>NC_132857.1:8930000-9252500 GCF_048164855.1 Canis lupus baileyi
TCTTCACAAACACCTCATCCAAGAAGATCGCAACTAAGCATATGAAAAGATGTCCAACATTATTTGTCATTACCAAAGCAAGGAGGACCCTGTAGGTCGCAGTAAGGACACTGGATTTTATTCCAAGTGTTATTACATTCCAAGTAATTAAAGATTATAGAGTAGAAGAATGATGTGATGTGATTTATGCTTTAGATGAACTTTCTAGTTTCTTTATGGAAACTAGATTTATGGAGATCAAAAGGTAAAGCAGAGAGCTATTTAAAAGGCTTGGGAAATATTATAGGAAGAGATCATGGTTCTTAGATAAGATTAATAACAGTGGACATAATTAAAAGTTCATAAATTTAGAATGTATACAAACATATTTTTCTAAGGTGGACAATGCTGGTGAGGGTAAATGAGACAAGGAGTAAAGGAGGATGACTCTATAAGGCAAATGGTGGTGATATTTCTTGAAGTAGAGACCATGTGGGAGGCAGAAGGATCAGGGATGCATAGATACTCTAGATAAATTTGAGATGTCTACTGAACATCCAAGAAGATGTCAAACAGACATTTGAATAAGCAAATCTGACATTTGGAGGAGAGTTTGAGGCTGAAGTTATAAATTTGGCATACAGATGGAATTTTAAGCCACAGGGCTAGAATACATGCAAATGCTTATATCAATATCTATCAATAGATTTCCTAGGATACTGTCAAAATAATGTGCTGTCTTTGAATACTTCATTTTACCAAACCTCAAGGATGAATGATTGAGAAAATTCTTGAAAATTTTAAGGTTTTCTTTTCTTTGCATTTATTAGGGTGACAATCTCTTTTTGTCCCCTCTGAGCATAAAACCTTAGACTATTATAATCATAGTATTACTCATCTGTGTAGTTTGCCATTTCTGTATTACAGAGCATCTAAGACAAGCTTTTCCTTTGTACTGCCTTTTGTTAGCTACTTTTTAAACTGTGGTTTGGTGATACATCTTGTCAGTATTTGAATTATTATACACTTTAAAGATTTATTTATTTATTTGAAGGGTGGAGTGGAGAGCAGAAGAAGAGGGAGAGAGAATCCCAAGCAGACTCCCTGCTGAGCGTGGAGTGCTACATGGGGCTTGATCTCATGACCTTGAGATCCTGACCTGAGCTGAAACCAAGAGTCTGACACAACCAATTGAGTACATTTTAAAGAATTATATTTGTTTCATTGGATGGTTGATATAACCATTAGGGCCAGAGAGAGAAAATTGAAATGACCCAATCTACTTTAATCAGCAAGTGATTTCATACTAGGAATAAGGAGCATACCAACTTATTTGAAGGCCTTGGAGACCTCTGTGTGGACTGGGATCCATGAGAGAAACCTGTATAGCTTTGAGGTCAGGAATACACTACAGAAGTTCACATTCAAGAATTGGGAAGTTGTTTCTACCTAGACCTATTACAAACTCCTGATAAAAAGAAAACTAGGAATGGGACAACTGGTTGCTAAGTTGGGCTTCAACTGGCAGAACCATTTCAATCATTAAAGAAGCTAAGGTTCCCCCCCAAAAAAATAAATAAATATAATAAAGAAGCCAAGGACAGGGCACTGATATTGAAAACATGACTGTATCAGCTTTAACAGTAGCACTAGAAGGAGCAAGAGGAAGCACGCCTCATTTTGCACTATGTGTCTAGATCTTCCACAAGTGTATCAATTCAAGAAGTCTAATTCACATCTAGAACCCTAGCTGCAAATGAGCCCAAGGAAAACAATCATTTTTTTTCCCTTTTATCTGGCTATTTATTTGCTATGTTGCTGTTTCTATAACCCTATTCTGATTTTACTGATGGGAAAATACACTAGAAGTAAAGCGAGATGCTGGAGGAAGTTATACCACAATATCTACCACAATTTCATTTTTACCTTTGTTTTTATGGTTAATTTGTAGGTTCTAGTGTAAGTAGGGCTTTTATAGTAGAGTGAGACTAATATGAACAAACAATTCAATCACATTTTGATTTGAATGTAAGCAGTCATGTGCCATCCTTGGCCACTAACTCAGTATTAAAAATTACCATAGTACACAAAAATAGACACAAAGATCAATAGGACAGAATTGAGAGGCCAGAATAAACCTGTTATTATGCGACCAGTTAATCTTTGACATGGAGGCAAGTATACACAAGGGAAAAAAACAAAACAAGTCTCTTCAACAAATGGTGCTGAGAAAACTGGTCAGCTACAAGGAAAAGAATGAAACTAGACCACCGTCTTACACCGTACACTAAAATAAACTCAAAATAGATTAAGGACCTAAATGTGAGACCTGAAACCATAAAAATCTCAGAAGGAGCATAGGCAGCAATTTCTCTGACATTGGTCATGGCAACATTTTTTTTTTTCTGTTTCTCCTGAGGAAAGGGAAACAAAAGCAAAAATCAAGTTTGGGGCTACATTAAAAAATAATAAATAACAAAAACAAAACAAAATAAATATGCTTTTGCACAACAAAGGAAATGAGAAAACTAAATGACGATCTACTGAATGTAAGGAAATATTTGCAAATGCTATATCTGATAAAGGGTTATTATCCAAAATATTTAAGGAACTCATCCAACCCAACACCTCCAAAAATGAATAATCCAATTAAAACATAGGCAAAGGACACAAGTAGAGGGTTTTACAAAGAAGACATCCAGACAGTCAACAGACACATGAAAAGATGCTCAATGTCACTCATCATCCAGGAATTGTAAGTCAAAACTTCGGTGTGCTATTACTTCACATCTGTAAGATTGGCTAAAATCAACAACAGAAGAAACAGATGTTGGCAAGGATGTGGAGAAAGGGAGACCTTCCTGCTCTGCTGCTGGGAATGCAAACTGGTGCAGCCACTGTGAAAGGCAATATGGAGGTTCCTCAAAAAAATTAAAAATAGAAATACCATTTGCTTTAATAATTCCACTACTGGGTATTTACCCACAGAATATGAAAACTTTATTTTGAAAAGATATATACACTCCTATGTTTATTGTTGCATTATATAAAAGTCAAGTAATGAAAGCAGTCCAAGTGTCCATTGACAGATGAATGGATAAAGAAGAGGTGGTATGTATGTATGCAGTAGAATCTTGTCATTTGCTACAACATGGATGGAGCTAGAGAGCATTATGCTCAGTGATATAAATCAGTCATAGAAAGATAAATACCATATGATTTCATTCATATGTGGAATTTAAGAAACAAAACAAATGAGCAAAGAAAAAGAGACAAAGAATGGACTCCTAACTATAGGGAACTAACTGATGGTTACTAGAGGGCAGGTGGGTGCGGAGATGGGGGAAAAATTACCATAGTATTGAAATTTTATAATCTATTTACAAAATATTTTTAGATATTTTACATATGTATGTATAGATACACACACAACCATAGGTATTTTTATTTTTTCCCTATAATTATACATACTTGACATATATATTTAAATTCAGATTTTCTTCAGCATATAATACAGTATCTGACCAATAGCAGATGCTCAATAAATATCTGTAGTATATTTTCAATATCATATAGATCTTTATAATAGTTGCCCCATTCTATTTGTTATCAATCTATTTTTTCATGTATAAACTTTTTAGTCTAAAGAACTAATATTATTGGTTTGTGAAAGCTGTGTTAAGAAATATGCTGTAATCAAAAAGTGACACTTTCAGAGTTTCATCCCACGTAAATATTCCAATGTGACCTGTATCATTATTTCATTTCTTTACTTAAAAATGCTGTCCATTAACAAATTTGCATACCAAAATTGGCTAATATTATATTGTAAAACTGGTGATTGTGGATTTTGCTTATAGACAGAATCCTTCTTTATTTTTTTTCCACTTGAATGGTTGCCAAGAAAAATATAGCTCAAGAGACTATCTAAGAGGAAGTACTTGAGATTTCTTTTCTCTCCTAGATTTGTATGTTATTTATATCTGTTGAAAAGAGGAAAATTGGACTGATTCTTACCCCAATGCTACTGATATTGAAATCTCCTGAAGTGAGTATTTGTTATGATGATTGACAACATGATTATATGAGATCTTAAGTAGCCATGATTACATTGTGAATTCTCATGTTTAAAAATTTCCAAGTGTTTTAAACTGCTGATAACCTTCAAAATTAGTGAACACTTATAAAAAAAACCATTAGAATAAATTTATAAGATTGAAAGGCTCTCTAATTTTTTTTTTTTTCCGGAATGTATCCCAGTATGGTGAATTATTTGACTTAACTTACTGAAAAACCTTTTAGAAATGTTTATTATTTTATATCATTTTCTAATAGAAAATATGTTATATTATCTTTAAACATCTCTAGTGTGTATTAAATACAAAAAATATTCAATGGCTAATAGAGTACATTTCAAAGAGTATTTCAAACTATTGTATTGCTATTATTTTTGAAATTGTAATTTATTTTTAAAAGCTAGTTAGCAATTTCATCATGGTCAAAACCAAACAAGATGAATTGCCTGCTATCTTGCTATATTTAAGATTCATTCACATGTGATAAAATATAAAAAATATTTTAAAAAATGTTGATTAATAAAGAAAAAATTGCATGGCATGTGTGTATGTAGTTTATTTTAGTATAATTAGTATATATGTATACACACATATCCACACATATATACACGTATAGGCATGCATACACTTGTGCACACATGTCTGTTAGCAGTTTTCCAGAAATTCTAACTAATGCCTGTTGCAGCAATTCAGGAAATTATTTTGTCTTTACCAAAATAAATGGTTTACTGGACAAAGGACCAAATTCAAGACATCCCAGCCCCTACAAATGTTCAAAACTTAAAAAAACAGTGACTTAGCTTTTCTAACAAGAATGAACTGATTATTATTGTGGCTAGATTGTGTGGTTTGTATTAGATCCTTCATCTTTTAAAAGTCTCTGTGGATTTTCACCTTTGTGTTTGCCTTGCAATGCAAACATCATTTGCTTCTTTCCTGTTTTATTATATTTTTACATTTACAACAAACACTAGATAGAGTTCTTTTTTTCTTACATAAAATCTTTTAGAATCCAGGTAAACCAATACAACTATGTTCCTAATATTACTGGATCCTTTCAAACTGAATGGTTTATTTTGTGTATTTACGAAATTAATTTTTATTAGTTGCTTGGATACTTACTGAAGACTCTCTGATTCTTAGAATGAAGGATCAAATTGCTAAAAATATGAAGTATAAGTACATTGTTGTTTTTACTCATTAATAACTATATTAAAGTTTTTAGTGATTTCTTGAATAATTTCTTTGCAAGGCTCTGCATGTGATTATTCTTTCCTCATACCAATTTAATGTTATCAGGTTGTTATGTGCTGGCTTTGAGAATCAAGGATAAGGCAAAATTTGAGTACTGTCTGGAGAGATAAGCAATATTTAGGCATGCAGAGGTGAAATAGGGAGAGAATTCCAAGTTGTGGGGGAAGCAAAAACTAAAACATGAAGAGAGATTTAGATTTGAAATAATAGAAAGATCCTAACTAATTATGTGGATAACATTGAATAGATATGGCTTGATTATAATATCTTTAATTGTAGTTTAAATATTTAAAAAATTATTCTGTAGTCAATTATGAGCTCATCAAGATTTTCTGAATGTGAGAAACATAATCAGATTCATGCTTTAAAATTATTAATATAAGTAGATGCTAAAATGTTCTGTGTTAGCAGAAAATCAAAGCAGAGAGGGAGGTTAGGTAATGAAACTAAGTCTGGATCTAGGATAGTAGAGAGAATAGGAAAGAGAAGGTAAGAGATGATTTTGAAGTATTGAATGTAGGTTATTTTAAGAAAACAAGATAAAGCTGTTTTCTAGAATTTTATGCTTCTATGATTTAGTTGCAAACATACTGATTTTCAAACATTAAGATCCACAAATATAAATACAATATAGAACTAGTGCTAAGAAGACAAATGAGACACACACACAGAATCTTCTTTAAAAAATCATTTTTTCCTTTTGGTTGAAAACTTTTAATGATTGCCTTTTGTGACGTAGGCAGAGGTGAAGTACACATATGTAGTGCCCAATACAGTTGAGATCATATTAGGTGAAACCAAAGTCATTTCAAGGTAAAAATAATAAATTAGATGTTTTTAACCTAGGATAGCTGACCTTTTAGGGCTTCATCTATGGACTCCATTCAACATTTTTGAAAATAATCAGATATACATAATTTTTATCAGCCAATATGTAGTATTAATATATTCTATTTCTCCACAAAAATTTAAGATCACTTAGAATATAATGAAATACAGTTTTTAAGAGTAATTTATGTCTATATAGAGAGAGGAAAAAACAAAGGACCAGAGAAAATATGATCAGAGAGGTAAAAGAACATGGGGAATTCATTAATTTCTGAATCCAAGAGGAAGATATTTGAAAGAAGGAGGGGATTAATTTTGGCAAGTGCCATAGAAAGGTCCATGAGGGTGAGGATGGAGCAATTGCAATTAGCAAAAGCAATCATCTTCTGTTGGATGTATAAAGAACACTGGTAGATTAGAGTAAAAAATAAAAGTAGAAAATATATTCAAAAGGTCATTACTGGTTCAGCTTTCACTTTTATTTTTTGCTACTACCAAATTATACATTGTATGTATTTTATTTCAAATTATATCATGAGTATTTCCTTTCCTTTTTATTGTAGGAGGTTAGTGTCACATAAAAAAAAAATTGTAAAAAGTGACATGTTAGCAGTAACTCCATGTGCCTCCAATTGATATTTGAGGTTATGTCATTATATTTGCTCTTTATTGGAAGAATTGAACGTATTTTTAGTATAAATAACCTGGCACTATGGGCAAATTTAATAGTAGTTAAGACTTAAGCCCTGTTGTCTGGGTAACTTGTGTTTAAAACTCACGTTTGTCATAATCTAGTTATATGACCTGAAAAAAATTAAGTTTTCTAAAGATTTTTCAGATATGCCAAAAGAGGGTAAAAATAAACCTATTATATTTGTTTTCCATTAAGATTAAAAGATAATAATGCTTGTATTGTTCAATACAGAATTGCTATATTTTTACCAGGTTAGTAGTTACTAATTATTTTGAATATTGAAAAATTAATTAGGTATTTTTCTAGGGGAGATAACTGTGTGTGTGCATATATATATGTTATATATTTATTCATTCATTCATTCACTCATTCCTTTTAATTGCGTGGATAAAATAACATAAAGCTTCTGGTGGTTTGAGGGAGGTTAAGAATGGAACTAGAGAAAGTGACAAAGTATCATTTATCAATAAAATGGACAAAGAATAGAGATGCTACAGTAGCAAAATAATTATTACATTAAAATACCCTTTAGAGTAGTCCTTAAAGACAAGTACACAGACTTCTTATTTATTTATTTATTTATTTATTTATTTATTTATTTATTTATATTTTATTTATTTATTCATGAGAGATACAGAGAGAGGCAGAGACACAGGCAGAGGGAGAAGCAGGCTCCCTGCAGGGAGCCCGATGTGGGACTCGATCCCAGGACCCTAGGATCATGACCTGAACTGAAGGCAGATGCTCAACCACTGAGCCACAAGGTGCCCCAGACTTTTTTTTTTTTAAATCTGTTTATTTATTTTGTGAGTGGTAAGAAGTGTTGCCATGTTTTGCATAACAAAACATTTTAGGGGATCTATTGGTTTAAAATTATATCCATATTAGTAACATTCTGTCTGTACCAAGAGTTGCCGAAGAGGGAGACTCCAGCATATTTTCATTTTTGTTATCTCTTTCTGGTAACTGTAGTAGTAGTAGTTATAATTAGTTATGTGTGCCGAATGCAATGGAGAAAGACAAACAACCACTGCATTTGAAAACATTATTTTTAAGTGTAATATTTATGGGTTGTTGGTAGCTTAATCTTATTAGCAGACACAATCGATTTTATACTATTTTTTTAAAGATCTTATCTATTTGAGAGAGACAGAGAGAACACGAGTGGGAGTGGGGCAGAGAGAGGGGCAAGCAAACCCCCCACTGGCTAGATCATGATCTGAGCAGACGCCAGGCCCTTAATCTGCCGAGCACCCAGGATCCCCGACAGTACTTTCAAAGTTTATATTGATATTATAGAAATATTTCCATTATTTGTAGAGACACAGTAAAGAACTCCTTCATCACCGAAGATGTGGAAGTTGCCAGATAACCAAATAACGAATATTTATAAAATTGCTATAAATTGAGGAGGAATCAAAGTAATTATTATAAATATGATAATAATAGAAGCTATTTATTATTATTATTACTACTATTATTATGTGTCAGGGTTATTTTAAGTTATCTATTGGATCACATTTATTTATTTATTTTTATTTACTTAATTTTAAAAAAGACTTTATTTATAAAGACACAGAGAGGGGCAGAGACACAGGCAGAGGGAGAAGCAGGCTCCCTGAAGGGAGCCCGATGTGACACTCGATCCTGGGACTCCAGGATCAGGCCCTGGGCTGAAGGCAGACGCTCAACTGCTGAGCCACCCAGGCATCCCTGTGAATCACATTTAGACTTACATTTACAAGCACTTAAAAGAGAAGTAGTTTTTTAACACTGTTTTTTAATCTAGAAAAAGAGATGCAAAAAAGATTAAGTAACTTGGGACAAGTCACTGAGACAAAGAGCAGAGAAAAAAAAGAGAAAGTGGCAAATCATCCCCAAATCCAGCTGCTAGCAGTCCTTTATATCCACCATATGTGTAAACAGTTCTTCACATCAAGAGGTGGATTCTATTTTCCATCCTTTTGAATGTGAATTATCCTTGAGACTTGTTTTTTAACCCATGGAATGTGATAAAAATGACATTCTGGGGTTTCCAAACCCATGCCTTAGAGGATTTTGCTTTTCCTCATTGGGCTCCATTCCCTCTGTTAGAAAGTCCAGGTGAGGGTATTGAGTCATTTGAGCACAGGTGGGCCCCTGGAAAATGAAAGCCATCTTGTATGTTTGCACCTAAACTGAGTTACCAGCTGAGGGGAAACGTGTAATGGGCTCTAAGCACACTCTGCAGAAAAATCACTCAGCGAGCCTGGGTCAACCACAAAAATACAAAAATAATAAACCATTATGCTAAGGCACCAAATTTTAGGGTGATTGTACCCAGTGACAGGCAACTAACACAGACCTTGAAACCGAGAATGCACTGCTAACATAACAAAAACCTAAAACATCTTAGTATGGCTTAGAAGATATTTACTCCCACTAGAAGGACAGATTAACTACACATAAAATACTTCTCCTCTAAGCAAGAAAGCAGAACCTGCCTGAGCTGATGCAATCAGGCCCCAAGTCAATGTACAAACTGACAGCAGCTCGTCAGCCCTATTTCATATGAACAACTCTGCATTTTCCCAGGGAAACATATACCTTTAGTGTTCATTTGTTTTTTATTTTTATTTTATTTTATTTTATTTTATTTTATTTTATTTTATTTTATTTTATTTTATTTTATTTTAATCTCTACACCCAAGGTGGGGCTCGATTCCAGGGCCCCAAGATCAAAAGCCACATGCTCTTTCCACTGAGCCAGCCATGCACCCCAAAACACATGACTTCAAGGAGACCCGCTACTATCACTTCTCCATGCTGTTCTATCTCTAATTTAAAATATTGGGCAGCCTGGGTGGCCCCCCGGTTTGGTGCTACCTTCATCCCAGGGTGTGATTCTGGAGACCTGGGATCGAGTCCCACATCAGGCTCCCTGCATGGAGCCTGCTTCTCCCTCTGCCTGTGTCTCTGACTCTCTCTCTTTCTCTCTCTCTCTCTCTCTGTGTGTGTCTCTCATGAATAAGTAAATACAATCTTTAAAAAATAAAAGAAAAAGAAAAATATCACGTACAATACTTTTCTGATATACACATTACAAACTAAAACATGAGCAATCATTTTTACAGTAAAAGAGATTATAGAATATTCATAAAATAATTTATTATTACCATGTAAAATAGCCTGTGCTATCTTCTCTTGGATATACCACCGACTCCCTTAAGTTCAATAATAATGACAAGAAATGAAAACACTGCCATCACCACAACTGCCACCACCACTCTCAAGGTTTACATTAGCATCGACATTGGGATATTTTACTTGACTTGGTTAGGTTGGTTGGTTTGAGTTTTGCTTGCATTTTTAAAAAATTTTGTTTTCTTTGTGCGTGTGACTCTAGATTTACAAAGGTGTCATCTCCCTTCTTCATATTCCCCTGTGTCACGAGAACTTACATATTATTGTTTTATTTAAGAAATGTATGTTGATAGACTGGGAAACATTTGCAAACCCAATCACAGCATATGAGCACGCTAGGAGAAAGGAGGGACAGCACATAGGAGGGGTAGCTCTAAGTGCTAAACAACTAGGGTATTGCTGGATCCACGTATGGATGCTGATGGCACATGGAATAATGGTGGAACTTATAATGGGGAAGAAGGCTGGTGAGTATGAAGTGGAGACTATGGATGACAAGTGTCATATAGATGTGTAGCCAATGGTTTAAGCCTCTAAAAAGAAGGTTTCTCTGGAGCCACAAGACAATGAGTAGGTAATGATGTACAAGTCACAGCACGAGCAGGGACTTGAGGTGTGCGTATATTAATGCCACATAAGTACCCGCATCTATTTCTTAACACACTGGCTCCAAACCATCTCCTCACACACATCCAATATCCATCTATGACTTTAACATTGGAAGGCTTCTGTTTGTTTTACAATAAAACACAATCACTCTATGTTTTATTTATTTATTTTTTCACTCTATGTTTTAATTCTTTAACTAAACTAACTGTTATCTGAAGGCATTCTCCTAGGTTTCCTATACTTAACACACTTTTCCATATCTTCTTTCCAATCTGTCCTTTACATTGCAGCGGAAACATTTATTTCTTGGGGAGGTATTCCTTGACTCCTAAACAAGGTGAGTTCCACATGTGACATGTCACAAGGATCCTTGTACTTCCCTCATTCTAATACTTATCATGCTTTCTAAATATTACTACTTGAATATTTTTTTTCTCCAAAGAACTCTAAGATGTGTGAGAATAGAGATCATGTGAGTCTTGCTCAGTATGTATTATCCTCACTGCTTAGCCCAAGAAATGGCGTAGAGAAAAAGTGTAATAAATATTTATGAAAGAACAGATGAATGGCTGATACTAACTGAAGGCAGATTGAAACCAGAATGCTTTCTACTGAATAGAGGAAAAATTAAAGGATAAAAATAGGAGGAACCCCTGGGTGGTTCAGTGGTTGAGCGTCTGCCTTCAGCCCAGGGCGTAATACTGGAGTCCCGGGATTGGGCTCCTTGTATGGAGCCTGCTTCTCTCTCTCTCTCTCTCTCTCTCTCTCTCTCTCTCTCGGGTTCCTTGTATGTAGCCTGCTTCTCCCTTTCTCTCTGTCTCTCGTGAATAAATTTTAAAAAATTAAAACAAATGGGAAAACAGGGTAACATTAAGGGGGATTAGGCAGGCAGGAAATAAACTATTGAGCACTAAGAGCCCCCCAAACCTGCTAACTCAGGTTACCAAAAGGAAAATAGAGTCAAATACCCACATTGACGTGGTTCACAAAGTGATATGGGCCTCTTCTTCAAGAGATAATAAATGTACAAACATATAAAGATCCAATCTAAAAACATGAACAGCCATTTGCAAGTGTTTACATTACAAATATATCTCTACCTTGCCTTTCTTGCAAGTGGGTGACTGTTTTCTGTAGTCATAAAGATGGACTTAGTTTTGCATTTGCTATTTTCCATTTGAACACACATTTTTTTTTTTTGTTTGGTCTCCTCTGATGTTAAGTACCAATCACTATGTATGACCAATACCTATTTGCCATGTTGCTTATGGTAACTGTGGCTTGGTCCCTGTGCATCATATGCGGCCCCCAAGTGCCTTAGGAATATTACAAATTTTTGACACTGACACCACAGTTTCTTCTCTTCCTTAGCTAAGACTTCCTCCACCTTTCTTCACAACATAGCATGTTAATCTAAAACACCACGTAGTTTGTATATTTCACCATGATTTTTCCCCTGTTCTAATTCTCATTGCTGGAATAGACTGAAGGCCTTCAAGTACTGAATTGCCCTAATAGCATATTAAAAATTGGAAAGTTTTATCAGTACAGTGGCCTGAAATGTATTAGTTTTTAAGTAAATTTCAGGATTTTGAAAGGCAAAAACTGTATAGAGGTATAGGAGTAGAGATAGAAATAAAAGAACAAAGAGATAGTAAAAGCAAGCAGGCAGTTGAGCTAGCCCTATGATCACTTATTGATCATATTGTGATTAATATAGGAAAATAGAATAGATTTTTTTCCAGGTCTAGCCATGTGCAGTTGTAATATTTACACATTAAAGTCAGTGCAAAAGTTGAAAAAGAAAGGCTGATGACTCCCGACTCTCCTAAAGGCTTGATTCTGTGTTGCTGATGTGTGAGAACCATGAAAGTCTCTTCGAGCAAAAGGAGCATGCTTTTCTGTTTCAATTAGACGCATTGATTCCCAGAGAATCAGGGTTGTGGCCAGGTGCTGAAACAAAACCATCCCTCAGCATCTATAGATTCATTTCAAATTACTACTGTGTGGACACAGAATCAAATTCAGAGTCTACACAGCACAAGATTTCTACGTAAAATTATAAATCAATGTTAAGATTTACATTGCTTTAAAGAGGCAAATCAGATAAATATAAAGTCTTTAAATCATTTCAGGCTATTAGCAACTATGGGGTTGTAGAATTTTTGGTGCCGTGCAGAATCTTGTAACCATCTAGTTTAACCCGTATGCGATAACAAGTTATAAGTCACACTCCTGGCTCTTTCAGCATTGAAGGTCTCTGATATTTGAACTTCTGGGCTCCTGAACTTTTGTACCTTTCATATTTCCATCATTAGAGCTGCCATTCCCCAAGCAATATTCTCTCTTCTCTTGTGGAGGTTCTTCATTTAACGACTCTTCTCTTGGATTCCTCGTTCCTGCACACATATGCTTCCTGGGTACTCAAAACCTCTTCTGAAATGGACCCACCTTAGTTTTCATTCCATCAGGGCTTTGAGAGTTCTAAGTCAGACCACCCTACTCGTTGCCTCCTCCATCATCAGATACGTTACCAACATATTTGGCGACCTGAACATTTCCCCTTGAACCACTACTTTCTATCATCCACCAGAGTCAAAAACACAGATGACAACTGAGGCTATTGATGATGGGACTGAAAATCCCATAGAACTTGAAAATCACCATAGAACTTCCTGGAGAGTAATGCATTTGTGACTGGATAGCATCACTCTGAGGAAGAAATTTAAAAGAATAGCAGAAGCCAGTTAGTCTTAGATGATAGTAACAGGAATATAAAAGAGGTAATTTTAAAAGCTTAGAAAATACTAGAAAATAAATTATAAATGGGAAATACATTGCTAACGTATTCAAGTTGAGGGGGGAACATTTAAACAGATAATGATATAAAGTCCTATTAAATGCTACAGAGGTAAAGAAGAGTGCTAGACATTTGTGGGTCATTTTTTTGTCACGTTTTTGATCTCTTATGGCATGGATATATCATATTCCGCCAGCTTTGAAGTCTGGTGAAATCAAGATGCCAGGTGAATCAAGATTTTTCTTGCTTTGGCTTCAAATTTGCTTTCTCATTTCCAACTTTCCATGTATGTTCAGCCAGCAGATTAATGTTTCTGGAACAGATTTTTCACATTCCATCTTCCCCAGCAACTCAATGCTTTAATAGGGTATGTCTCAAAGCATATCCCAACACACTTTTTATTAGAATATGACAAGTTGTGGTCCTCGCTAAAACAAAAACAAAAACAAAAACAAAAACAAACAAAAACACAAACAACCAGACAAACAAAACCAAGTACCAGGCTCTCGCCTTGTCCTAATGTATCAGATTATGGGGCATATCCTTCTGCTTTCTTTTGATAACTTTTTAGAAACTTTACTGATCTGTTCCACCACTGTAATTTGGGTATCACATTTCTTTTCCTCTTTGGGTTCAGTAATGCTGAGAAGTAATGCTCCAGTGAATCCATGCTACTTCTTTTCTTGGATCTGATCCAATTAATGCTACTGAAGCTGGAAATGCTGGACGTTGGAGGCAGAAGCAAGGCCTCAGGCAAAGCAGAAGCTCAGCAGAAGCTCAGCAGCATAAAAGTTCTTTCATTTGTAAGGGCAAATACAAATTAAAAATAAGAGGATTAATTCTCCTGGGTGAAAATAACAGAAGAGACACCCTCGTACCAACTGCTTTTTCTTAGAGCATTTACTTTAGAAAACTTGTCATGGTAAGTGTTTTGTCTCTTTGAAATGTATGGAAATCTTTTTAAGAGCTAAATAAGCCTCTCTCCAGATTTACAACTCAGGAAATGTCTCTCTCAAGAACCATCTTCTTATACTATAATCATCAAAGAAGTGACAACCCCTACCTCCCACTTTCTGTGGGAGGGCAGGTGCCTAACTTCCATAATCACCTTCCTCTAAGTTGCAGAAGTACTCCTTATCATAAAGATATAAGGAGTTTATTTTTCCTTTTAATTAAGCCAATTAGTAAACACAGATGGGCAACCCAATTGCCAGGTGAATCAAGATGAACTGTGTGTGGCAAATGATGCTGTCAAATCCTTCTACTTGAGGATTACTTATTATTTATCTTAAGAACATGCATGAAATAGGTCATATCTGCTGGCTTGGGGTGAGACTTCCTTCTGTCCTGGCAATCCCTTAGTGGTTTGCTTGTGATGTGCAAAACATTCTGGTTTAATGCTTAGTCAACAACTGATTTTTTTCTTCTCTTTTACCTTTATGAAGGTGTTTTCTAGGTTGTGATGAGATTTCCTTTTTAATTGCATTTCTCCAATGTATTATTAGAAAGAACACCTTACTTAGTACTTTTAACAATGAGAACACGAACAATAATAAACCAGTAAAGAAAACCAAACGTAGGAAAAGAAAAATGATGAAAATAAAATGTGAAATTAATGAGATAGAAAACCAGTAAATGAATTTGAAAAACAAATAGATCCAAAAATGCATTTTTGATGTAAAGAATACATATATGACTTTTAGGATAAAGAGGAAGGAAGGAAGGAAGGAAGGAAGGAAGGAAGGAAGGAAGGAAGGAAGGAAGGAAGGAAGGAGGGAGGGAGGGAGGGAGGGAGGGAGGGAGGGAGGGAAGGAAGGAAGGAGGGAGGGAGGGAAGCAGAACAAAAAAACTAGATTAAAATAGAAATATATTCAAACATGTCGAATACTATAAAATAATTAAAGAAAACCATAGTTTCTGTTGTGTGAAAATATACTGAAAACCTTCAGGATATTCATGATTTCTATTTAAGCATTTTTATACTTGCATTATATCTTTCAAAACCAGATATTACAGGATTTTTTTCCCCTCATAAATCAATTAGCTTCCTTAAATTAAGATGTAGACATTAAATTAATGAACATTCCCTCTTGAGGTTGCATTTATAACTCCGATATTTCTAAGACAGTCATCTATAATGATACTTGCCTGGAAGGCCCAAGGCAAAATGGTTTACCTTCAGGCTTATTAGGCATCACCCCGTAGGCTTAATGCAAATTAGAATTCTGACTCTAGTTTGGAACTTTGATGAGCCTGCGGGAATAAGGCAAAAGGAGAAAGAAAGAAGGAAATATTTATTGAATATCAACTATGTATCAGAAAGCTTTTTGATATATCCCGTCACGTAAATTAATTCATTTAATTCTCACAGCTGGAAAAGGTGTTATTATACACTTTTCATCTTTCAGATGAGAGATGGAGTTTCAAAGAGCACAACTTTTTCAAATCACACAAAGGTAAAATTCAAACCTGGTATGATTGATGGCAAGACCATTCCCTTTTCTGCTATGTAACACCTCACCTTGTTCAGGGAAAGGTGTAAACTCAATTCATCAGATTCACATTTGGTTTATTGGCCTTCTCAGATTTGATTGCTCCAAAATTGTTTTCAAACTGATGCTCTCACCAAACACATTTTGTGGAAAATAGGAAATCTTTTGGAAAATAGGAAATCTTTGTGGGAATTAGGAAATCTTTGGAAAATAGGAAATCTTTCATTCATGGACAAGCCTGGGAAGTGGATAATTCAAGAACAAAACAAAAGGGGGGGGGAAGATTTGTAGATATATATTCATTAAACAAATATTTATTGGGTACCTATGCTACATCCTATATTGTTGCAATGCAAAAAGAACAAAGGAATCCTGAACTAATGAAACTTTTATCTAAGGTAATAGATATAATAAGAAATCAAATTAATAAGGAAAATATTTTGAAATGCTTATATGGCTTTAAAATGAGTAAATCACTATAATGAAATAGAGCACAATTAGGATAGAAGGAAAGGGTGAATATTTATGGTGGATTGTCCAGGAAGTTTTCTGAGTTGACATTTGAGTTAAGACCTGAATGAGGAGAAGGAACTGGTTTTGCAAATAAAAGAGTAGCAGAAAGTAAAAGGATAAATAGAAAAAGGTACAAAAGACCCGGGTCATGATCCATTATATGAAAATCCTGTGAGGCTGGTGTAGCCTTGTTAGGAAGTTTGGATTTTACTCTACTTTATAAAGTAACTAACTTAGTGTAGAAGCAAGTAGATATAAGGACCACGCAAGTTCAAAGAGAGATAGGGAAACACTTTCTGCACGTGAATTGTGCTATATTGTGGATCTGCAACAGTTAGTGATGGCTAGTTCTTTGCCTAAATGATTATTTTTCTCTTACATAGGCCTCAGATTCCTTAGGTCAGAAGAATGTATACAAATTCTGGAATACCATAGATCCACACTTGTATTTCTCTTAACTGTTACCTTCTTCCATTGTGTTTTGAAATTATTTGGATGAATATTAAATACCCTTTATTCATTTAATGTTTCATTTACTTGAGGGTTTATGTCTTATTTATTTAATGAATTTATTGTTTAAGTGAATAAATGTTATATTCTCCTAAAATATTTGTCATTTTTATGTCATCGAGGTTTTGCTTTTCTTTTTTTTTTTTAAGTTTTATTTATTTATTTGACAGAGAATGAGAAAGAGAAAGGAGAAAGACAGCACAAGCAGGCAGGGTAGCAGGCAGAAGAAGAGGGAGAAGCCAACTCCCTGCCAGAGAGTCTGATGTGGGGCTCGATCACAGAACCCTAGGATCATGATCTGAGCTGAAGGCTACACCCTGGTGCCTCAAGGTTTTATGTTTTATTTTATTTTATTTTATTTTATTTTTTAAAGAAAAAAATAAAAAAAAATATTTTTTACCTATTATCTAAGGTAATAGATATAATAAGAAATCAAATTTATTTATTTATTTATTTATTTATTTATTTATTTATTTATTTATGAGAGACACACACAGAGAGAGAGAGAGAGAGAGAGAGAGAGAGAAGGGGGGGACAGAGACATAGGCAGAGGGAGGAGCAGGCTCCATGCAGGGAGCCCCATGTGGGACTCAATCCTGGGTCTCCAGGATCATGCCCTGGACCGAAGGCAGCGCTAAACCACTGAGCCACCCGGGCTGCCCTAGGTTTTATTTTTTAATGTGGAAACCCTTGACCTTTGCCTCCATAGTATCCTAGTTTTGGAATACTCCATTTGGGGTAAGAATACTGAAAATTACAAATTCTAAAATGGATAGGCTAAAACTTTTATCATCAGAACTGGACAACTCAGCCTCTGGGGCCCTCCTTTTTTTCCCCCCTATTCTGGCCCAGTTTCCAAAACCAAAATTTGCATAACAGAAGCTATTTTTCACAAATCAAAGTCCCAATGTTGTAAATTTTCATCAAGCACAGAAATTTGCAAGGGAAAAAAACGCAGTCGGGACAATGCTGCACGTTGACAGGCAAGGCAATAAGGATGCACCGAGTAGAAAACCCCAGGATTGCACTGATGTAGATCAGTCTCTTATTTTCATTACAGTATGCCTCAAAAATCTTCCAATTGCTCTGATGTTCTCCCTTGAAGGCAAGCAAATCCTCAGGGTAAAGCTCATATCATTAGATATAGGCTTTGATGTGAGCTCTTTTATTTCCTGCCACTTTGTCAACCTTTTCAGTACCTGAGTCTATAAAATTGCACATTAGGAATGGGTAAAATTTGGCTCCAGAGAGACACAGCAAAATGAAACTATTATGCTTATTGCCTTCAGGGCAGATTCTGCTTTAGAGATCAACATGCTGCATATCACAGCAACGATGGGACGCACGGTGCGGGCACTGGGCAGGTAAAACTCACAACGTACCCTGTAGATTCACCTTTATTACTGTAATAAGAATTCACAAGCTGGGATGCCCAGGTGGCTCAGTGGTTGAGCACCTGCCTTTGGCTCAAGGCATGATCCTAGAGTCCCAGGATCGAGTCCCACGTCGGGCTCCCTGCATGGAGTCTGCTTCTCTCTCTGCCTGTGTCTCTGCCTCTCTCTGTGTCTCTGATGAATAAATAAATACAATCTTTAAGAAAAAAAAGAATTCACAAGCTGAGGTTCAGCAGAGGACTAGCAATGGTATTTATTATGATGACGAATACATCTAGTCATCACACTGCGGATCCTAGCAATGTACTGGCCAAGATAGTCATTGGCTGTATTTGTCTTTATGGACTTGAAGACGCGTTAACAGTCATAATATGTTGAATTATATTCTTTCTTTTAAGAAAATGAAATAAAAAGTACCTATGTTCTTTAGTCCTATAAGGATATACATTACGCATACCCTTTAGAGAAGAAATTTCAGATTATTCCAACAAATAAGATATGTAACTTTCGGCAAGTCATGGCAAGTCTTGCCATGTAATGGCAAGTCATTACATTTTGTTCAAAGATTGCACCTGTTTGCCGTTTAATATTGCTGCTAAAAATTAGAGAGAGGCATGTCTGGTATTAATACTGCCTCAAATAGGATAATGGAGGTATGATTGTACACTGTCACCACTAATTTATCCTGTGCTAGAACAGGGGTGTTAGACCAGGGGATGGAATACATTGCGATTATGATCAGGTGGAAGCAAAGATTATAGGGAAAAATCTGTGTTTACTTTCTTAAATAAGGAGGGAAGTGGTTTACTGGATTAAAATATATGGTAAAGAAAATATTCTAATGCAATGTTGTCAGAAATGTAGTAATGTATATAATAATGCAATGTAGTTTTAAGGAATTTTAAAAAATATTTATTTATTCATGAGAGACACAGAGAGACAGACAGAAACATAGGCAAAAGGAGAAGTAGGCTCCATGCGGGGAGCCAATGTGGGACTCGATCCCAGAACCCCAGGATCACATCCTGGGCGAAAGGCAAGATGCTCAACCCGTTGAGCCACCCAGGCGTCCTGCAATGTATTTTTTTTTTTTTTAAGGAAATCAGAATAAGCTGAGGCCAATAATGAAGACTTTTGGTGTCATGAAATTCCTGACCAAATTACCTGGCCTCTGCCTACCTCTTTTCTACCTGTGTCCCGCTATTTTCTACTTTATTCCATCTGCTATAGCCACACAAATCTTCTATCCATTAGATTACGCCCCAGAACGTTTGTGCTTATTTTTTTTATTTGTTCTTGAGCTCTCTGCTACCCACATATTTACAGGCTGGCTCCTTATTTTCACCCATGTCTCATCTAGAAATCTTTATTTCATTTAGAAAATCCACAATAAATAGTAACACCCCTCCCACTCCAGGACAACTCCATCTGCTGCTGATACTGTTTGCAGTGAACAACGTAGACAGCACCCCAGTAACTCAGGAAGATTTTATCATATTAAGGTAGAGACAATAAATCAAATAAATAAAGAAAGAAATTCCAGATTTGTATGTGAACTTTAAAAATAATAAAACAGGATAAAAAAAAAAGAATAAAGCAGGGTAATATGATAGAATTCAATAGTGATAGAAGGAGAGGGTTGTTTTATAATACATATAATTTATAAATGAACATTTTAAAGATTAATATTGAAGTGGAATAATTTCTACATAACCCTAGAGTTTTGTGCCTGACTTTTGAATGGAAGAATGATCAGATAGCAGTCAGGCCATTTTGTTGTGTGCTTCACACCCCCAAATGTAAGCAAGTGAATATGTTTTTACAGGTGCTATTTAATGTCTGCCATGAAGAAGGAATGCCTCTGGTTCTCATTGTTCTGGGAATAGAAAGGATAAGGAGACAGAAGTGAGCCCACCAAGGAGTATACCAATTTCTAGTCAGTTCCTTTTACAGCCCTATGCCCCACCCACACAACCATGTATGTTTTACCAAGTCAAGAGTCTAGACTTTTCTTCTGCAGAAAATACTATTTCACAGCTTCTTGCTTCCTAGACATTTAGGGGGACCAGCTTTTGTAGTTATTTTACAGAATTATTTTTATTAAATATCTCAAATTTCAGCCTCATTAGCAGTTTCCACGATACCTCTGGCCTGCTTACTTTCAGTTCCTTTCAGGAATCCATTTGGATGAGCATAATTCTTTCTTAAGACCAACTATCCCATTGGCCTACTGTAAGTACCTAAGCTCTGCCCAGTCTCTTCCTCCCAGTGATTTCCATCTTTCTCAAAATGTATTGACATTCACTGTCTGACCATGTCTCTTTTCTCATTCTCTTTGTTCCAATAGGTTTATTTTTTATTTTTATTTTTTAATAATAAATTTATTTTTTATTGGTGTTCAATTTACCTCTTTTCTTCCTTAAAAAATAATACCCCTTTACATTTGTTTTAATGGTATTGGGAGGGTACGTAATATATATATGTAGTCCATGTTCTCTTTGCACTAACTTTATTTTTTTTAATAAATGATTGAAAACAGGATCATAATAAATTTCAAGAAAGTAATGTCTTCATCTGAAGACTTTCATACATTGTATCCTTTGCATAGTGATTTGTGCTTAAAGACGTATATTTATGAAAAGATTTTCACATGCCTTACAAATAATAGATTTAGAACTCATATGAACAATTTTATGTGCTGTAATTAGAGATTATATTATGTATATTGGCTTAAGAATATGCATTTAACTAGACTTCTATGTAGATATTTGCATATAATTCCATTTATTTGATAAAGTAAATGATTTAAAGAATGACTTTTAATAGCATTCCTTAAAATTTTTTCTTCAACCTATGAATGAAGTAATATTCATATTGAAAATTTTGAACATAAGCATTGTTTTTTTTTCCTAATTTTGCCCTCTAATTTATAGGTATTGATATACCTTTCAGTGAATGATATAAATTCAATACAAGATTTGAGTTTTTGTATCAATTAAAAAAATGTGTAGATTTGAAAAGGAGAGCCAGAGTGTTTTTAGAGAAATAAAAATGTGTATTTTTTTCATCATTCTTTAACAACTGTTAATTAAAAAATGTTTTTTTTCTGAAAACATATTTAAATTTAGCTCAGTGATATTAACTTTGAAAAAGAAGCTAGATATTGTTAAGCATGGTGATAAATAAATGTCAAATATTTTAGTGACCTTGCCAATAAAAAGTCACATATTTAAGATTGAGTAGAAGATGTCTTGGAATCTAGGAACAGAAATGCAGGTAAGTAACTGGCCTAGATACAACATCCTCCTGCACAGAGTGGACTAATTTTACAGAAATCAATATACTAAGATTTCTGAACTCAATATTTTAAAGTATGTGATTATTGGGTACTGATTAGCCTCTGCAATATATTTCACATTTGTATTAACCTCAATATAAATTACTCACAAAAATGAGAATTACTGAGAGATCGTTTGTTTGGACTAATCAAAACAGGTAGAAGTTTGATTAATGGGAACAATCAGTGAATGAGAACTGTACCAATAGATTTGACACTAAATGTATATGGTGCTTAATTATTTTATTTAATATATTATCTCCTCTAGGGCCATATGCACTATTAGGCACTAAGGAAAAGTGATTAAGATGAAGTTTTGGGGCTGTGGGATGGTACTGTCAGTTAGGTGTCTGACTCTTGGTTTCTGCTCAGGTCATGATCTCAGGGTTGTGGGATCAAACCCCATGTGGAGCTGTATGCTGAGCACCTGGAGTCTGCTTCAGATTCTCTCTTCCTCTCCCTCCCACTCTGCTCCTTCCCTCTAGCCCCCTCTCCCCTCTTGTGTGCACGTGTCCATGTGTGTGTCCACTCTCTCTCTCAAATAAATAAATAAAATTAAAAAGAAAAGATGAACAGTTTCTCTGGTCTCATGTAGAATACAAATCTATACATACAGGTTATGATCACAATGTGCACTTGTAATCTAATATAACAATATATATTTTCATATGTATGAGGTGTGGCTACAAGAAAATGGGTACTTTTTAAAAAAATAAAATGTAAAGGATTTTATATTATAAGGCAGCATATTATTCCAAACAAGCCATACTGGAGGAAAATACAAATATTTTAATTATCCTTCTTTGTTAATCCGTATTCTCAAGAAAACATGTAAGCACAGGAGGAAAAGAAACTGAACCACAGAAAGAAAACTCAAATAGAAGGTGACATGTTAGTGAATTGGCCACAACTTCACAAAACACCACTCATGTTAGATTTCATGAGATATCTCCACCAAGACGACACAGAATCCCTGCATCTCCAAATTGTTTGGAAGTAAGAAGGGGTATCTTCCGGCCCCTCCTTGAATGCAGAATCTCACTGGTCAAGTCTCCCCCAGGTGCTAACTCCCCTGAACTTCTAGGTTCTTGGTCTGACACCTCTTGGCAGCCTTAGGGAAGTCAGAGGCTACTCCAAGTGCCCCTACAGCTGTGACCCATGCAATGGTCTAACTCGTTAATCTGCACCATGTATGGGTTCCTCTACCTCTAAGAACCATTTCAGAATTGGGCTCATACATTTAGAGTACCCACTCTGAGGACACAAAGCTAGCTGATAGAGGGAAGGATGGAGAGACCAGTAGGAGCCTAGTGGTTTTAGATGGGTGCAAAATAGAATCTAGTACCCCTGTAGTTCTCCCTCTCTCTTGCTTCCTTCTTTTGAAGAGAGTGATTTAGATGTATCTTCTTTTCTCCAGATTTAACTGCAAGATAACTTTTAAGTATTTTTAACATTAAATTGGCCACCTTAGGGGAAATTAACATCTATAATGACATTAAGAATATTGATTTAAATTGAAAACGGAAAACATAAAAAAAAAAGATATGGTAAAGAGAAACTACTTAATTGGTTACATCATTGTTAGCATTGAAAAATAGCCTTGCAATAAATAAATAAATAAATAAATACATAAATAAATACATACATAAATAAAAATACCCTTGCCTTCTAAATTTAAAACACACAGAAACACAGAGTCATAAAAAGTGACTTACTGTCTGATGGCATCTACCAAGTTACTCTATTCCTCAGCAAGAAGTCTTATCATATTAAATGTTTTATTTTAATTTTTTTAAAATTTTTTCAAAGATTTTATTTATTTATCACGAGAGACACAGAGAGAAAGAGAGGCAGAGACACAGGCAGGGAGAAGCAGGCTCCATGCAGGGAGCCCGATGTGGGACTCGATCCCGGGACCCCAGGATCATGCCCTGGGCCAAAGGCAGGCGCTCAACCACCGAGCCACCCAGGAATCCCCATTTGATTGTTTTAAAAGTCTCCTTGCCTAAAATGTATTTCAATCCACACAAATTTGTAAATAAGAGACTTGGGCTGTAGTAGAGTTACTTGTGAATTTATCCGAGTACTTTCCTTCAAAAAACATTTGACTATTTCTCTTAAAAAAATAATAATGTCATTCCCAGACTGTAACATTTTTCAGCAATTTATGGTATATAGAGGTTTATATGAGGTTTAAGAAGTACACCATTTTTATTCCCCTCAGATACTGTAAAGTTGATTAACATCTCTGTTCCTTTAGTGTCATCTTTTATGTTTGTTGTTGTTTACTGTCCAGCATCTTTTCTATTTTGGCACTCTTACTTGATGAAAAGAAAATACATGGAAAAAAAAGAAAATACATGGAAAGAAAATTATTTATTAATTAGTAATGTATTTTATTTTTACTCTTGTCAAATGAAAAAAAAGGGATGGAATAGCAAAAAGGAATATAAAGTAGTTCTTAACACAGTTTTATGAAAAATAAGGAAAAATAATGCAATATTTCTCACTTTAAAGTTCATGAATAAAGGAACATATATAATAAAATATATTATAAAATATAAAATGTATAATACATAAAATATAAAAATAATAAAAATATAATAATATTTTAAATATTTTATTTATTTATTCATGGGAGACACACAGAGTGGCAGAGACACAGGCAGAGGAAGAAGCAGGCTCCATGCAGGGAGCCCCACGTGGGATTTGATCCGGGGACCAAGGAATCACGCCCTGAGCCAAAGACAGGTGCTCAACCTCTGAGGCACCCAGACATCCCAATAAAGGAGTTTTAAATGGATTAAGTACATTGTGGTAACTGATCACAACTTATATGGTATATTTAGGAACAATATGGTTTTAGTTAATAAATTTTGATATTTGAACTATAAATCTATTTATTGTGAATTATGCTCATTTCCAACCCCTCCCCCCAAAAAAAACCCCATAGTGCTCTTTTAATACCTATTCACCTGGTTCATTATTACCTATTCAATTATGGCTGCTGAGTATTGTACAGAGTAGCCCTTTTAACTCTTTAGAGAAATTACATAGTGAATGTGTTCTGGATGTAGACATGTGTTGGACTGTAATTCTCACTTTAGGAATGAATAACTTATCACCACAGTTACTGGGAGCGCTTCCAGCCGAGAACCCTTGAATTATCTCCTCAACTCAAACTGCTCTGTAAAGACAACCCATTTTCTGAGCTCCCATCATATAAGCTGAGGTGTTTGATGAGATTGCATCCCTGTTCAATTTCTCCATTGCTGATCTTTGTTTTCTTTTTTTTCTATTCACAGGAATTTACTCCAAAAGTAATCCCAATAATCCTTCTGTCTTCATCTCAAAGTCTGATTCTTGGACATTCCGAACTAGAATATCTGATGAGAAATAAGGAGTTTCCAAGTATTTAAGTCCCTGGTTTATAGGGTAGATTAAATCTGGCAGTAAAACTATGTGACTTACCTTATGGAGTAGATTCTACTTCCTCTCTTTGCTTCTAGGCAGGACTTTATGATTTGCTTGACCAACAGAATGTGAAAGAAGAAACATTCCAGGACTTCTCAAGCTGAGTTATAAGAATCTTTGTGGTTTTCAATCTAGTCTCTTAGAACATTCTCTGAGGGTCTTAATCCAGGGTATAATGACTCTCATTATCCCAAGATCATTATGCCTGAAAGTAACATGTAGATACTTTGGTCAGTAGTTCCAGCAGGGCCCAGTCATCCATGCTGCCTTGCCTAGAGGCCAGACATGTGAATGAAACAATCTTGGACCAGAAGAGTTCATAGATCCACTAACACCATTAGCGACCTTTGTTTTTGCCACATGAAACAAGAGCATCACCCTATCAAGCCCTGACCAAAATCTTAATTCATTAAATTGTGATACATAATATTTGTTGCTCTAAGCCAAGAAGTTTGACATAATTTTTATAGAATAATAGAAGAATGGATTTGAGTAGAAGAGGGATGCTTTGTAAAGGAAATTTTAAAAATGTGATATTGTCTTAGGAACTCACCAGTGGGAAGATGCTGGAAAGTCTGAGAGAATTGTAAGCAGAATATCTCAAGAGGAAGATGAAAAATTCTCACAGACACTATTAGAAATGCTGAGATAAAAGACAATTGTTATTGATAGTGGAAAAAGCAAGTTGAATCTATAAAGAACTGGCAGATTAAGCTAAGGAGAAATTCAAGCAATAGGTTTAATATACCAACTGATTTCTTTTAGCTGAGTTTGATAATATATGGATAGAGGTAAAACTAAAGAATTGAACAATCCAGTTTTCAAATAAAATTTAGAAAATACATGAAATAGAACTTGATAGATTTTATGAAGACAAGCTATTATTTTCAGATTCTCTAGATGGCGAAAAGTTCTCAAAATAAGAAATAGACACAGGCTAAAATCCTATCAAGAGTGTTGCTAGAAAATTCTTAAGACCTGAATACATTTTAAAAGGAGATAGAACCTATATATACATAACCAATTAATCTCTTAAAAAAAAGTGTGTTAGAGCCCCATTGTCCCACAATAATTTAACTCTTAGTCTCTTCTGGAGAGAGACCTATACCAAAGAAATTTGTGGTTGTATCATTGTCTAATAATGAGAAGCCCAATAAAATTCAGAGTAACCTCATAAATTTTTAAGAAAATTATATTGGCATAAGTACCATCAGTTTTTACTGAGATACAGATATTACAAAGTTAAAAGCAGCATGGGGGCCCATAAACATCTAAGGATGGGAACTAATCTAAGAGGTCTACTCAGCTGCAACTGGGATATTTTTTTGGGGGGTGGGGAACAAGCAGACAAACAAAACAGGAGATAGAACAAAGAGTAGAGCCAAAGAATTTGAAGAATTATTCATAGAATGCCCTAATTAAGTAATTGGCACCAAATGTCTTAAAGGATTTCAGAATTGCCGCGCAGCATTGATTGCTGCATGCTCACTGCTTTCACCTTTTTGAATCAAATGTCAGTGGAAGTTATCCTTTCCTGTATCATCATCATATGTTATGGCCACAGTTGCAACTAGAGGAAAGATATGGGTAATTGGTCTTTTTTTTTACAGGTCTGAAGATTGAGAAGAATTATACTTGAAGGGAACTATATTCATAGATCCTATCAACTGTACTTGGACCTAGACCTGATTTAGATGCTCTGATACTAGACTTTGACCTAATTCTGTAATAGGATGAACTATTCTGTGCCTTATAAGAGGTGAAATTTGCATGGGAGAGAAGTATCCATATCTTACACTCATTACATTACATTAATTATCATTGATGGTAACCCAGAATTTTGATACCATTCCTACTGAATTGTGGAGTCGCATTCATCTCTACTTGAAGCTCATTTGGCATTAGTGATTTGTTTTTATTAATAAACTACTACAGATATGATGTTTTGGAATTTCAAAGCTGAAGTAATAAGAGGCTTTGTATATTGCAAATGGATTTCTTGGCACTGTCAGCCTCTGGAAAAGGTAGATGCCCAACTACCCTGTGACAGTCATGTGGGAATGAGCATGTTTGGTGCCTGAACCATCAATCATAGTTCTATCTTGACTCAGACTTTCAGTCACTACCCGGTCAGACCATCAACTGGCTAACCTTCACTTTCAGTAATGCCACATGGAACAAAAGACTTATCCAGCAGAGCCCCGCCCATATTTCTGATTCATAATTGCAAATCGTGACAAATAATAAAATAGTTTTTGTTTTAAAATATCCTATATTTTAGGGTGGTTGACCATCCAGACACAGTGAATTGGAAAAGCTTAGAACAATAACAACACTATTCATCTTCTAAAATTTCTAACTGAACCTATGGAATATGTAATAGTGTATGTATTTATATGTACACTCAAACTGAAAATCAATATATATATATTCTTTTAAAAAATATTTTATTTATTTATTTGAGAGAAAGAGTAAGCAAGAGCAACAGAAAGAGCACAAGTGGGGAAGGGTGGGAGTAGGGAAGGGTGGGAGTAGGGAGAGGCAGAGGGACAGGGAGAAGCAGGCTCTCTACTGAGCAGGGAGCCCAATGTGGGGCTGGATCCTGAGACTTTGAGATCATGATCCCGGCCAAAGGCAGATATTTAACTGACTAAGCCACCCAGGTCCTCCAATAATATATGTACCTTATATCAATTTTAAAACTATAGTAAAACTTATCCTGATAAATTTATAATACAAAATTTGACCCCCCAAAAAAAGCAGAAAATAAGGAAGGGTGAAAAATTAAGTAGTAATAATTTAATAGAAGAGCTATATAGAAATTTGATAGAGAAATAATTTAAAAGCAGTAAGAATGAGTTTAATTAGGCAAAAAAGATCTATTTCATCTTATAGAGAATGTCTAATTTATATGTTATCATATAATATTGGAAACACTTTTTTGGTATTGGCTGGAGAATGCATGTTAATTCAGGTCAAAGGATCTACTTACTCATATGGAAATGGAGTGCAATTAAAGATTTTTTTAAGTCAAGGGCAACTGGTCAGTGTGTGCTCAGGAACATTAATCAAATGATACTCTTTCTTGTAAATTCACATAGAAAGAAAACAAATGTACAGAAATAACTTTAAAAATATTACAATAAGCCAGGCAATTGATGCCAAATACCACAGCCGATGGACATGGAAAGTCAGAAGTCTTTGACATAAATTGAGTGTAGCTTCAATAAGTCTTAGAGACTGAATAAAGGTGATGAGACTGTGGGATTTGAGCCTGAGTTTCTTCGATGAAAGGTGATGCCATCATCAGATTTTGAGAAGTAGGGATAAGAGAAAGTTTGGGGAAACACGAAATACTTCTCTTTTTATCTAAAATACAATATAAGTTGTTTTTTTGTCTTAATGTGTTTCCTATTCCAAGTTTACCTATATTCAATAATAACTTGAAAAACAAATTCTATAATTTAAGTGGTTTAAAACTAGTAAGATGTTTTGAAAATTGTAAAATATCTTTTATAAAAACATTTTCCTAGTTTTACTCTGGGTCCTAAAAATCCTTTGAAATATTTATTTTTCATGAACGTATAAACCTCTTACTGACTAAACATTTGCTTATATTTAGTTTGCAGACTCGCTGCTCCCCAGGAGTAATAGGAAAACCATGTGCAAAAGGCTCTTCATTAAGTGCTGTAAGGAAGACACAGCTTCTCCTTGCTGATGAGACATTTAGCAAAAATCACTGACAAATTATATCTCTTCTTTCATTCTTTTGTATTTATATGGTGTCCTATTGATTCAGAATTCACAATATTTACTGCACATCTGTTTTACATTTACAAATACACAGAATACTGCTTCGTTCAAACTTCTGTTCCTTACATCCCACATGCCTGATGCAATTATAGAGTTTAAGAGGAGGATAGAAACCTAGTTGAATGAGCAAAAAGAAAACAAGTGTATCCACAGCTGTATAATACTTAAACTTTAAAATACATACAAATAGAGTCCTCAAGTTCCTGCAGGATGCTTAAACACCTGGTAGATGAGATAGAAATGCAAAGCAGTTTAAATATTTTAATTCATTTTGCTCAGAGCATCAGAATATGTAATTACATAGTCATAAACTGAATATATGGACTGCAAAATATATTTCCTCCTAAAATGTTCAATAAATGGTCCCAGAACAGTTTTAAATACCCATCAGTCTAAATTTGGAGAAGTTTACCAAGAGATATCTAGTGACTCCAGTCCATGCCTATATTGGACTAATGCAGAAGGTTTTCTTTTTTTCCTATTTTAATCAAAATCTCAAGGACAATATGTTTGATAGAGGCTTTGCAGGGAATTATATATATGTAATTACTTGAGGAACTGGTTTTCAGAAAGAGTCCTGAGGATTTTTTACAGTGTCAGTGTCAATTTATTTTACAGGTAGCAGTAAATATGTCATTAACTTTTCTTTTTCTGCATCAAATATTCAAAAGCAGATATTATGTAAATGCTATCCTATAATCCCAAAGCTTGCTATCTACTGCACTCATGTTGTTAACTTGTCTAGTGTGTTGTATTCATTTGTTAACATTCCTGCAAAATTCTTCCTTACAGTGAAAACCAAAAGAAGCAACAAAAAACACCATTAAATGCCAGAGCCAATCATAACTCACTGAAGAATCTAGAGTCCAATTAAGTTTTTTGGCTTCAACCCCCAATCGTAGCCATTAGCACCAATATTCCAGTTGTTAGAAATATGACTGCAGTTTATTTTTGAAATATATGGCCCTAAATCTCCCAGGAGTGTATAAACTTTTGTATTTTTTTTATTCTGTATGTTATGTACAAACAAAATAAAATACATTAGGCTCTGACAACAATATATTTTTTATTCTATAGATGATTTAACATATAATTATACATAATTAAACACAATGTCTTTACATTATCTTATTACATAACATGCAATCAAATGCATATAAAATAGACATCTTAGAAAATAAACTTTTTAAAAAAAGATTTATATATTTACTCATGAGAGATACAGAGAGAGGGGAAGAGACACAGGCAATGGGAGAACAGGCTTCATGTGGGGAGAGCCAGATGTGGGACTCAATTCTGGATCCCAGGATCATGCCCTGAGCCAAACACAGACGCTCAATCCATGAGCCACCCTGGTGCCCCAACAAACTTTTTGATACATTTTTCTGAAAATCTAGATGATTATCATGCATAGGTCTCTTTGGAAATGATTGCCTAATCTACCACAGTTTTCCCTCAGAGAAAGCATAACTGAAGAGATCATGAGAAATTCATTATATACAGCCTAGAAATTAGGTATATGGAAGAGTTAAATCCTGCTCTTTTGATTGTGGGCTACAAGAGATAGTTTTTTTTTTGCCAGCTGAGATTAAAATCCTCAGCAAAACTATCCATAAAAATGATTTTTTTGAACACTTAGTGGCTTAATCACAATGCATACTATTTCATGGAAAATGTATTTGGAAGTTTATCTATTAGAATTATAAACATCTGTGTAAAATTTGGCATCTTTTAAATATGTTGTCTATTAAAATAAAAATCTCTTACATATCAACATTATGCAATCCACATTCCTAAATTTTACAGCAAAAATGAACCAAATCACTGTGATAATGTTTAGCATTAATTTCTATTTTTGAATTATTAGTCAAAATGTTACTTTTTACTAAAATCATGCTAAAATATATGCCACTTTTCTACATTCTCAGTCATAAATAATAAGGAATATTAAATGGTGAGATATTTTCTTAAAGAGATCTTATTTATTTATCCATGATGGACATAGAGAGAGAGAGACAGAGACACAGACAGAGGGAGAAGCAGGCTCCATACTGGGAGCCCGATGTGGGACTCAATCCCGGGACTCTAGGATCACGCCCTGGGCAGAAGGCAGGCGCTAAACCACTGAGCCACCCAGGGATCCCCGAGATTATTGATATATAGGTAATTGAGGTAATTTTGATGATTTTATAAAGAATAGTTTACATAATATTTGCAGTTAAATTATCTGCCCCTGAGCTATACCCCCTAGTTTACATAATGTTTAAAGAGACTTCTGGTTACTCTGTTTATAGAATAATGGAAATGTGAAAAACATATGAAGAATAAATGAATAAATTTTGACTAAATGCAACAACCATTCATGATAAAAACTTTCAACAAAGTAGATTTAGAAGGGAGATGCCTAAACATAATAAGGTCCATAAATGAAAGAGTCACAGCTAATATTACCCTCAATTGGGAAAAACAGAGCTTTCCCTTTATGGTTAGGACTAAAACAGGGATGTCCACTATTACCACTGCTATTTAACATGCTGCTGGGAATCCTAGCCTCAACAATCAGACAACAAAAATAAATAAAAGGCATACAAATTAGCAAGAAGTAAAACTTTCACTATTTGCAGGTGGCATGATATTCTAAATTGAAAACCCAAAAGACTCCACCAAAAATCTGCTAGGACTTATATAGGAATTCAGTAGTCATAAGATACAAAATTTACACATAGAAATCTGTTAAATTTCTATACATCAATAATGAAGCAACAGGAAGAGAAATTAAGAAATCAATCCCATTTAAAACCCAAACCAGTAAGATATCTAAGAATAAACCTAACCAAAGAGGCGAAAGATCTGTACTCTGGAACTATGAAAAAATGAAGAAATAAATTGATTATGTCACAAAGAAATGCAAAAGCATTCCATGCCTATGGTTTGGAAGAACAGATATTTTTAAAGTGTCTATACTCAAAGCAATCTACACATTTAATGCGATTCCTATCAAAATACAAAAATCATTTTTTCACAGTGCTAGAACAAACACATACTAAAATTTGTATGGATTCACAAAGACCCTGGATAGGCAAGAAATCTTGAAAAAGTAAAGCAAAGCTAGATTCATCACAATTCTGGACAAAAATAGATGCATAGCTCAATAGAACAAAACAGAAAACGCAGAAATGGACCCACAACCATATGGTCAATTAATCTTTGACAAAGCAATTTGGAAAAAGATAGTCTCTTCAACAACTGGTGTTGGGAAACCTAGATAACAACATGCAAAAGAATGAAACTGGATCACTTTCTTACATCAAGTACAGAAATAAATTGAAAATGGATAAAAGACCTAAATATGAGTAAGGGAGGCAAGGGAAACAAAAGCATAAAATAAACTATTGGGACTTCATCAAAATAAAAAAGCTTCTGTGCAGCAAAGGAAACAATAAACAAAACTAAAAGGCAAACTACAGAAAGGGAGAAGATATTTGTAAACAACATATCTGATAAAGGGTTAATATCCAAAATCTATAAAGAATTTATCAAATTCAACACCCAAAAAATGAATATCATATTTAAAAATGGGAAGAAGGCATGAATAGACATTTTTCCAAAGAAGACATACAGATATCCAAGAGACACATGAAAAGATACTCAATATTACTGATCATCAGGAATATACAAATCAAAACTACAAAGAGGTCTGCAAGAGACTAATTTTAGAGATTAAAACACCTCCATATTTAAAGTGATGGGGTATAAAGTTATGTATCATGCTAATGGACATCAAAAGAAAACTGGGGTGGCAATTCTTATGTCAAACAGATTAGATTTTAAACCAAAGACTATAATAAGAGATGAGGAAGGACACTATATCATAATTCAATGATCTATTGAACAACAAGAAGATCTAACAATTATAAATAATTATGCCCCTAATGTGGGAGCAGCTGGTTATATAAACCAATTAATAACAGAATTAAAGAAACACATTGGTAATAATACAGTATAGTAGGGGATTTTAACATCCCACTCACTGCAATGGACAGATCATGTAAGCAAAAGATCAACAAGGAAATAGGACTTTGAATGACACTGGACCAGATGGACTTCACAGATATATTTAAAGCATTCTATCCTAAAGCAACAAATTTTATTTTTTTCTTTTAGATTTAATTTAATTTAATTTAATTTATTCATAAGAGGTACAGAGAAAGGAAGAGAATGGCTCCCCTCAGGGAGCCCGATACAGGACTCAATCCCAGGACCCGGGATCATGACCTGAGCCAAAGGCAGATGCTCAACCACCAAGTCATGCAGATGCCCCCATCATAAAGCAACATAATCGCATTTTTCTCAAGTGCACACAGAATATTCTCCAGAATAGATCACATACTGTGTCACAAATCAGGTCTCAACAGGTACCAAAAGATTGGGATCATTCCCTGCATATTTTCAGGTCACAATGCTTTGAAACTGGAACATAAGAGGAAATTTGGAAAGAACTCAAATACATGGGGGCTGAAGAGCATTTTACTAAAGAATGAATGAGTCAACCAGGAAATTAAAAAAAGAATTTTAAAATGTCAAGGAAGCAAATAAAAATGAAAACACATCTGTTGAAATTCTTCAGGATGCAGCAAAGGCAACTCTAAGGGGGAAGTATATAGCAAAACAAGCTTCTCTAAAGAAACCAGAAAGGTCTCAAATACACAACCTAACCTTACACCTAAAGAGCTGGAGAAAGAACAGCAAATAAAACCTAAACCCAACAGAAGAGAATTAAAATTTAGAGCATAAATAAGTGAAATGGAAACCAAAAGAACAGAACAAATCAATGAAACTAGAGGTTTCAATGGTTTGTTGAAAGAATTAAGATTGATAAACCACCAGCCAGATGTATCAAAGAGAAAAGAGAAAGGACCTAAATAAATAAAATCAAGAATGATGAGGAGAGATCACAATCAATACCAAAGAAATCAGACAATTATAAGACCATATTATAAGCAAATATATGTCAATAAATTAGGCAATCTGGAAGAAATGGATGCATTCCAAGAGACATATAAATTATCACAATTGAAGCAGGAAGAAATAGAAAACCTGAACAGACCCATAACCAGCAAGGAAATTGAAGTAGTCATCAAACATCTCTTAACAGTGAGTCCAGGGTCAGATGACTTCCAGGGGAAGTCTACCAAACATTTAAAGAAGAATTAATACCTATTCTCCTGAAGCTATTTCAAAAAGTTTAAAGGGAAGGAAAATTTGCAAACTCTATGAGGCCAGCATTACCTTGATCCCAAAACCAAACAAAGACCCAAACAAGAAGGAGAATTACAAACCAATATCCCAATGAACATGGATGTCAAAATCCTCACCACGATACAACCAATAGGATCCAACAGTATATTAAAAGGATTATTCACTATGACCATGTGGAATTTATTCCTGGGCTGCAAGGGTGGTTCAACATCTGCAAATCAATCAGTGTGATGCACTACACCAATAAAAGAAAGGACGAGAATTATATGATCCTCTCAATAGATGCAGAAAAAACATTTGACAAAGTACAGTACCTTTTCTTGATTAAAACTCTTCACACTATAGGGATAGAGGAGGCACATATCTCAATATCATGAAAGCCACCTACAAAAAGCCACAGTTAATATCATTCTCCCTGGGGGAAAAAAAAAGATATTTTCCCTAAGGTTGGGAACACATCAGGGATGTCCATTATGGCCACTGTTGTTCAACACAGTACCAAAAATCCTAGCCTCAGCAATCAGACAACAAAAAGAAATGAAAGGCATTCAAATTGGCAAAGAAGTCAAAGTCTCACTCTTTGCAGATGACATGATACTCTATGTGGAAAACCCAAAAGACTCCACCCCAAAATTTCTAAAACTCATACAGGAATTCAACAAAGCAGAAGACTATAAAATCAATGCAAAGAAATCAGTTTCTTTTCTATATAGTAACAATGAGAAAGAAGAAACAGAAATTAAGGAGTCAATCCCATTTATAATTGCACCCAAACCCCTAAGATCACTAGGAATAAACCTCACCAGAGAAGTAAAGAATCTGTACTGAGAAAACTATTGAATACTCATGAAAGAAATTGAAGATGACATGAAGAAATGGAAAATGTTCCATGCTCATGTATTATTAGAACAAATATTGTTATAATGTTTATACTACCTACAGCAATCTATGCATTCAATCCCTAATTCTTTGAGCTTGGACTTTGGATCTTTTAGAAAATCAAGTAAAAAAAATAAGTATCGCATATTGAGCCAACGGCATATGATAAATGCTATCGTAGGAATTTCTAAAGTGTTCATTAAATCACCACCACAAGCCTTCATCAAATAGTTTTTACACCATATTAAAGATGATATGACTGAAACATAAGAATGTAAGTAATATGCTTAAGTTTAATAGTTTTGTAATTTACAAAACCAGCATTTATATCCAGAACTTCTAAATAGAACAATAGGCATTTTAAATTCTATATCAAGTATATAAAAAATAGGGGATGCCTGGGTGGCTCAGCAGTTGAGCATCTGCCTTCAGTTCAGGGCGTGATCCCAGAGTCCTGAGATCGAGTCTTACATCAGGCTCCCCGTGGGGAGCCTGCTTCTCTCTCTGCCTATGTCTCTGCCTCTCTCTGTCTCTCATGAAAAATAAATTAAAAATTTTTTAAAATATATATAACAAGAATTGTCTTTGGTGTAAGTCTTTTGAACCATCCTAAAGTAGAAAGGAATTGCTTAGACTCACCCGGCTTAGATGTAAATATATTTAGTTTCAGACACTATTTTAATAAGTTATGTGGTCCATTAACAATGGCTTTATTATTACAAAATGCTCTCTTATAGATTATAGTACTTGCCCATGCTCAATCAACAGAAGGAAAAACCATAGTTAACAGTTAAAAGTCCCTAATCAGTGTTTGGTGTTTGATGTTACTGATATTGTCTATTCCATACTAACAATGGTAAAATGCTTTTCTTGAGAAATGATGAGATGTATTTCAATTTAGTTCTCTGAATAAAATTCCAGTATTATATAATAATGTGAAGGTGATATTAGGTTATTTTCATAAAATAGACTGAAAAAAGTTTTATTCTCAAATAGCTCTCTTATTTAGCAGAGTCTTTGGCCCATTAAAATGATGAAAACAATCTCCAGGAGCACAAAAGAATCCATTTACTGGTGAATCTGTATTTGTGTGTTTGTATTTCAATATGAGAAAAGCCTGACAATAAATCCATTTATAAAACAGGTCATTGGACTGATAAAGCAGATTTGTACTTTACCTTATAATGGGACAATACTCTGAAATCATTGGCCTCTGATTTGGGGAGTTCTGAGAGAGGATTTTTAGGGATCCGACACTTACGGAAAACAATCTGGATAAAGGTAAGCACCAAACATTCTGTGATTATGTTGAGTAACTTCTTAAAATACCAGAAAGTATCCAATATTTTAAACTTGATTCTAGTGAGTATTTCAGTTTTGTGCATTTATTTTGTTAGGTGAACCAAACATGTCCATTTATATTGAAGCAATGAAAGACAGTGTATATTTCTGACAAAATTATTATTATTCAATGTGCTAAAAAGTGAATACAACTAGAACTGTGGCAATTAAAATTCAGCTTGATTTACAGACTTTTTAATGAAAAGATAATTTTTTAAAGTATCAAAATATTATAAGCGAGTAATTTCAGTTATTGGAAAGCTCATCTCTGTATCAGTATGAGTTTTCTTTATAAGTAAACAGAAAAATCCACACTTCTGTCAGCTTATTTAAATGAGACACGGGGAATTTCTTGGTAGCTGAATAGAATTGAAATTGATTTTTGTTTAAACTCAAAAGTAACTAATTATGTCGAACTTTAGAAATTTAAGTACATTTATTTTATTTTATTTTCTAAAGATTTTATTTATTCATGAGATACACAGAGAGAGGGAGAGGCAGAGACACAGGCAGAGGGAAAAGCAGGCTCCATGCAGGGAGCCCGATGTGGGACTCGATCCCGGGTCTCCAGGATCAGGCTCTGGGCTGAAGGCAGGCGCTAAACAACTGAGCTACCCGGGTTGCCCGAGTTCTTGGAATTTTAAATGGAGAATATATTAATGAAGCTAAATATAAGTTGCTCCTTGATGAATAAACATGGTTTTCATCTGCTAAAGAATGGGGGTTCACGCAAATATAAATAAGGAGGAACTCCAGTCATCATGTTATGTTCATACAATATGATTAAAGATTGCCAGGTTGAGAATTCTTTAAATTCAGTGTCTCAGGGATAAGTACCCAGAAAGCTAAAAAGAATTATGAGCTCATATGTATTTCAAATTCAGTATTTGCAACAAGTGTACAAAGTGTTGGAATTTTCTAGCAACAGGAAAGTAACAAAATGGAAATCAAAGTGGATTTTATGCGTTTTATCAAGAAGTTTTTGATATTTAAATTCCAGGAGAGAGAGTCTAGTATGTTTTTGCTTTTTAAAAATTTCTAGCTGTTTTGTAAAACTGAAATGCATGTTATCTTAATTTTGACATTAATTTGTGTCTTACCTATTAAAAGCAGAATATTAAGTTGGAAAAATGATATTTTTATCTTCATCCATTAAATTGTCATTAAAATGTCTCTTCAATTAACTTTGAGTTCTACAATGTACTTTGGTTTACTAAGGTGCAACTTAAGAGTTCTGTGCTCGTGATTGAGTATTTTATCTGCAAAAACCTTTGAAACCTTAGAGACAATGAGAATATTCCAATAAAACATACTGTTTTGCAATATGGTTTCAGAGACAATATTAGTTGATTTTTTGAGAAGAGATCAATTATAATATATTGGTAGATATCCTTGTTCAAAAATACTCTGGAAATCCATGGTGATCTGATACTAAAAAAGTACAGGATTTTGTTCAATTTATTTTCCATTTTGCTGAAGCTTCCCCTTCCCATAGCCATAGCTGCTTACCATACAGTTCCCATGTAGGGAAGGCAAAGTAGGTGATGCAAATTTAATTAAGATTTTACTTATACTCTTGGCTTACAAAATGTTAGATTCATACAAAGAACATATCAAAGGTAAAATTCTGGCGCTTGAAAATTTACAGGTTAGAAATTTTTAGTAGCCTGGTCAGAAACCAAATATCTATCTATGCTTTACGTAGCTACAGGTTATAAATGCATCAGAAAGAGTATCCAATCAGAAGTACTTCAATGAAATTCAAACTAATAAATTAATGTAAGGGTGAAATTTCATATCCTCCTGGACAAATATTATATGCTGAGTTTGAGCTTAGGAAAAGGTTTGGGTGCTCTGTGAATTTGTAGAATGCTAATTAAAATTAAGACAAACAGAATAAACAAATTTATAATTTATGCTTACGATATATGGCACTTTTCCATTTGGGACTAGATATTTATAGTGCAGCATGTTTATTATGAACAGGGTAGAAAGTAGGTTTTATTTGCTTGTCATGAAACAAATCATATAGAAGTTTTAGTTAGTAGTATTAAAAATTAAATATTATATGTAAATACCTTGGATGTTATCTAAATTATACATGATGTAAATAAAAAATGATTGCTATAAACTCTTATCAACATTATACAAGTTATTTACCCTATAATATAAGTAACACAGGCATCAAACAAGAATAAAATAATTCAATGTATAAATACACAAAGTAGAAAAAAATGCCAGAGAAGATAGAATGTATTGAGAAAAGGTAGAATTTTAAAAAGTAGTTTTGGAAAAGGTATAGGAAGTTTTGATCCAAGTTACCCCCTCCTGTGAGTCACACGGAAATGGAAATTAGTCGAAAGAAGCCTTAAATGCTCACGGAAAGTGGGATTTGTGGTAAAGCAGGTTAAGATAGTTTCAAACTTATTTACTATTTTTTTTACCTCTTCGTCTTGATTAAAAGGTTCTTAAAGGGATGTCTGGGTGGCTCAGCCTTTGGGCCTCTGCCTTTGGCCCAGGTTGTGATCCCGGAGTCCCATTTGCAGTCCCCTCAGGCTCCCTGCATGGAACCTGCTTCTCCCTGTGCCTGTGTCTCTGCCTCTGTCTCTCATGAAAAAAATAAATAAAATATTTAAAAATGAATGAATGAATGAATGAATGAATGAATAAATGGTTCTTGAAGTCAAACAGCTGTGGATTGGAATATTTTACAAACTCAGCAAACTTTCAAACTTATCTAATCTCTGCACGACAGTTTCCCATCTGCTATGTGGGTAATATCAACTGCATCAGACATTTGTCAGGAGCAATTTACTTGACATGCTTCATATATTCATTTAACAAATAATAGATAAAATGAATACCATGTGCTGGGTACCACCTAGACATTGGAGAATGAACAGTGAAGAAAACCAAGCAAATATGTATGCTTTCCTTGTAATATGAGCTCATAAAATATTGATTACATCTTCTCTGTGTTGATATTCAATAACTAGCTATTTTTCCTTATTTAAAAATTTATTCTGGAATGCTGCTTATACAAATCGAGTGGTGTAATGGTATCCAATATGTGGGTGAGCTCTTCATTTCTACATACATTGAATAAATCCATAAACATTTCTAAGGAGAGAAGATATTTACCATAAAATAAAAAGTTTATTCTGTACATTACATATATAGATTCACTAGCCAAAATTACCTTACCTTTATTAGAAATTAGATACAGAAGGAAATGCAGACACTTCATTTCAATCATACACAATTATCTAGTGATAAAACTGAGGCATAGTGTCAGATGACTTAACCAAACTTCTTTTGACTAGTGTTCACTTTTCAATAATAATAATCAAGTAAATGCATTTTACTCATAGTTTAAGGTAACAGGTTCTAAATGGTTCCTTTAATCCTCTTATCTTATTAAGCCATGTCTCCTTGAATATAAGCTTGCCTGATTAACCATAGAATACATATCTGGACATACAGGTCATTCAAAATTTTACAAAATATCTGTGCTGTATAGTCATAATACTCTAATTGTCTAGTTAGAAATCCAAGTTGTCCAACGCTGAATTGGCTCCATCAGAAAGACAATTATACTGTGTATTAAATGTAGCTAAAAGTTATAGCCATGTTAACAACAGATGTTGTATCATCAATCGGGCACTCTGAATATAAAGAAGAGAGAAAGAACTTGAACCTATGGGGACCAGAAAAAGCAAATACTACCATTGCAAGGAGACACATTGTGAATATTTGCCATGCTAGTGTGCTAAATCTCACAGATTTAAATCTGTGAGATTTAGCACCCTTGTCTTTATGACAATCCATGTGAGAGCCAGCTTCTTTCCACCAGTGTGGGGTAAAAATCTATTAAATTTAATCCTGAAATCATTTTTGGTGTATCCTGATTTTCTTAGAAGATGCAGATTAAACAATTCTTAAAAAAAAAAATAGAAGCATGTTTTACCACCCCAACATTTCATTTTAAATAATGTTTAATATCTTCAAGCTTTTTTTGTACTAGGGAGAAATGCATATTCCAAACACACTTACTACATCTTGCCCCCCATATTCTCCTCTGGTAAGGTACTATTTTTAATAGTAAGAAGTTTACTTAGGAATCAATCATCTAAGCACATAAACATATCACAGACTATTTTAAAATATATCAAGCATTTTAATGAACTTAACAGAGGTTATTCACAGATAAATCAGCTTTTTCTTATCCTAATCTACAGAAAGCTTTGCTTTAAAGCATCATGAGTTAAGAAAGCACTTGATATCTTATAAAGTTGAACTTACCTTAAACTTTTTTTTATTCTAAATATCTTTCAAAGAATTTCTCTCTGGGGCAACTGGGTGATTCAGTCGGTTAAGTGTCCAACTTTTGGTTTTCGGCTCAGGTCACAATCTCATGGGTGGTGAGATCAAGACCCATGTTTGGCTCCGACTCAGTGGGGAGTCTGCTTGAGGATTATCTCCCTCTGCCCCCACTTACATGCGTGTGAGTGTGTGGTGTGGCACATGGGTGCTTTCTCTCTCTCAAATAAATAAATAAAGCTTTAATAAAAAATAATTTCTCTCTTTTCTGACATTCAAATATATATTTATTTAACCATATTCTGTGGCATTTGGGTTTTTAATGAATATGCACCTAAATTTTGTAGAAATAAAAAGAAGTGATAACTGCTTATTATTCTCAGTCTTCCATGCTAGTAGACTATTTTACTTTATTTTGTTGATAGAAGACTAATCTTTTATATGTCGAGGCAACAGTGCCACTGGAAACCACTCTTGAACTATAGATAGAAAATAGAGGAGGAAACAATGTATTTAAGGTGTATGCTTTACCAGCGGTACACGATTCTAGTGATGGAAAATGTCATAAAAAAATTTTAAAAACAGCAACCTCTAAATTCTCTAAAATAACAAATATATGTTCTTTTCTCAAAGCTGGCAAAATCACTAGGAAACATTCATGAGACCAGAACTTTAAATGATTTGACTAGATGTTACATACATGAATATTGAGAACAGGAGTAATGGGAGAAAGTAGAATTGCGAGGTGTCTAAGTTGTACTAGTATTATGAACATAGGAGTCAATAGAGATTGGAGACGCATCTTTGAAAGGACCAACTGGCACACCAGGCACAGCAATAACATAATACACTAGGTTAATGAAAAAGGAAAATGGACGTGTATACAAAACAAAAACAAAAACAAAAACAAAAACAAAAAAAAACAGCACAGGCAGGAAATTTACAGAATTTGGTATTCTCCTGACCTTGAGGGTGAACAATGATAAAAGAGTTAATTCCAAATATTTTGAATCTTACCACTTAAATATCTCAACTGTATATATTATGCATATCCAAAAAAAAAAAAGCCTTTTCAAATTGAATATGTTTACAAGAAGATACACTACTATGAAGCAGGAAAAAGTAGCCAGAAATAAAAGGTATTTGATATTTTCTAATGATTTTTTTCTAAGTAATATGGTAATAGACATGTACAAAGATGTCTTTAGTATCTAATATTTGAAGTTTAATAGTTACATTGTTTTCTGCTAAGAATGACAGGATAGCAGCTACAGAGATTAAGCCATTACTTCATATAAAAGTGTACCTGGATATAGCCAGTTCTAGGGCTGATTTTGAGGTTTCATGACTTTAGGGTGCTACATTGAAGATCTTCGATCATTTGGGCCTATTCTTCATATAAAATAGTTGTAGGAACTTCAGTGATCTGGAGCCTACCCAACCAGGTTAAAATACAGGGAAAAGAGGTTGCCAATAATTAAATTATCAGAAACACAAATGAATGTTTGTAATAAAGGTCTTCCCTCTCCCATATAGTCTTTCTTTTATTAAGAAAAAAGTGTTTCCCAAAAGTTTCCCATCAAACTTTCCCTTATATCTTAGTAGATATAGGAGAGTCACGTGCTGGACCTAGGCTAATCATTAGCCAAATATTCAGGACTGAACCAACTGAAAATGACAATTCAGAATTTTTGACCTATGACCCAGGACATTTTTATTTGAATAAAATCAGAACACCAGTAGTGAGGAAAAAGAGTAGATGGCTATTGGGTAAACAATTTATATTTTCTGTAGCAGAGAATGTATATAAGGATAGATACTGATATTTAAATTACTTTTTGTAAGATAGTAAATTGCTTTGTACTTCTGGAGTAGAATTTAGCTTTATTACATGTTTTCTGAAATTTATAACAGTTAACTCCTAAGTATTTATTCTAACAGTCAAGGCTGTGAAAATATAAATAAGTATGAGAAGTTTTATGAGATAAGTGTTTTAATTGTGGATTAATGAAAGTAAATACGTAAAATTAGAGGAAATAAATAAATCTTCCTCTATTTAAAAGTTTATTAATATCCCTTTTCTTAGATCAATGATATATTTGACATTTCCTCTAAAAGTGTTCAATTGAACTTTGGAAAAGAAAAACTCTTTGGTAAAAGTTTAGATAATAAGTATGAACACAAATAAAAAGATTGCCTTGATTATAACTCAAAGTTTAAAGTAAATATCCATGAATGCATACTGATGTAAATAATTGAATAAATAAGTCTCTTAAACAGACAAATGCTTCACAGGGAAGAATTCCAAATAATTCATGTACATATGCTATTCTCAAGGGGGTAGAATATAATTTCTTACTCTTCGGTGTGAACTATACAGAATGACTTCTTTCCAAACAGGGCAATATATCAAGGGTGGGGGGAGAGGGATTTTACAGTGCAGAAATCTGATAAGCACTTCCCCAACCAAGTGATGAAGGATATTGTTAATACTGATAAGATATGTTGACAATATGAACCCTTGATATGATGTGAAAGATTGGCACTTTACTTCTATAGGCCAGTTGCCAATCCTATAAATCCAATCTAATTGTAAGAAAAATATCAGACAAATCTCAATTAAGAGACACTGTATAAAGTACTTGACTAATCTCAAAACTGTCAAGATACTCAAAAACGAGGAAAAACGGAAAAACTCACAGGGAAGGGAAATCTACAAAGACATGACAAGCAAATGTAATGTTTTCTCCTAGGTAGGAGTGGAACAGCATAAGAGTATTAAGAGAAATCTAGGTGAATCTGAATAAAATATGGATTAATATGCTGGAAAATATGAAGAAAATATGTGGTATATCATGACAGATATACCACACTATATAAGATGTTAAAAATAGTGGGAAGTGAATATGGCATACATGAGAAATCTCTGTACTCTCTTTGTAATTTTTTTCTGTAAACCTAAATCTACTCTAAACCCCCCCCCCAAAAAAAAAAGATTGTGTTTCATTCAACACTGGTTAGAAGCATTAGTTAAGCACTAATTAGGAGATAGTTTTAATATATTTCTTCTAAGTAAAATGGGTGTTTTTAATAGGCGTCCTTTGATAACCCTCTCTTCTATTTCTATTTAATTAGAGAAAACGATCTAGTGAGAAAGAGAGAGAGAGGAAGGATTATAGTGCAAGAATGAAAGAGAGAGAGAACTCCTCCCTCCAACTAGATGTAAAAAAGCATTTCTTCTATTATTTAGATGTAAACAAAGTGAAGAACCGGTGAAAAACTTGGCTAACCCAGATCCATATGCTTTTAAAAATTATTTTTAAATTTAGGAATAAAAAAATAAAAAAATGAATGAATAAATAAATAAATAAATAAATAAATAAATATAGGAATAATGGATAATTGACCAATTGAGACTTAGTATAGCAGGAGATAACACCCACCATTCTGCAAACCAGTCTTATCTCCAATGAAGTGCACGTGACTCACTGAGACTGGTAATATTTCCTCTTAATGCTCTATAGATGTACTTCATCTCCTTGTGAAAATTGTATCACGTTAGAAATGATTTTATTCAGGTGAAAAAAAAATGTGGATTTAGCCCTTGTCTCTTTATTATAGTTGTCTTTCCCCCACTCCCCATTCCTGGCCACCTTTTATTTTCATTTTATTACACTGAGTTTTCAAAGAAATCCAGAGAGTTACTTTACCTTGGAGATTGTTCTAATAGCTTCCTTATAGTTTTCTTTGGTTCTCTACTCCCCTTGGTTTTCTATAAGTGAGAAATCAGTGTGAGAGTCTTCATGCATCAAAAGTATACATTTTTGGTTAAAATAGTCTATTGATGAGTTGTTATGTAGTTCCTTTTTTATCCCATCCAGAGTCACATGACATCAGGATGATCAACCATACATGATACGCAGATTGACCACTGGGGCTGAATGACAATTTGAAAACTGAACAGCAGTTTCATTTTTTTCCCCTTCTATCACAAAATAACTTTAATGACTTCAGTATTTTATTAATGTCTGATAAATATTAAGCCAATACATTTTCTTCTTCTCCCTAGATCCTGTTCTATTTTAACTTCCCTTCTTTGGGTTCATTCATGAGATCTTTTACCCAGGCCAAACCATAGCCTTCAGTCAAGCTATGGGTGTGACACTCTCTTTGAATTCCATTCATCATATCAGTGACGAAGACTGGAATTAGTTGTCTACACACTAGAGTTAGTGCTCTAGGTCAGTGCTTCCCACACTATGTTATAATGCAAATATGGAAATGGTAGTTTCGGTGAAAGTGAAGAGATTAGATTCTAATTTTCTGAAAAGCACTCAGATGATGCCAAGACCTATAGTCTTTCCTGCATTTTGAGTAGCAAGGTAGCAAGGCTCATATCCTGAACTTTCCATATGAGATTAAGAAGTTTTACAAGCGTTGCAGTGAAGGCAACTGGACTGAGTGCCAGGGACACTGCTGTATTAGGCTGACATGAAGTTTCCCAAAGAGCCTAGATGGTTAAGACAGCCCTCCCAATGCAGGGTCCATCGTGGCAAAACTCAAGTGTCTATACCCACGATGAGAACCTAGAGGAGCTCAGGGTAATCACATAATACCCACCAGTGTCTGGTCTAGTCAAGAGATTTACCAGTTTAAAAATTATGTCAGCTGTAGACCCTCAGCCAGTGTGGTCAACAGGGTGAGCAGCTCCCAGTAAAACAAGTACTATTTCCACCATACAAGGACACCACACTTGTTCCAAAGACCCTCAAGAGAGGGTTGCAACTATTGTTTTCTTCTTACCTGGTCCAAAATAAAAGCTGATACAAATACTGGACTTATTTCAAAGCAATCGTTTGTTTTGTTTTGTGTCACACCAGTAGGATACAATTACTTCATGTGTGAACATGTATACAGATAGGTCTGCCTTCCATCTGGCTACCAAATCTATTTTCTGGAACACTCTGAGGAAAATTTTTGGAAGAATTGTCATATTAGTAGTTTCCATTCTCTTCTTTAGTATGTTTTTAAGCCGATTCAAATTTTCATTTGATCCACACCACTCCACAAATAGATTTTTAGGTCACCATATAGTAAATCCACTAGTCAATCACAATTTCATGTAAATTATATGCTCTTATTTTCTTCCTACTTCAAAAGGTGTTTCTTCTTATTCTCTTCACTGCATTTTTCATATCCTTGACCCCTAAAGTTTACTTATTTTAGGCTTTTCAACATCGTTGCCTCTTCAAATAAAATGTAAATTCCACGAAGAGAGTTTTGTCTCTCTTGGTCATTTCTGCACCCTCAGAATTTAGAACAGTTTGTAACACCTAGTACATGCTCAAGAAGTATTTGTGATTTAATGAATTGATAAGAGCTTGTAAATGACTTGGCTTCAAGACAATGTTACCTTGAAGAGAAGGTTACATGTGACAGCAGGTTATCCGGTGCTTACTCCTGTATTTATCAACTGTTGGTTTCAAGTATCTTTTTAAGTAGCTTACCATGTCTGTTTTGTGTTAGCAGAAAGGATTTTTCCAGAGATTAGGGATGGAATATATTACAAAATGAAATTGTGTAATGTAGTCTTCAATTTTCCTAAATTGCGTTACCAATCACTGGTATCAACTAAGTACCCACTAAATAGTTGTGTAGACCACTTCTGGGATAACATTCACATGTATGTACTTACTTCATGGAATATAGGTAGGGGGTGGAAACAAACATGAACTAACTTCCAAATTTTCTCAACATACCATTATTGTTTATTTTTAGTCACAACAGGAACAATTTCTACACAAGTGATTTCTAAATAGCTTTCAAAAGCAAAATGAAGTTAATCAAAACCATCTTCTTAACACTAAAGTTTCCTTAAAAAAATAAATTAGACTTTCATGTGTGTATAAACATTTGTAGGGTTTATTTTCTTCAGGGAGTATAAGTTACAATGTTTCATGGGGTGATTTAGTTTCACATTCTAGAGAGGTCCTGATTCTGTATTTTCTGGTCGTTTTTGAGGTTTAAACTAAATCTGATTTGTTTTATGATTATTGGCTTGGTAAAACAAGATGAAAATGTCTCCATATTTGACCTGTATATTGTTGTTGCTTTACTTAAATTGCTCATTTTATCAAATGTTGGTCTTTTCATAGAACTAAACAAATTAATAAGCAAAGTATGCATTTCAAAATAAACATTTTCCTTTTCCTATTGAATGTTCACAGCTCTTTATTTTCTTCTATATACCATGTGATAGCTAAACACACTTTGAGAGTACACAGATTAAAAATGTATTTGATTTAAGATAGTTGTATGGATTTGTTTTCCACATCTGAAAATATATGGACCCTTGCGTTTGCAAAACTCAGTGAGATAATTACTGAAAATGAAAATAGCTTGTGAAAAATTCACACTTAATGAAACTTAGAAATCAAGGAACTCCAAGAAGTGATTTTTATTGTTACCTTATAACTGCGATTAAAGTTTATCTAGGGGTATATTCCTGCAAAGTCCTCTTCTAAATTGGAGGCAGTATATCATTTCAAAGTTTGTTACCTGTAGTTCCTTCTAGAGTTCCACACAGCAAAGATCAGCTTGACATAAGGTTATAGTTGACTAAGCATAACAATGAGCTTGAGTATAAGTGAAATGCCCTTATGGTTACAAGCAAGAATGACCCACCTTTTCTGACATTTACTGCCTTCTATGGTTTTGCAAGGCTTTCTTCTCTGCTGGGTTTCTTTGCAGCAGATACAGAGTAAAATTTCCCAAGTGATTATTTCTTTTTTGAACTGATACTACAAAAGAGCAACTCTCATTTTTTTTTAAAGTGCCATGGGTTTTAAACACACGGGCAATGGTGAAAACATAAGTGTCTCGGCAGAAGTCATCTTCTCATGCCCTTTATTGATATATATTGGCATCACAGGAAATGTAAATAATAGAAGGGCAGTAAAGACTTAGACATTCTCAGAGTAGAAATGCACCCTGCTAGCTACTTGTTTTCTATGTTATTGAAAAATAATACTAAGTGGACAGAAAGCATGTGGAGACTGAGGCACTCAGAATTTAATGTAGAGTCAAACAGAATAGTAAGACAAGATGATAAAATGTCAACTGATATATGCTAGAACTTGCCATTTACTTCTCAAAAATTATGAAAGGAACAGCTATTGATCTTGATGAGAGATACTAAGCAGAATTTCTCCCTAAACCTCACAGTCATTGTCTATATAACATATAGATAGCTGTCCAAATATTTGTAATTATGATTGGGAATTATCTTGAACCAATTATCTTGAACCAAAGAAATTCTAAACTTGACATAAGATATTAAATTATAAGATGTATTGGGTTCAAATCGGTTATTGTAGTGTATTGATTTCACATTTCTCCATTGAGAAATTTAAGCAAATTATGAAATATTTAAAGAGTTTAAAGATTTGGGTCAGAAAGACAAGTTTCTTCTCTATTCTTCCTTTTACTTTTAATCCCACTATTCAGGGGCCATCACATTTAACCATCTAATTGTCTGTATATCTGTTCTTAGTACTTTGTATTCTCATTTCATCTAAATAGTATGCAAATTCCATTATTTTTGGTATATCAGAACTAGAGATTTATTTTGCTTTTATATCATCTCTTATGAAGTCACTGTTTTTGCAATGCTCACTCCTGGAATGTGAGACCATGTACTGAAAGATCCATTGCTTATGCTATCAATCATAAAAATATATTCTTTCTTTTCTCATTTTTAGAAAAAAAATGAAAGTATGATTGTCTTCCCACCTGTCTTTTGCATTCTACTTTTCTATTTCTATCAATTAAAAAAGAGAATGAGAGAGAGAGAGTAGGGGTCAAGGAAGGAGAGAAGGAGTAACTTATATTGTCAGCGGGGACTTATATATACTTGCCAATGATGATAATTGGGCATTTTACCATTTCTCTTTAAAGTTACAAAGGTTTAAAACCCAATAAACAGCATAAAATAATTGTGAAAGTGCAAAATCATTGAATGCTGTTCTGAGTAGATTTTTATTACAATACTTCATTCTTAAAGGATCCAATCTAAACTGTTAACACACTCAAAAAATTATTTTTTCTTATATTTGTCTAGTCACTCAAAACCATGCTATAACTTAGTTTGTTTATATATGAACCACATCTTTTTTTATTTATTTTTTTTGAACCACACCTTTCTTTACAGGTTTTTCTTTTCCTTCCCTTGAATTTCTAAACAATTTTCTTTTTCACCCATCCTGTACCTTTACAACTCACAGTCCTATCTCTTTATCATACATTCTTCACTTTCCTTGAAGTCTTTCTCCTCGTGTCAGTATTATTCTGTTCCAAAGCACACTTTTTACTTTGCAAACCCTCTTTAAAATTGTTTATAGAGATGCCTGGGTGGCTCAGTGGTTGAACATCAGATGCCTTCGGCTCAGGGCTTGATCCTGGAGTCCCAGGATCCAGTCCCACGTCGGGCTCCCTGCCTGAAGCCTGCTTCTCCCTCTACCCGTGTCTCTGCCTCTCTTTCTGTGTCTCTCATAAATAAAAACAAAACACCCCCAAAATTGTTTATGTGACAGTCTTCTTATGTTGTTATTCTAAAGCTTCCCTTCATGGTTCTGAAGCTTCCTGAATCCATGTCTTTCTCCTCTTGGGCTTTACCTTTCATTAGAAAGTACTTAATTCTAACAGAACACCTTAAGGAAAAAAAAAAAAAAAAACACTTTGGAGATAATATTTCCAGTGTTTTGCAAATCTGAACTGCCTTTGGTTTGTAGCCACACATGTCTGGTAATTTGGCTGGATAGAAAAGGCAAAAGTGAAATAGATATGTATTTTTTAAGGTTGAAAGGTCTTAGTCACTCTTACTTTAACTTTCAAATGTCTCATAATGGTTTGATCTTCATTTCCTTGTAAGTGACCAGATTTTTCTCTGAAAGACTTATGTTTCTTCTGTTGATCTTTAATTTTCAATATTCACAGTGTTTTGAGATGGATTTTCTTTTTTTTCTTTTTTCTTTTTTTTTATTTCCCTGCTAATCCTGACCAGTATTTGTTAAGGATTGATTAAGACTTGTGTCCATTTCAACAATAATATTTTAATATACAACATATTTGATAAATTCTTCCTTTATATTTTCTCTGCTCAGTCTTTCTGGAATCCTTATTTTTTCATGGTTAGTTTTCCTATATCATTTCTCTATGCATTTATCCTTTATCTAATATTCTTTCCCTTTTATTTTTATTTTGGTAATCATTAAAATATGTATCCTAAATTTTCTATTGATTTCTTATTATTATTGACAATAATACTATTTTCTTAATTTTTCTTCCAAAATTGGTCTATTTTAGGTTTGTTTTCTTACTCTTTGAATTCAAATTTTAGTCAGAACTTTTTGAGAACAATAATGGGAAGCTGTATTTTGATTTGCTTATTCATGCTAATTTTTAATATGCTCTCAATACCACAATGACCACATCTTAAGATTCTTCACGTCTTTCTTTCTTTCTTCTTTCTTTCTTTCTTTCTTTCTTTCTTCTTTCTTTCTTTCTTTCTTTCTTTCTTTCTTTCTTTCTTTCTTTTCTTTCTTTCTTCTTTCTTTCTTTTTTATTTTTTATTTTTATTTTTTTTTTTTCTTTCTTTCTTTTTTAATTTTCATTTTGAAGCACAGATCTTTCTCTGTCATGGTGCAATCTCAATGTTTCAAATTTGTCCACAGATATTTGTGAATAAGATTCTTTGCTATTTATTTATTTATTTAGTTATTTATTTATTTATTTATCTATGATTTTATTTATTTGTTTGACACAGAGAGAGAACCATAGAGCACAAATGACTGAAAGAGCAGAGGCAGAGGGAGAAGCAAGATCCTCACTGAGCAGGGATCCCAATGTGAAGCTAGATCCCAGGACCCTGGGATCGTGACCTAAGCTGAAGGCAGATGTTTAACAACTGAGCCACCCAGGTGCCCCATGATTCTATGAATTTTAAATGCATAAATGGAGTGTGTTTGTTGGTTGGCTGTCTTTCCTTGTGGATGAGCAGCTGAGCAGTTATCAATAACACTGAAGGACACAACATTTCAGAACACAAAGGGCTGCCTCCTTGGGATCTGTGCTGGATCTTTCCATTTGCTCTGTCTCTTCTTCCTTAGACACATACACCAGCTAGTTCAGCCACACCTCTTGCTATTTCCCATATACCCCTCTCTCACTTTCCTTGCCCCTTCAGATCCTTGGGTGACCTGCTGATCATAGTCCCTTACTGTTTCTAGACCTAGATTATTTAATATCTCTAATTGGTTCCCATTAATTCTATTGGCATTCTTGTAATTAGTGCCTTTAATACACTTCCCTCCATTACTCTGGTGGAATGTGCCATATGTTTCTCAATCACACAAAAGAGCTGACCTAGTTTTACTAAGATAACTAAGTCAAATTGTGAAGAACAGACACTTGCCTTCTTTTTAAATTTTATTTGAGTTTAAATATCTGGCTATAAGGCATCTTACAACTCAGATGTTCAACTAACCCCCCCATTTCCAACCTACATTTTCCTCTTCCTCTATAGGGAGGGCATACATCATCCCAGAAGGAATGCTCTGGAGTACTGCAGACAGGATTTCTCTATCTTGGCTTCATCTCACCCAGAACCTTTCCTAGACTGAATCTTCTTCAGCTTTGTTTCCACAGTAGTTTCCTTTGAGACTCAGTAGGAGATGAAATTATTGTATTTGTTCTATTTGCCTCATTAAACTGAAAATCTCTCTTCCTCCAATCTACTTTAAATTGTGACATGTGTCATTTTGAGTTTTTTTTTAATTTTTATATACTTTTAAAAATATATAAAACACTTATGAGGTATAAAATGTCATCTTTTACAAATACATCATCTGACAATTCTCATTTCTACCCCTCTCCCCTTTGTCTTAATGTCAAGTACCTCTTATTTATATTAATTTCTCCTTTCCTTATAATATTTCTTATCATTAAAAATATATTAATATATATTTTATACAAACATTAATGTATGTATATATAATTGTGTCTTTTTAAAGTAAAGTTTTTGAATTACTTTATTTCAGTTTATTTGCTTTGATTTAATTTTATACTATATTCTGTAGTTTATTATGTAAAGATATACTATGTCTTATTCAACATTTTTTTTATTAATGGGCAATCAGACTGTTTACAATATTTTTCTATTATAAAACAAATCCATATTTGTAAATGTGTAAATTCAGGATAGATTATCAGAAGTAGGATTTGCTGGGTTAGGTTGTAAATTTCTATAGAGAGACAGAAAGATAATCTTGTTAGATGTCAAATTCCTCTCTGCAGGAGTTGTAGGATTTTGAACTCCTACTGACTCCCAACAGTGTTGTGCCCAATTTTTGGATTTGTGCCAATATGATAAGAAGTTGTATTTCACAGTATCAATTTACATTTCTTTTATTATGAATGAGATTGAGTATTTTTCATAATTTAAAAGTCTTAAGTATAATCATGAGTATAGTAATAAGTAAAATAAATCATATATAAAAATACTTTAAATTGGTGGTTATAATATTAATTCAAATCAGAGAAAGATTTTTGTGCTATATTGCTAAGTGATAAAATTCTTATGAACTCTTCTTAGCCTTAAAAGTCTGTCTTTTGGGGATTCCTGGGTGGCTCAGTGGTTTAGAGCCTGCCTTTTGCCTAGGGCATGACCTGAAGTCCTAGGATCGAGTCCCGCATTGGGCTCCCTGCATGGAGCCTGCTTCTCCCTCTGCCTGCGTCTCTGCCCCCCCCCTTTCTATGTCTATCATGAATAAATAAATAAAATCTTAAAAGAAAAGTCTGTCATTTAAGATTGTGATGACCACTGTAGATCCTTTTTAGAAATATGCAGATATAAGCAGAAGGAACATTAATCTTTTTAAATGTTTATTTATTTAATCTGTAGAAATAAGTTTACAATTTTTATGAATTTAAAATAATATTACTTAAAAATTGATAGAGAATAGGTTCATTTTTAAACATACACATATGTGCACGTTTATCTGTGTATAAAATCAATAAAATGTATAAACTAAAATGTTAAGCATGATTATCTCTGCAATGTTAGGATCAAAGATGATCCTAGAGTGTACTACAATCTTATGTATATTTTTATTTTCCTACAACAAATATCTGTATCTCTTATAATATGAAAAATAAATCTTTTTATTTTATTTTTTTTTCTTTTAAAGATTTTATTTATTTATTCATGAGAGACACAGAGACAGATGCAGAGACACAGGCAGAGGCTCCATGTAGAGACAGATGCAGAGACACAGGCAGAGGCTCCATGTAGGGAGCCTGTTGTGGGACTCAATCCTGGGACCCCGGGATCACACCCTGAGCCAAAGGCAGACGCTCAACTGCTGAGCCACACAGGTGTCCCTAATTATTTTTTTTTTATTTTAATAGGAAAACATATTGTGAGGGTTGATATCCCTGACCTTGAATATTTATCTAAAGATTTTAACTTTTAAATAAAGTGGGTCATTTTTCAGTGTTCTATTAATTAAAAATTATTTTGCTTTACATCTTCAAGAAACATGACCATAAATATCAACTGAACTTTAGGAAAAAAATTTTCCTGGGATTAATCAGCAGTATTCTAAAGCTTATACTATACATATTCTTGATTTTTTCCCAAGTTGTTTCTGAAATGTTTAGAAAGATGAATTATTACGATTGTCTTTTAGAATATTCTTCTAAGGTTCTTGAAAACAGGGTTAACCTGTTTCTATTTGTTTCCTCAGAGCCTAGCTAAATATATAAAAAATATTCAATAAAATATTGAATTAATAAATTTTTAAGTATGGGACCCCTGGGTGGCTCAGTGGTTGAGCATCTGGCTTCAACTCAGGGCATGATCCTGGAATCCCAGGATGGAGTCCCACATGGGGCTCCCTGCATGGAGCCTGCTTCTGTTTCTGCCTCTCTCTCTCTCTTTCTGTGCTTCTCATGAATAAATAAATAAATAAATAAATAAATAAATAAATAAATAATTTAAGTCAAGGAATGAATACCATATAAAACATATAAATTGTGTTAAATCATTAAATAATTACAACCCCTTTTACCAATTATGAACCATCACAGATTATATAGCATTGTTTTCACATATAAGAATTTTTTTTTTGTGTAAACTCAGTAAATTACACTTCTGTCAAATATAAATGTATTTTATTTTTAAACACATTCTTGGCTACTTTCCTTTTTTAAAAATATTTTATTTATTCATTCATGGGAGACACAGAGAGAGGCAGAAACAGAAGGAGAGGCAAGCTCCCTGCAAGAAGCCTGATGCAGGACTCCATCCCAGGACCCCGGGATCACACCCTGAGCCAAAGGCAGATACTCAACAACTGAGCCACCCAAGCATCCCTCTTGGCTACTTTTCATAATCTGATTTTGTACTAGAAATTGGATATATACATTGAACAAAGCAGACGTAGTTTCTGCCTTCCTAGAACTTAAACTCTATGGAAAAGACATATAATAAACAAACAAAAAAACTCATCACAAAACTTCAAATTTTGATAAAGAAAACTAACACTAAATTAGAGAAATATAAACATAGATAATTTAGATTTGATGGACCATGAAGGTCACTGAACTTGGAGATGGTATGTTATACAGTAATATTTAACTGATACAGACATTATTTGAAAATTTCACCAAAATTGGTAATTTCTTTGAGCTTGCTTAAAAAAAATAAATGAACAAACATATACAAATTTAAGAATGAAAATAAGACAGAGCTAAAAATACAAAAGCTTTAAATTGTTTACTATGTAATACATGGCAATTTAAATACAATACATTTTAAAATTAGATATTATAATCGTCCAGCAAAATACAAATTGCCCAAAAACATCCAGTGGAAAATAATTTGAAAAAATTATAATAACAATTAGAGTTTTAAAAAGGATTGAAAACTATTAAAACTGGAAGCAGAGTGGGATGGCTTTTCTGATTTCTATTTAATTATGAAGAACTGATAGGCCCAAAGTTATTTAAACTTTTTTTGATCAGGGAGGGATCAAATTCTCCTTTATACTTGCTTTCTCATTAGCATGGCTATATTCTTAAGAAAAGAAAAATTACTATAAGAAGAAAAAAATAGTATAGATTGATTTCACTAATGAATATCAATACAAAATTCTAGGTAAAATATCTATATGATCCATCATCAATGAATATAAAGAATGGTCCTTTATGAAGATTATTCATTCTAGGGATCCCTGGGTGGAGCAGCAGTTTGGCGCCTGCCTTTGGCCCAGGGCGCGATCCTGGAGTCCGGGGATCGAGTCCTATGTCGGGCTCCCGGTGCATGGAGCCTGCTTCTCCCTCTGCCTGTGTCTCTGCCTCTCTCTCTCTCTCTCTCTGTGTGACTATCATAAATAAATAAAATTAAAAAAAAAGAAACTAAAAAAAAAAAGATTATTCATTCTAGAAATCCAAGATGCTTTAATATTAGGAAACATCAAAATATTGTAGTAAAAAAAAAATCACTGCACAAATCCATATCATATAAAAATGTTAAATATCCCTGATAAAATAAAAATTTTAAAGATATATATATATCTTTTGATTTTGATAAAATCAAAATTAAATATATATATATATATATTTTTTTTTACTAATAGGAAGAACCTAAAAATGGCAATCATAATGAGCTGTAAAAGTTAAGTAAAGAGAAAAAAAACATTTAAAAATTAGAAATAAGCTCAGTAAGAAAGAGAAACAATATTAAGAAAATTCTAAAATCCTACTGAAGCTCCTAAAAGAGTTTTAGAATAAGTAAACAATATAGTTTGTCTTGGCATATGAATGTTTAAATAGAAAATTGCCAAATTTTCCAAATATATGTGTGATATATATTTGTGTGTATTTAGTATTATAATGATTATAACCCAGAATATAGATTTATTTTGTTTTATTTGTTTTTAATGGTGTTTTGACTAAGTTTTGACCTCCTTGGCTACTGGGAGGTCAATTCTCCTTTAGGAGCAGCTGATTAGATCCATGTGCCAACCTTCCCTAATCAGATTCTCACACTCCGGAGGCCACACATGCTGGCCCTAATTGCCCAGGTCTAGATACCAAACAACTAAAGATATTCCTTATGCCCAGAACATAATTATTCAAATTAGGCAATTTGAGGAGCTGCTTTAGTTTTCTAAATACAAACCTCATTTTTGGAGGTGGATTGGGAAGACAGGATGAGAGACAACTGCCTACCAGACAAGCTTTGGGAACCTTTCCCAATGAGGCATGAGTTATCAAATAGTAAAAACACGTGGTTAGGTAGCTAGAAGCCCCGAATGAGGAGTGGTGTGGGAACTCCCCAGGGTGAGAAAAGGTAGGGCTGTAGAAAGGGTGCTTTCAATGGCCAACCTCTAGGTTGTGGGCCCAGTGGACTGCAGGGCACCATTGCAGGCATAGCTCAGAGTTCACAGGGGAAAACACCACTGTATGCCTGTGGTACAGTGAAGTGTTTCATCCAAACCCAAGTTAACCCTGGGCTCCTTAAAAGTGTACAACCATGGCCATGGGAGAGGCTTCAAATGCTGACAAAATTGATTTGAAGCTGTCTAGAAAAAAACAAAAAACAAAAAACAAAACAAAACATAAATGTGACCTGGGTGAAGAGAACCTCTGCCCTGCTTCCACACAAAGCATTTCCAGTGACCAGAAGAATAAGGTAGAGGAGAAGGAGAAAGAAAATGAGAAGCAGAAGGAGAAGGAGAAGGAGATGAAGAGGAAGAGGAAGAGGGAGAAGAAGAAGGCAAATATTTATATATTATTATTAAATTAAAACAAAGTTCCAAAAAAAAAAAAAAAAAAAACAAAGTTCCAAAACTTGACCCAATTAGAAATCCAAAACCTACTAAAACAATTTAGTGCTGATTGATTTGGTTTTTGTGCTACAATAAAGGTCCTAAATGAACTTTTACATTTGCTAAAGTGTATTGACTGGGGATGCCTCAGTGGCTCAGCGATTGAGTGCCTGCCTTCGGCTCAGGTCATGATCCTGGAGTCCCAGGATCGAATCTCACATCGGGCTCCCCACAGGGAGCTTGCTTCTCCCTCTCCCTATATCTCTGCCTCTCTCTGTGTGTGTCTCTCATGACTAAATAAATATAAAAAAATAAAAATAAGTGTACTGGGGGATCCCTGGGTGGCGCAGCAGTTTGGCGCCTGCCTTTGGCCTAGGGCGCGATCCTGGAGACCCAGGATCAAATCCCACGTCAGGCTCCTGGTGCATGGAGCCTGCTTCTCCCTCTGCCTGTGTCTGTGTCTCTCTCTCTCTCTCTCTCTCTGTGACTATCATAAATAAATAAAATTTAAAAAAAAAATAAAAAAATAAGTGTACTGATTTGTAAAACTTCATGTACTTAATCAATACTGGGGTTTAAATTACACTTATCCCTGAGATCACACTAAATCTAAACATTATACCCTATAATCTTAGGAAAGTAACTACACATAAAGAAAAAAATAGATATATTTCAACTATAGCCTTGACTATGTTTTCCATAGCCACAGTGCACATTGCCTTAGATATTCCATAAATAGAAACTCTGACAAAATGTGTAATAAATATAAATTTAATTAAACCTTTGACATTTCCACACTGGCTTGACAGAGTAGGACCCCACAAACCCCCAGGTAAAAACAGTTAATATGGCCCAATACAAGTTAAAACAACACCTTAAAAAATTAACTTATTATTTAGGGCCTCACTAATTAACATATGACTTTCTCTACTACTTACCACTTCACAAACCATTTTTTTCATGTTCTTAAACTTATAAAATAATAATAATAAAAATAATAATAAATAATTATGCTTCATGGTAGTTTATTATAACCTTAATACTGTGGTCTCATCCATTAAGGGTCCCATACCTAATAACTCAATATTATAAAAGTGACTGACTCTATCTTTTTGTTTTTGACTGACTCTATCTAATCAATAACTGATAAATATTTTGCATTTATACATTCAGCTAATACATTCTATTCATTGTGTATCTCAGCAGGCTCTTTCAACCATAGTTCACCTTCACCTCTGAAAAGACGTAGTACACCTTTACTAGGCTACCCTTAGGATACCTCAAGAAATTTGCCAACACAATCTTTACAGTTGAGATCTTAACTACCCTCATCTTCATTTTCTTTTTTTTTCTCCCTCATCTTTCTCTAGGAGCAAAGGTATGACATTACATTGATGACATCCTTCTCCAAGAAATATTTGTCTGACATGTTCCTTACAGACATGTAAGTACAGTGTTATTTAGTCCTTTTTGAGTTCTCAAGGTAACACATTCCTCAATTTTACTCAACCTCATGATGTTGCTAAATACAAATCAGACCACCCTAAATGTGATCTTCTCTAGTAGAAGGCTTCAAAATATCCGAATTAATATTAGCACTCCTGTCAGTGCCCTCAGAGACTCCTTTATTGTAAGAGCTCCAAAAACCATGATGTTGATGGCCAGAAATTGCCCAGGGACTTCCAATACAAATAATTGTCCTACTTGCCCCCATGCTATCCGCCATTAAAGCAGCAATTACAGACCACATACTAAACTCTTTTAAAAAAAGATGCTCTCACAGACCCTAAGCCTGTGAACCTTCATACCCACTTGCCCATTTAAAATGGATCATGAAAGCAGCAGCCTATTAGCTGGACATGGCTGCCAAGTCCTCCTTGACAGAAAATAGAGTCAAACCCACGCCATCTGCCATATTTCATCTGTAGGAGGTAGTAGCCTCCACTGTCCTCAGTTGTCTGCCAGATGCCACAGTGCTAAGGGAGAGTACCCATTACCCAGATCCTTGGCTATATGGGAAATCTCTTGATCAACTGATTGAGCAATAATGAGAGTTCATTGACTCTATGGATGGCATTCCAACTATCACAAGTGTTGGGACTCAGTAGAATGCTGCTACTTTCCATCCCCTTATCAAAAAGTAATTGATAAAAGACCTCAAGATGAACCCAAATGGCCAAAATTTAAGACAGTCATCTCAATGCTAGATATCTTGGCCAACAAGGGGCCTCATCTACACATCTTCACAAACTTGGGACATTACCTTGGAGTTGTGTCTTGCAGAGTAAATAACTTTAGAAGTCTTTCACCTCACAATTACCCAAAATATAAATCAAGGTCACACATGTCTCCACATGCTCCAAAGCTATAATACAAGCCTTCATCAGCATCCACTTGTCCCCACTTAGAGTTCCAGACATTTTTGACAATGACAAGACACACATTTCACTTCTCAAAATACACAACGTTGGGCCCTTAAAAGAGACGTTCAATAAAACATTCATCACATCAATAAGTCCCAGACAGCTGGTTTAACTGAGACATGATAGCTTCCTCAAACAACTCTTCTTTAAACTCCTGTCTGATAAATCAACCACTAAATGGGTCTCCATTTTACCTGGGATTTTAATTTCTCTAATTTCAAGGCACTCGGCCAATTCACACCTTACATCAACTTTAAAAATACTTGCCCATTCCCTTTTCCTATATTAAAGATGAGTATATCTTACCTCCATACATATAAATACTCATTTATATGTATTAATTAATTAATTAATAATGTTTCCTTCCTTCTTTATCGATTTTTGGTTCATACTTTCCTGAGATTCATTAACCATAAATTGTCCTATGGTTCTGTTTCTCCTTCTATGTCTCTGCCTCTCTCTGTGTGTCTCTCATTAATAAATAAAGTCTTTCAAAAAAAATGTTGTCTTATGGTTCTAGCACCTACCCATCTGGTATGGTCTCCATATAAGCCTAAATTTCTACCATCTAAAACACTTCCTTAGTATTTAGGTTACAAAGTATAGACAATTAATCTATGTTCTTCCTTTGATCTTCTCCAAAATATTAAAATTACTCCTCCAGGGTGAGTCCAATAGTATAAACTACTGAAAGGAAGATTAAAAAATAAACAAAGAATTTAAAAATTCCATTCAGTAAGTTAAAAATCACATTCAGAAAAAAAATTTTTTAAAAAGCCAATACCATATCTGATCATGATAAACTGGACATTGATCATAATACACGTCAGAAAAAAAATCAATGTTAGACAAAAACCTGTCAAGTGTGCCTACATACTCTTGTTATTGATTTTTGGTCTTATTATTACTGATCTGGGTGCTTTCATTGGTTTGTAACTCAGATACCCAAACTCTCCAACATTTCAACCAAACATCACAAATGCTGAGACCTACATGCCATGGAATTCAGCTTATACATGCCTTTTAGGCCCAAAACCTCTCCAACTTGCCCATTGCTTTATGAGTATAGAAGAGTGTCAGTTAAATTACAGCCCTCAAGATATCATTGGCAAATATGGCAAGATGTGTGCCAGTGGGATTTTAAGGCATAAATAATATTTGGTGGGTGGAGTGATAAATGTATCAAGAGTATAGAGTCAGCATATGTTTAATCTTTTGAGATTTTTACAGAAAGATGAAAGTATTTGGAGAATAATTTGTGCGTAACAAATAGATTTTCCTAAAAGAGACAGTATTACATTAAATGTGAATGTTGTTAGGAGTGAATTCACAAATTGTGGACAGATGATGTGGGAGAGACCAGAATTAATGGCAGAAGTAGGGTGCTGTGAAAAGAAAGAAGGATGATATCCAGAGTGGTGATCCTACATGAGGAAAATGATTTTGAGAAGGAAAAAGTAGTTTGCTCCATTCTAAGAGAAGAAGGAAGTCTATCGACATCCATGTCTGTCATACATATTGTACATGTATACGATATACACTCCTGCACATAAAATCTGTATCACGCCGATAGAGTGATTTTATGAACTTAGTGAGATGGAGTAGGAAATGCTTCCAGTATTAAACATTGTGTTTTATCGAAGCAGGAATATTATATCTATATGGAATAAATATAAAATTGGAAATTTGATTTTTAAATGCTGTCAATGTAGAGAAAAAAGTTAAGAAAAGTAAATAGCATGACTGAATAGTTTTAAATTGTCAAGTATTTAATGTTAAGCTATGTATGTACCATACCTACCACAAAAGTTTCCAAAAGTCTGAGCAAAGGAAATTTTAGCTATAAAAAAAGTTGTCATTTTTCCATCATGAAAAAATGCTAAAATCTTCAAGTCATTTCCATTGTGAGGCATATTCCATGTGATTTTTACTTCAGAAAGTTAAATCTTTGAATATGCAGATCTAATCTGCATTAAAATAGAGTTATCTGCATTGCTTTTTTTGGCAGTCTTAACTGTCAAAAGTGCATCATACCAAATGGCTATTTTTTTAAATTACAATTGAGTACATAAGCTTTGTATGATTTTAATAGAACTACATCCCTGGTGTTTAATATCCCACAATAGATTTTATGGCAATTATGGATCAACTTATACTAACACAGTTATACAGGTTGACATAGAAATGATTTTATAGGATTATAATTTATTGTCAAATAGTAAGAAATCTATGGAAAACATTAGGGATCACCTAAATTTGAAGAATCAAGAGATAAATTATATTGCTAATGAGTAGAAATTACTTAGCTCCTTAAGGACTTTTCAAAGTATATTTGCAACAAATGAATTCACACAGGATTATATAGCTCGAGAGCATAGAAGTGTTAATTCAATATGGCATCAACATGTGAGTCACTGAGTTAACAAAACTACCACTGTATAGAGAGTATGTGCAATGGAAACATTTATTCTACAATATGTACGTGACATAAAAGGCAATATTTTCAGGCAATATAAAATTGATGTGGTCCCTGTAAAATCTTTATTAAATCTTTTTTTGACTTTGAAATTGATTGGTTATAGTTTTTGCATGTTTGTTTGTTGTTTGTTTTATTTTTTGACAGAAAGAGAGAGAGAAAGAGAGAGCAAGGGAGGACAAGCCAAGGAGCAGCAGGCTCCCCATGGAGCAGGGAGCCTGATGCAGAGCTCAATTTCAGGACCCTGGATCATGGCCACTGAGCCACCCAGGTGCCCGTAAGCATGTGAATCATTAATCAAATATTTTCTGAGCACCCACTGTATGACAGTGGTAGGGACTAGGGATATGGTGGTGAACATGCCTTTCTCCATGGACCTTGTAATCCAGTGTGGCACTCAACAAACGAACAGACAAATACACCTCTCTGGTGATGACAAGTGATGGGAGAATGAAAGCAGCTGAAAGGAATAGGGAATGGCATCCGAGTACATCAGTCAAATACTTAATGCTATGCCAGTGAAACTGCATGGAGACAGAAACTATTGGCAGCAAATCAGGATTTGTTGTATATTGAAATTACTGCATTGCCTTATTAACTGGATGGTTGAACAGTGAAGGGAAGGCATGTCAAAAAAGGAAAAAGCCACTGAACTAGACCTGCAATTGAACAATCAATATTCAAAGATCATTGAATTTGCTCTTACCACTAATCTTCTCTCATGACCCTGATAGTCCCAATAACTGTTATGATTTTATAGTATTTAAGTAAGTACAAGCTACATAGTTTGTACAAGTCACCTTAAATCATGATCGAATGAAGCTCCTTTGGTCTCAATGTGACACCCTAAAACATGAACAGATTGAAAGCAGTTTTATGGCGTTTGGGCTATTTTGCACAACCTATGTGTTTAAAATGCATTACCTTAACACATAGAATCTTCCCACTTTGTCAGTTATACAAATGAGAATTGATTATCAGCATTGCAAGCTTTTAGGAAAAAATGCTTAAAGCTAAAATAAGGTAAAGTTATGTTAAAGTGATAAAACTTGTAAGAAAGAGTCATGAACTGATTTATGAAACAACATTTTTTCCTTCTATTCCAAACACAAATATATCATTATTTCTGGGTAGGGAAGGGGGTCGGAGAGGAGGGAAGAAAATAGGGAAAAGAAGACAGTCATTTTCTCTTTAATATTATCATAGGAAGTAATTTTTGGTCCCTACTCCACCTTTCATCTTGAGAAATAAAAGGTTGTATTTGTAGTATTTGTTTATAAAATAATTACCTATTGAATTCCATTTAATTATACTCTTCTTAAAGGAGCTCACGTGATGATTTCAAAAAATTCTTTTAACAAGAAATTTATTTTTTATTGGTGTTCAATTTGCCAACATACAGAATAACTCCCATCAAGTGCCCCCCTCTGTGCCCGCCACCCCAAACTTTTCTTCTTGTTATTTTTTTGGTAAATGTGATGTAAAACCTGCATGTCTTTCTTACATACAGTATGGGGTAGACAGAAAAGTTGCCCGTCAAAAATGTTCACATCCTAATCACCTGAACCTGTGAGAGTGTATTGCCATGCATGGAAAAAATGACTTTGCAGTTGTGTTTAAGTTAAGGATGTTGAACAGAGGGATTTATCCATTTGGGCCTGATTTAATCACATGGGTCATTAAAAGCTGAGAACATTTTTCCTGTGGTCAGAAGGACATATGACAATGGAAGAATGGTCAGAGAGGACAAGCTTTCTGGCCCTGAAGATGGGAGAAGGGTGCCACGATCCAAGGCATGTAGGTGGTCTCTAGATGCTAGAAAAGGCAAGAAAACAGACAGACTCTCTCCAGTCTCACGTGAGAAGAATATAGCTCTATTAACACCTACATTTCAGTTTTTCATGATTTATATCAGACTTCTAACCTTATAGAAGCTAACAAATTTGAGTCATTTTAAACCACTGTGTTAGTGATAACTTGTTATTGCAGCAATAGGAAAGCAATATATTTATTGGGGGGCATTTAATGCCTTCCCATTGCCTTGGGAACATATAAGGAATAGAATAACAGTGCTTAGTAAAAGATAAAAGAGTTTCTATAGAAATAGAAACCATCTTTTTAGTGATGATACAACAGTTTCTATAGAAATAATGGAAATTTCTTTCTAAATTAATATATTTTTCCTATTTCTCCATGATTCTTTCCAAATTGAAAAAAAAAATGTGACCGTAACCAAAACATACACCACATACTTCAGTGCTATAATATCAAGGGAAACAAATATATTTTCATACAGTATCATAAGTGGGTGGTAGATGGTTCATGACTCTCATAAAAAATATTATCTAGGATATAGTCATATTAGTGTTTGCTGTTTTATAATTAATGGGTTGGGTTAAAAAAATCCAATGAAGTATTTTTGAGATGTTTCTTTCATATGCTTTCACTGTGCTACTAAATTTGTCACAAACAATTAAGAATAATGAAATTTATACCAGACCTAAGCAAACATGACAATGTGAAAAGATAAATTACTAATTATTTGTTGAAATTCTACACAATACCATTTATTTTCTAGTAAACTACTCAAATATACTTGTTAATCAAAGCTAAAATAAACAGGGGCTCTTGGTTGGCTCAGTCGGTTAAGCAGCTGCCTTCTGCTCAGGTCATGATGTCGGGGTCCTGGGATCCAGCCAGGAGTCAGGCTCCCTTATCAGTGGGAAGTCTGCTTCTCCTTCTCCCTCTGCCTGTCCCCCCACCCACCCCACCCCTCTTGTGGACTCTCTCTCTCATCTAATAAATAAATAAAACCTTTTAAAAAATTAATATAGACAATTACTATGTATTTAATTGATATTATTTTTAAGTTGCCCTATGGAAACGGGAAATTCTTAGTGAATATAAACTCAACTTTGAAACAATACTTCTATCCTATTTCTTTATTATATATTGAAAATTATCTGTAAAAGAAAAGACTAGTAAATTTGGATTCCCCAACTTCCAAGCCAGTAAGTAATTGACCAATAGTAACATAGAATGTAGGCAAAAGTCATCTAGCTGGTGAGTGTAGGAGGGAAAAAAGGTAGTTAGAGAAGTGGACAGGCTGAAATATTGTGGTTTTATAAAGGTTTGTGGAGTATCTGGGAGAAAGCATGTAATTGACCAGAATTAACTTCACATCATTTAAGAGAGATTTTTCTGAGCAGAGCACCAGTAAAAACTTGCTAAGGTAACAACGTACAAAAATGTTAAATGAAACCAAAAAACATAATATAGACAGATACTCATACGTGTTGGCAAAATGCAGTTTCAAACTGAAACTGAAAGAAGTAAGCATTGTTAGAAATAGATTACTTGGTATGAATCAATCTGTGGCATGAAAAAAATGCAAAGCCATCAACTCAAATCTTTTTTGGTAACTTCCAGTTAACCAGGAATCAGTATATCCCAGTTATATACCAGTACTTTCTCCACCTTCTCCATATGAATATGGTTCAGTAACATACTATAAATGATGAATACTGTGTAGAATTAAGGAAAAGAATCGCTATCAACTTCTATGGTAGTGAAAGGAGCTAGCGAACAATAAGGAATAATCCTCTATCGATCTTTCAGAGCATATTACCTACCCCAATAATAAAGCACATTCTCAGGCATTCATAACAATGCCTCAAAATCTGATGTAAATTTCTTAAATTTCTGCTCATTCTTATGCATTGTTCTAATTCTAATACCTATTGATTCAGACTCAGGACTGCTTTTGAAGTTAGGCGAGTGCGTTTGCCTTGATGTCAGTAGCTGTTCCAGCTCCATAGAGACAAGGAACAAAGAGAATCTGAGTAGATACTTTAATAAAATAGGTTCTCTGTATACAAGTAAAGTGTAAATATACAGAAGAATATCAGAGATATAAAAGAAATGTCAAAACAGAACAACTTTTTGATGTAGGTATCACAGATCAGATTTCTGTTGGGGAAAATGTTGATGAAATGTCTCTGAATCCTCAGGAAAAACATATCTGTTCACTCACAGATTTATTAATAAAAGTTCCTTGATATCAACTCTATATATCCAACATGCTTTCTACAATATAACAACAAACTGCAGTTTTTATAACTTCTCTGGGTTTAGGTTGTATGGTTCTCTTGAAAATAAGTATAAGCATGGTATATTTTCAACTATACTTTCTGGGTTTCCTTAAGATTATGGTATAACTTTTGCATAATATCTGAGTCTTGGTGAGCTATACAGTAAGAAGTCTTAATTCCATGTACCTATGTTAGAAGAAAACATCAGTATGTCAAAATACTAGCTCGAGAATACTACGGTCCCTATTTCCTCTGGTGCTAAATCAGATCAGACCTAAGACTCTCAACATAATTGTTCATTTGTCTACCCTCACCTGTTTTTGCCCCTCTCTGGCTTCATCATACTTTTTTTGGAAAAAGGCGAAAATAAATACAAAAATAATTTGGTTAAGCCCTACCTTCCTCCTCTGTACCTGGTTCTCATTTTATTCATGTTGACTACACTTTAAATTACTTAGCAGTACCCCTAGGAGATGCATATTCCTACAATTAATGCCACTACATTTATCAAGTCCATTTGATTCTCATGCTCTTATAATTACTTCATACTTTCCCCTCTCTCAAATGTTTAACATCTTCATTCTCACTACTATGTGACAAATCTGCTATATCATTGAGAAGACAGAAGCAAGCAGAAGAGAATTTCTATACCATTTCTCTAAAAAGAAAAGAAGAAGGAGAAAGAAAAGAAAAAGAAGAAAGAAAGAAAGAAAGAAAGAAAGAAAGAAAGAAAGAAAGAAAGAAAGAAAGAAAGAAAGAAAGAAAAAGAAAGAAAGAAAAAGAAATCCCTCAGCAACTCTCCACTGTGTTGGAAGTAAGTGCCATAGCGCTGTTAATGACACCCAAGTCCATTTAGCCTGTTATTCTACTCTTTTCTTTTATTTCATCTTTAATTGCTCTCCTTTTTCTCCAGCCAAGACTTCACTGATGGCCTATGAAAACATCAGGTATTTGACTATGCAGAAATCTGGAAGTTTAGCTTAGAAAACTCCCAGAAAGGGGCACCTGCGTGGCTTGGTCAGTTAAGCACCAACTCTCGATTTCGGCTCAGGTCACCATCTCAGGATCATGAGATCAGTCAAGCCCTGCATAGGGCTCCTTGCTGAGTGTGGAGACTGCTTAAGATTCTCTCTCCCTCTCCTGCCCTTCTGCCCTACCTGGGCTGAGTTCACTCTTTCTCTCAAAAGAAAGAATGAAAGAGGAAAGAAAAAAGAAGAAAAAAAGAAAGAAAAGAAAAGAAAGAAAAGAAAAGAAAAGAAAAGAAAAGAAAGAAAAGAAAAGAAAAAAGAAAAGAGGAAAGAAAAAGGAGAAAAAAGAAAAGAGAAAAAAGAAAAGAGAATGAAAAGAAAAGAATTCCTTGGTATGTGCATAGTCAAATGACTTCTGGTCAGTGAGGACCTGCCTGGTTATTCTCTTTTATTTTGTTGTTGTTGTTTTTGTTTTAAGATTTTATTTATTAACAGAGAGAAAGAGAAAGGCAGAGACACAGGCAGAGGGAGAAGCAGGCTCCCTGCAGGGAGCCCAATATGGGACTTGGTCCCATGACCCCAGGATCACAACCTGAGCCAAAGGCAGAGGCTCAACCACTGAGCCACCAGGACCTCCCTGGTCATCCTTTTTTCAATGAACACCTCTAACACAGATACTTCCTTTCTCTTTGCCCTGTCAGATGTTTCTCTACAGCACTTACCCTCTCTGACCTCTGTATTAAATGAGTTAAAATACATAAAGCACACAAAGTACTTGTCATATATCAGAAGCTACATATGTGTTGGCTATTATTATCATTATCATCATTAGTTATAGTATACTATTATTAAATTACATTGTGCTTTATTTATTTTTTAGATTTTATTTATTTATTCATGAGAGACACGGATAGAGAGAGAGAGAGAGAGGCAGAGACACAGACAGAGGAGAAGCAGGCTTTATGCAGGGAGCCCGATGTGGGACTTGATCCAGGGACTCCAGGATCAAGCCCTGGGCCAAAGGCAGGCGCCAAACCACTGAGTCACCCAGGGATCCCCTTACATTGTGCTTTAAAAAAATGTTTATGTCCCCTACATTTCAGTATAAATTTGATAAAGACCAAGGTTATATCTGTTTTGCTCACTGCTCTTTATCACTAGTAGCTAGCACAATGCGTGGCATATTGTATGGGCTTGATCTCTGTTTGTGGAAAAATAATGAAATATTTGAACTGCTTTTAGCCATTTTTTATTTAATTTATTATTCTTCAAATGAGACAGTCTTATTCAAAAGCTAGTTGAAAATAATTATATTCTATTTCAAGTTTTACATGATGGATGGATGTTTCTATATATTTTTAACAAGCATAGATATTTAAAAAATTTACATGATCCTATAAATAGGAATTATAAACTGCTGCCCCAAGCTTGAAGAGTCAAATAGTTGATTTCTAACCTTTTTTGAGATAAGTATTAGCACTTTTTGGAAATTATTCTATCATATATTAAATGGTGACTGGTACACAGTAGACTCAGGATATAAGTTCTTCAGTCCATTTCTCTTTCAAAGTCCTGTTTAACAAATAGCAGTTTTGGAAAGCACTTCACTTTGCTTTCATAAGTTTATTTCAAATATTGTGCTCGAACCATACTTTGATTATAGCACTGATCATAAAGCAATGTAGTTAATTATTTAATCATCTGTCTTTTCAACTCAAGGGCAAACTAGCTCAATCTACAACATAATGGTTTAGACAACTTTTTGTCAGTTCTCCAGTGTTCATTTGTGTCTAGAACATTTACTTTCTTTTTTTTTTTTTTCATTTATTTATGATAGTCACAAAGAGAGAGAGAGAGAGGCAGAGACACAGGCAGAGGGAGAAGCAGGCTCCATGCACCGGGAGCCCAACGTGAGATTCAATCCCGGGTCTCCAGGATTGTGCCCTGGGCCAAAGGCAGGCGCCAAACCGCTGCGCCACCCAGGGATCCCCATTTACTTTCTTATATAAGTATAGTGATTTTTATAATCATTATATATATATTTTTATTAAGAAGAGTTCACTTATACAGAAATCAATCTGTGTATGTGTAGGTATACTATCTAATATCAAATTAATAGCACCATAATGCCAGGCCCATGTGTAAAATATTAATCATTAAACATTAATATTAATATTGATATATATGAAAGTTACAATATTAGTGAGAAAAGCTGAAAGTAAACTATATCAGAAATACAGACAATTTAGTTTTCTGTTTTCATAAAAATCCTATAGTAACATCTGATTTTAAGATGCATTTTGAAATATGAGAAAGGTTCCCACTAAATCACAAGGGAGTGTGAACAATTATTTTGTCTTTTCCCTTTTTTGAAAACTTCCCACTCAAAACCCTTCCTGCACTAGGTACAGATCTCAGAACTTTTTTTTTTTTTTTTTCTGGTGCTTAAAAGAACAATAAGGATGTGAGGCATCACCAGGTGCCTTTATAAAACAGCAGTAGTTTGATAACCATGAAGATTTGGAGTAGGGCGTCTGTTCAGGGCTGTGGGTGCTCCTCCAGCTCCTAGCTGTTCAGTGTGTGAGATAGTAGTTGGATCCCAGAGGTGCCGAGACCCTGCAAGGGAGTGTGATTGACATGAAGATATTTGTGTCTGGCAGCCTCCTAGTCAGCAACCCACAAAACTTCCTGGAAAGCAGACTTCTAGTAAAACTTTTAGGATTTTGCTATAGGCATATATGATTTCCTTGCTGACCTTTCCCTCTAAAAGAGAAAAATTATTATAGTCAATGAAGACTTGAGGTTCAATTTTAAATTATTACTTCTTAGTATGAAGTAGTCCCTCAATGTGCCTTAAAACGCATATCCAAACATGCTTCTTCTTTAAAGAACAACAGCTTAACATCCACCAAAGCAGACCATAATTTCATTTTGTTTACAAGTGAGATTTTTTAAAAACAAAAATTTTGTTATAACATGAATGTATAGCTTTTTCCTAATTAGATATTTAAAGAATGCCTTTGTAGAGAAAGACCTGAATTTATCGATGTATCTTCTAGTGAAAGCAAGTGGGGTTTCCTTAAGGGAGTCACTGCCTGTGAAAACTGAAAAATAATAAAATAAAATAAAATAAAATAAAATAAAATAAAATAAAATAAAATAAAGGGTCTTATAGGCAATCTTCTAGTGAGGGTATAAATCTTTTAGAACAGTCTAAGAGAAAGGATTCTGTGGTTTCACTCTCAAATAAACATCTAATCACAGCTATTAAAAGGAAGAGAAAAAAAGTAGCTCTCTTTAGCTCTGGGCTTTTCCCCAATATTATAGCATGATTCACAATAGCCAAAGGTGCAAACAAATATCCATCCACAGATGAATGGATAAAGCAAAGGTAGTATATAGATACAATGGGATATTATTCAGTCTTTGAGGAGAAAGATAATTCTGCAGTAAGTTTCAACATGGATGAAACTTGACATTAAGTGAACAAAAACTGCATGATTCCACTGATAAGAGCTGTCTAAAATAGAATCAGAGAGTCAAATGGTATGACTTCTAAAGGCTGGGGGTAGAGGGAAATAGTGAATTACTAATCAAAGAGCGTAAAGTTTCAGTCATGCAAGATGAGTAAGTTCTAGGGATCTACGGTACAACATTGTATGTCTAGTTAACAAGACTATATTGTATACTCAAAATTTATCTGGAGGACAGATGTCATGTTAAGTGTTCTTACCACAATAAAATACAATTTAGAAAGGAGGAAAAATATTTTTATCTAGAACTTGACAAAGTTTGATTATCATACAAGAAAAGGATCATTTCAGGTCAAAAAGGTACTTCCTATACAGTGTTTTGGTAGTAAAATCACAATTTCATGTATAGACTTTTGGATGTTTTTAGAAGTTACTCAAATGGAAAATCAGAGGTTTTCAGGATATGCAATTTAAAAATTTCATCGGCACTGGCGTGGTAGAAATGTGGTGACCACTAACCATCAGCTTTACAGATTCTGTAAAGATTCTGCTTAAGTATTTGTGTTTTTTTATTATTTATTTATTTATTTATTTATTTATTTATTTATTTATTTTTTTACAAAATGTCTTCAATAGCAACCCATGGCCTCCAGTAGGAAACAAACAGAACACTTTCATTCTCAACTGGCTTCTTGGAATGTCTCAGGAAGATAAAATATAAAATTCACTTGTCTTACTCTGGACTCTCTTCCTTAGTTCAGTTTAACATGCTTCTCGAGACACCTAAGCCTAAGTAAGAAGGTTCCACGTCTCTAAAATATGGAGCCTAAGACACGTCAACCTATCCCATTTATGTTATAAATATAAATAAATCTAATGCTGCTAAAGTTTTAAAAAAAGTCTTCTTTAGTTTAAATGTTATATGATGAATTAACTTCATAAATACTTAACAAAGACAATTTTATTACTGCTAGAAATTTTTTATATTTTAGACTGTCTTCAAAGAAAGTTCAAAATTTTGCAGTTGTCTTGGCATATAGAACACAAACATTATTTCAGTAATAAGTATTTGCTACCCTTTAAACACCTACACTTGGATTTTGGTTATCTGTGATGGTGTTGGGACTCTTTCCAACCCATAGTTTTTAATTAATATTCTACTTATAAATTTAAAGCCACTCCAAACTAAACAAAATCATATGAAGCAACAAATACATGTCAAATCAAGTTAATAAAAAGCAAAATGCTATAAAATAGTAATAAAAAGAACCACAAAGAATCAATTTAGATAAAAAAAGTCAATTTAGATGAGATCAGATATGTATTACAAAAAAATAAAAAAAAAACATTGAAGATAATAGAGATTTATTTATCCCAATCACTGTGCACAACAATATATTCTTTGGCACAAAATGGAATAGGTGATTATTTTAGGCTACCCTTGTATACTTGGTTATGAAACAGCAATCAGCCACTTGTGTGCAGTAGAAGCCTTAACACCACCAATACTCATGCTGTATGAAGGGTACAAAAGAGTCTCCAAATTAAAAAGATCTCATCAACTAGTGACATGGTAAAACTAGTACATTCCCTTTCAGGTACCACTATGGACTGATTTATGTTAATTCATATATTGAAATCCTAACTTCATCCCCCACTCATGTGACTACATTTGGAAATGAGACTTTCAGGAAGAAATAAAGGTTAGATGAGATTATGAGGGTAAAGTACTCATTGTGAGATCAGTAGCTTAATAAGAGGAAGAGAGAAAGGTAGATCTCTTGTGTGGATACAGGAAGAAGATGTCCATCTGCAAGCCAAGAAGCAGACTCTTAGTTCAACCCAATTAACTGGACCTTGATCTTGGATTTCTCAGCCTCCTGAATTAATGGAAATACAAGTCTATTTTTTAAGTTGCCCAGTCTATGGTATTTTGTTATAATAACCCAAGCAAACTAATATAGATTAATACTTTTTTTTTATTTATTTTTTATTGGTGTTCAATTTACTAACATACAGAATAACCCCCAGTGCCCGTCACCCATTCACTCCCACCCCCCGCCCTTCTCCCCTTCCACCACCCCTAGTTCGTTTCCCAGAGTTAGCAGTCTTTACGTTCTGTCTCCCTTTCTGATATTTCCCACACATTTCTTCTCCCTTCCCTTATATTCCCTTTCACTATTATTTATATTCCCCAAATGAATGAGAACATATAATGTTTGTCCTTCTCCGACTGACTTACTTCACTCAGCATAATACCCTCCAGTTCCATCCACGTTGAAGCAAATGGGGAGCAGCTCGGAGGGGCTCGGGCAGAGGCAGATTAATACTTTCGAGACAAGTATTGGCTCCAAATAGTATAAATGGTTTTGTCCAGCTTGAATGAGACCTCCTAATGCACTCTGAGTTCTTAAGGGCTAGACTCAGAGAAATTCCTGTAAGAATGCCTGGGATTGGTTTCCCCAGTGCTGAGAGGGGAAAGCTCCATCCCATTTCAACATTTACCATGGGACATGTGTTTACTAAAAGCCTGAGCTAGATCCACATGGTTCCACAGGACTTCATGTGGTGGATAATGGAACTTTGATTCCATAGGCTGCTCTCTTTCTCTAGAGTAGATCTGTCCATGCCACCTGCCCATATTCCTTAGATCTTTCTGTTTCCTATACCTAATGACTCCCAGTGTTATCTGCACCTGTGGTCTAAAGGCTTTCTTTCTTTTTTCTTTTCTTTTTTTTTTTCCCCTGGAGCCATAGAAAGTCATTCTGATCCACATGGTACTAGGAAATCAACATTCCCCAAAAGTAGCCTTCAGCCAATAAGTATAAATACCTCAGCTCTTTCACTCTTCTTGGGGAGATATTTATGATATTTTTTTTACACAAAGTCTCAGAATTTTTCTGTGAAACTGATCTCTATTTTCCTGTCATTTTAGTTTATTTAAAAGTTGGTTCGTTATTGGTTGTATTTCCTCTCCTGTATAATTCCCTACCTCCTTGCAGGCAATCCCTGCATATCCCAAATAAACGCCAGTACTCAAATCCTTATTTCTAACCTTATCTCTGACAAAGAAAACTTATACACCCCGATACCCTGTGGAGTTATTTACCTTCTTGATAGGTATTAGATCAAAATTATATCTAAGCATACTGGTGCTTAAGAATGGGATTTTTCTCCATTATAGAAACTGGACTTCTCTGTTAAGCAACTGAGCCAGTAGCTGTCAGAGTTTCTGTTCTGAATGGCTCTTTCAATTTGACTAATTATAGCTCAGACTATGGGGGCTAATGTGGGGAACTGAAAACAATAGTACCTAAGCTATAATGAATTTGTGAAACACTTCAGACCTTGTTCTAAAAGTTTGAAGTATGTTATCTCATTTTGTTATACTCATTCTGAGGTAAATACCATAGTGTCACCCAAGTGTACAAAAAATAAATAAACTTGCAGAGAAGATGTGTTCAAAGGAACATCACTAACAAATAGCTGAGTCGTGACGTAAACCCAGATAGTTTGAGTCTAGAATGCAATCTTAAACACTATACTCTATTATCTCATTGACTTTCTCAGATGACTCAATTTGTTTCCAAATTGATAGAGTAGAGCTAATTTTTACCCTCAGATTTTTCTCATTTGAATTAAGTCACTGTCTCACCTAGAGAATTTACTTCCATATTCACAATAGGTAGTTTGGCCATTGGTAAGAACAGACGTACCACCACTGGAAGAAGAACCCTTGTAATTGGTTATCTTACTGCATGGAGGCAAAAAAAAAAAAAAAAAAAAAAAAATCAAGACTAAAAAAGAAGAACATCTCTATTTTTTTAATTTAATATTTCATTCAATATTTATCAATCACCTAGTGTGTTGTAGGCACAGGAGTAGGTCAAACAGCATAGTGAGAAAGAAAAATTATGTCTCTTCTCTCCTAGAATTTATTCTTCAGTGGACTGATAAAAAATATAATCATATAAAAATGAATAAAACATTTCCAGATATTTTAAGTGCTCTTTAAACACACACACACACACACGATGATCCAACAGAATGTCTGGGGTCTGAGTTACTTCAAAGAAGGTCTTGCTGTGTGGGTGGAACAATTATGCTGAGACCAGAAAAGAAAGGGAGTTGGGCATCCAATACTCTACAGTTGATGTTCTAGGCAAAAGGGAAAGTAAATTCAAAGCCCAAGAAAATAAGAAAAAAGCAACAATGGCTGGAGAATAGTGAGTAAGGAGAAGGGTAGTTTGAAACAAGCTTGAAAAGTCAGGCATAAATCCAGTTGTATAGAGCTTGGTACAGGAGTAAGAAATTTGGATTTCATTCTGAGTATAGAGATAGTGGGAGATTGTAAACATAAAAGACAAAATCTGTTTTATTTTTTAAAAGATAAACTTAGGTTTCACGTAGAGAATCAATTAATGAGGTTGAGAGAGGAGCAAAAAAAAAAAACACTTTTGAAGCTACACAGAAGTTTAGGTTAACGATGGATTAAGGAGATATTGGTGAAGATGAAGAGGAATAGATGGGCATGGGATATGTAATGCATGTGTATCCAGTAATACTTTCTTACATTTTTCCTGCTGAATTCCCTCAGTTGACTATATTCTAAAAGTCTTCACAGTAAACAGTGTAAGAGAAGAGGCTGAATATAATGCCAACAGAGAAAGGATAACTCACCTCGGTCGTCCTGTCTATCCCACAGGGTTAAAAACCAAATATAAGATTATGGACAGGCAAAAAGAATGAAAAGGGCTAGTTTTTAATGTAAGTGCTCTTTTTGGAGACTTAATAACTTGTGTTGGAAAGAAAAGCACGATAAAAAAGAAAGTCCTGAATGCCACTATATTATAATCTCTTTCTATAGTCCTTCAGCATCTAAGATGAATAAATTATTTTCAAAAAGTAGTAAAACAAAGTCAACATTTAAATTAATCTGTTGAGTGTTGAGTGAGAATTATATAATCAATCCAGGGTATTTGTCTTTTAAAGCATGGATCTTGAAATCCTCTTTGTGAATAATTCTTACTGAAATCAAAGTTTCATCGCACAAGATGAGAAACTAGTTCATAAAATTTTTCTCACTAGGGGTGCCTCAGTGGCTCAGTTGGTTAAGCATTCACCTTTGGCTCAGGTAATGATGCTGGGGTCCTGGGTTTGAGCCTCATGTAGGCTCCCCACTCATCAGCCTCTCCCTCTGCCCCTCCCCCTGCCTGTGCTCTCACTCTCTCTCAAATAAATAGAACCTTTAAAAAAAGATCTTACTAATCTTACACCCACCACCTATAATTTCTAGGATTCTTAGTTTCTACAACTTGAAATAAATTACCTGGGACAGCTGGAAAAAGCAAAATGGCCACATCTTTGCAAGTAAGTACTGACTTGCAAACACTATTCATTGCAGATTATTACCATATTCTCTGTCTATAATACAGAATATTAGTTCAGATAAGAAATGTGATTTTTACAAACTAATGAATTGGTTAGGAAAATTCCCATTCTTTCAAATCAGACCAGAAAACTGCATTTAAATTATCAGCCATAACATAAATGAATAATACATTGGTGCATAGAGATAATAAATGCAAACTCATTCCTATGTTTATTTTCATTTTCTGTACTAATTTACAGCATCTGCTATTGATTCTTCAATTTAATCTTCACATTTATGTGAACTATCTCTTAATATTGACTATATACAAAAAATGATACTGTCAGTATTTTAGAAACTGACAATGATCTAGCCATTTATACAATAGAATCTGAAATTACATTTTTGAATCATGAATACATATAATGGGACCTATAGCAAATCAAGCATATTTTATGAAGTATAATGATACAGCCAAATAATGTAGATCAACACAATTCTTTCCCTGTGCTTTCTACAAAATATTATTATGATCTGTGATTCCAGTAGTGAAAACACATCTCATTTCAATGAATGCCTCCTCTCTTATCTCCCAGTTCCCTAAAGTTTGTCCTTCCTTCCTTCCTTCCTTCCTTCCTTCCTTCCTTCCTTCCTTCCTTCCTTCCTTCCTTTATTCATTCCTTCCTTCCTTCCTTTTCCAATTTTGTCTTTAATTTCTAGTTTTATTGATTAAAATAAATATTATCTGTACTACTTCCTTTGGACTCTTATTGAGAATTTCTCTGTGGACAGTTTTTGTTGATATCTCATGGGCCCTCTTTTTTCAACTCTATTGAAATATAATTGAAATACAACATTGTATAAGTTTAAGATGTACAACCCTTTATATTTGATATATTTAATGTATATATTCCAAAATGATTACCACAATAAGGTTAGTTAACATATCTATCACCTCAAATAGTTACAATTTGTATATGTGTTCATGTGTATATGCAGTGAGAACTTTTAAAATCTACTGAGTGATTAAAAAATCAAATAAATAAATAAATCTTCTGTGTGATGAGCAGATGATCCGCCTCTTGACATATGGTTGGAAGATCTAGAGTAGCCTAACTATGCCACAATGCCTATGTTTTTCTTCTCATTTCATCTCATCATGTAGGCATTTTATCATCTCACATCAGCATAGGAATAAAGGTAAGTATGGTACAATAAAATATTTTGAGAGAGACAGGGACTACATTCACACAACTTTTATTACAATAAACTGTTATGAGTATTTTATTTTAGTTAATTAGTTGTTATTAACGTTTTATCTGCCTAACTTATAAATTAAAATTTATTATAGGTATGTATAGGGGAAAAACATAGTATATATAGGGTTCATTATTTTCTGCAGTTTCAGGCGCCTTTGGAGATCCTGGAATGCATCTCCCACAGGTATGGAGGGGCTAAGAATCTAAGAATCTTATTTTTTTCTAAAAACCTACTGTGCCCTAGTAGCATCAAAAACAGAGTCATTAACATTAGCCCTAGTAGCATCATTAACAGAGTCAGTTCCACACCATCCTACTGTGATGATTCCTTGTGAATAGATGGCCCCACCTACATCAATCAGCTGACTGAAGGTCCTTCACATGATGAGGCCGGATAACAATTTCTACATATTATGGTTACCTTTGCTTTGTCATTGCTGTTATTGTTTACCTTAAGCCTTATTGTTGACCTTAAGACAAAGGTAAATTCTAATTAACTTCTAAATGACTCATTATGTGGCATAATTACCTAAATAGATAAGCATGACCATTATTGAGTGAAACATTCCTACATCTGGAAAAAACAAAACAAACAAAACAAAACAAAACAAAACAAAACCTCGTAACATGGATCTGTTAGCTTTGGCAAACCTTGGCTAATTTAGTCTTGGTTAAAAAGGTGTTGTTTCTAAAACTGAATCAATATGTTTAAAACATTTCTGGCAAGTAAAAACTTCTATACATGCTGCATGAAATTGCAAATTATTTATAGCCAAGTTCATACATTTGTTTCTGAGGAATTTCAGTCTTTGTGGCTTAAAATTGAGCACCCAGAAGCTGCAATATGAATCTCCATGTACATCTTTTTGAAACCATCTTTTCCCCTTAGTATTCATTTTACATCATTCTCATTCAATCGTGAAGTGGTTTCAATGTATCCAAAGTTAGACCCACATACTCAGTTCTACACATACACTGATATATAAGGCAGGTTCTGCATTGTTTTCTATCATTTTAAGTATCAAAGCTAAAAATAATAGATATGCCTCACTCCCAACTATGGTTACATCTATAGCTGCATTTTTACAGAGCTGCATAGAAAGTTTATTACTATTTAAGAATATATTCAATATATGCACTTATGGAGAAAAGACGGATATTATTCAGTAAGTATTAGAAATAGTGTATTTTATTCTGTTTCTTTTAGGACTTTTTGGTTAATTGAGTTGATTATAAATTTATGTTATATAAATTATATACATTATGACAGAATTTTCTTTTAAAATAGAAGTGAAACTTCTAACTTAAATGTAAACAAGTTGTCACTTTTTAAGCAAATTTATAAAAGCACTAAAAAATAACATTTTGAATGGGGAAATGTATGTAACTTTACTGATGAGAGACCATTAAGTATCTCTCAAAGCAGTTGATAACATCTTAGCCAAAGGGATTCAAACAGAAGGGATAAGTGAATACATACATTTGTTAGAGTACCTAATCACAACATTCACATCTCCAAAATAATTTGCTACCAAGGGCATTTAATGCCCTTGACTCGAGTAATAAAATTGCAACCAGTTTTCAGGTATATTTTAAAAAATTCTCTGGCACTTATCTTTGCAAACATATCTGTAATCAACTCAGAAAAAAACAACATTTAAAAAAAATTCCTTTAGAAAGGGATTTGCTAGAAATTATATTCAGAATGTTCTAATGTTTATAAGCAGAGGAAGTTAAAAATACCAATGCTGAATAAAATGGGAGAACAATTTTATTAATGGGGTAAGCAATAATCTTTATATCTTCAAAGAGCTTCTTGAGGGTTCTGTTGATAATCTCACTGGTGACCAAATAGATATTGTCAGAATTCTCCTCCATTTGCTTAAGATGAAGACTAATGACAAGTACTAACCAGAATGTTGATAATTATAACCACACTCTTCTTGAAGAGCTCAGGATTCCATTTTGGCTTTTATGGTCTACCTATGGGGTGCTAAGTACTTTTTACCCATCAGAAGATTAATGCGATGACCCTAGAAGCTATTTGTATGCAATTCCATGCTGTAATTCAACCTTATATGCACTGAGGAGACATGACAAGATGAGCAATTGTGCCCATATAATGACTGAATATGTCTACTAGATCAAAGAATTTTTTTCAACTTCTGTAAGTAAGAAAACATTGAAATCTGAGACTGCAATAATTAAACACAGATCAGTTTTTTTTTTTTTCCCAGTCCTTGCTTGTTATAGACACAACTAGCAATGAGTTCCATAACAGAGAGGGAAAGATAACTAGGAAGATTTGGAAAGTTTTCAAATCTTTCAGGCATTCAGAAGTCAAGAGAAAAAAAAATTAATTTTACTCAAGTTAAGTGAGAGTTTATTCTCATAAAGAATGTGAAACTAAACATAAACTGTGTTAGGTAACTTATTTATGCTTTCTCATCTAATAATCAAGACAATTCTATTTAACAGATATTGGAATCTTTTTTTCTTTTTACTTCGTCTGAGACTGAGATGGCATACCCATGAGCATGTGTATGAATTTAGAGCCCAAACTCTTTATGACAATGAACTGATGTTTAACGTAGCTAAATGAATGCTGTGAAAAAGTGGGTAAAAGACCCCATCTAAGATTCATAGGTTTGAGTATTGTGTAAACACTTTAATGAAAGCTCAGTGACTTGAAGAAGTAATAATAAGAATAAAGAGCATATATTTTGCAGCAGTAAATGTCTTTGAAAAAATACTTTTCTATGATTAGAGTTGAATTATTTCTAATCAAACAAGCCAATAAGTGGTAAGAAGGCTAATATTATTTATTTATTTTTTTAATTTTATTTTATTGTATTTATTTATTCCTGAGAGACACAGAGAGAGAGAGAAACAGAGATACAAGCAGAATAAGAAGCAAGCTCCATGCAGGGAGCCTGATGCGGGACTCGATCCCAGGACTCCAGGATCACACCCTGGGCCAAAGGCAGGCACTAAACTTCTGAGCCACCCAGGGATCCCCAGAAGGCTGATATTATTGATTGAGATATATGTACAACTGGTCTTCACGTCTTTTCTTCTGGCTAAACATATAAATTTTGAAGGTAAATGATAAAATGAGTGATTTTTTTATTACTATCTCAAACTTAGATGATCTTTACTGCCCAATTTTTGATTTTTTAATATTATTGAACTTTTATTTGACTAAAAATGGCTCATTAGATTTGCCAAACTACTGCTCAGCTATTTTTGTAGTAAGTGATATGCCATTGTAATTGCTTACAATACAGTATGTGCAACATTGTGGAGATCTATTATGTGATTTAATAAAATACATTTTATAAATGGCATATTGCTTTTCATTTAGGTCACTATTGGCAGGAATATGAAATTGACAGGATATGACTATATGTAGACCTATCCAAGTTTTAAGTTTAGGTAAAAGAGAGAATAATAGTTCCTTTAATTTGACAAATAATTTTTGATTCTGCATTGCATTTTAGCTAACATGCTAAGAGATGGACAGAGTGGATGGACAAAATAAAAAATAAAGTTAAAAAGGAAGGTCTTCTCTCATAGAATGGTTTTTGAAGTTGGGGAATAAGACAAAAATATGAATAATTTATATCATATTTTAGGAAATAAAATAATAAATGTTGCAAATAATATTTTTTAAAGACAGGTAGGACAGGAAATGCCACTGATAAAATTCAATTTTTATTTTTATACTCACTTTTTAAAATGTTTTTAAGATTTTATTTATTTATTTATTTATTTATTTATTTATTTATTTTATTATTTGACAGAGAGAGAGAGAAAGAGAGCACAAGCAGGCGGAGCAGCGGACAGAATGCAGGGCTCCATCCCAGGACCCTGGATCAGACCTGAGCCAAAGGAAGATGCTTAACTGACTGAGCCATCCAGGAACCCCTAAAATTCAACTTTTAAATGACTGCTCAGAGGAAGCCCACAGAGAAGGAGGCAGAAGTAATCCATTAGTATTTCTAACAAAGGACATGGTGATTGCAAAGCTTTCGGGAGGATGTGTGTCCAGCCTGTTCAAGGAATACCGAGATCAATATGGCAAAAGAAGGGGAAAAGGAGGGAGAATAAGATTGGAGAGGAGGTGAAGAAAAGATGATACAAGGTCTGAATAGACTGTTGTTTTTTGTCCTGGAGTGATTTGAAAAGACATGGGAAATTCTGAGCAGAAATGTCATAATTTGATTCATAATTTCATAGGATCATTTTAGCAATTTTGTTGAGAATAGACTATAGGAGTTAGGAGCAAGTGTGGAAACAGGAAGACCCGGGATAATACTGTATTGGTTTAACAAAAATGGCAAAAAAAATTAAATTAAATTAAAAAGTGGCAAGCAGTAAAGGTGGTGAGAAATATCTGTTCTCTCAAACTGGCAAAGTACTCTTGAAAGAGATCAATAGGGAGAGTAAAAACAAGTAAAAAATATGGACAACAATTTATAGAAGATAACCAAAAGAGTAAACAAACCTACAAAGTATCCTCAAAATCACTGGAGATAAGAGAAATATAAAATTGTAAAAATAAACTATCACCTTGCATCAGTCACACTGAAATTAGAGAACTATAAAATGCCAAGAGTTATTGTAATTTTGGGCCATCTTAATTCTCTATTGCAGGTGGGACTATGCATTTACAAAGCTATTCTGAACACCAATGTAGTGCCAGAGACACAAATCAATTATTGATGCCTATGATCCAGCAATTTCTACTCTAGATACATATCCCAGAGAAATTCTCATGCAAATCTGGAAGGGAACATGATGGAAAGTGGTAATTGAAGCATTCATTATTACAAGGGAGCCAGATGGAAAAAAAAAAAAAAAAGTGAAGATATCTTGAGGGACTTATAGGACAGCATCAAGTGAACTAAAATTTGCATTATAGGTGTCTCTGAAGGAGAAGAGAGCAGGGGTAGGGGATGGGGACAAAACTTATTTCAATCAATAATGGCTGAAAACTTCCCAAAGCCTGGAGAAATAACCAGATGTCATGATCTAAGAAGCTCAGAAAACTCCAAAAGAAGATAAACCCAAAGTGACGCATATCAAGACACATTATAATTAAAATGTTAAAAGTTATAGACAAATGAGAGAATTTCAAAAGCAGAAAGACAAACAACAACTTGTTACATACAAGAGAACTCCCTTAAGATTATCAGCAGATTTTTCAGCAAAAACTTTTCAGGTCAGAATGGTGGAGCATGGTATATTAAAAATGCTTCAAGAAAAAAAAAAGAAATTTCCAACCAAGAATAGGCTACCTGGCAGGTGTAGGTTCAGAATTAAAGTAGAGATTAAGAGTTTTCCGGAAAAGGAAAACTAAAGGAATTTATCACTGCCAAACGCCTTTCAAAAAATGTAAAAGGGGCTTCTTTAAGCTGAAAACAAAGAGCATTAATTAGTAACAAGAAAACATGAAAGCATTTATTACATTGATAAGTATGTAGTAAAAGTAGCAGATTGATCACTCATAAAGCTAGCGTGAAAGTTAATACACAAAAATAGTGAAAATACCGTAACTACAATAATTATTTAACCAATGCACAAGATAGAACATAAAGGGAGAGAAAAAAAATGTAGAGTTTTAGTATACATTTTTAAGTCTTAAATTGTTATCAACTTAAAATGGACTGTTATAAATATAACCGATTATATGTAAGCATAATGGTAACCACAAACCAACAACACTGAGTAGATACACAAAAGATAATGAACAAGAAATGTAAGCATACCCCCATATTCACTGTATTATTTATAATGGCCAAGATATTGAAGTGACTTGCAGGTCTATCAACAAATAAATGAATAAATAAAATGTGATATATATATATATAATATATATATTATATATATAATATATATATAATGGAATTTTCAGCCATATAAAAAAGAAATTTTACCATTGTGATAACATGGATGGACCTTGTGGACCTTATGCTAAGCAAAACAAGTCAGACAGGGAAAGACAAATGCTGTACGATAGCACTTATATATGGGTTCTATAGAATACACACACCCACAGACACACACCCTCACAAATTCATAGAAAAAGAGAATAGATTGGGTTTCACTAGATGTGGAGGGTGAGGGATGGGCAAAGCAGGTGAAGGGAGTCAAAATGCACCAGCTTCCAGTTATAAAATAAATAAGTCATGGGATGTACTGTAGAGTACAGTGACTGTAGTTAATACTGTGTTGCATATTTGAAAACTGCCACAAGAGTAAATATTAAAGATTCTCATCACAAGAAAAAATCCTGCGATATATGATGGATATTAACTAGACTTATTGTGATGATCATTTCACCATGTATACAAAAACCAAATCGTTATGTTGTATATTTGAAACTAATATCATGTTGTATGTCAGTTATACCTTAATTTTTTAAAAAGAGCAAAGGACTTCAATAAGACATTTCTCCAAAGAGGACATGCATATTTTCAACAAGTATATGATATTTCATCATCACTAATCATCAGAGGAATGCAAATTAAAACCTCAGCGAGGGGACACCTGGATGGTTCAGGAGTTGAGCATCTGCCTTTGCAGGGTGGGATCCCAGATTCCTGGGATTGAGTCCCACATTGGGCTCCTTGCATGGGACCTGCTTCTCCCTCTGCCTGTGTCTCTGCCTCTCTCTCTGTCTCTCATGAATAAATAAATATTTTTTTAAATGTGGTATGTACATACAATGGAATGCTATTCAGCTTTGAAAAAGAAAGACATTCTGAGATCTGTGGCAATGTGGACAGACTTAGAAGATATTAAACTAAATGAAATAAACCAGACACAGAAAGTACCACATGACTCCACTTACATGAAGTATCTACTATAGTCAAATTTATAGCATCAAAGTCTAGAATAGTGGTTACCAGGGAATTGGGGGTGGGGAGAGAAAATGAAGAGAAATTAATCAGCAGGCATAATGTTTCAGTTAAGAAAGATGAATACAGGGCGGGTTGGGGGGAAATCCCTGGGTGGCTCAGCAGTTTAGGGCCTGCCTTCAGCCCGGGGTGTGATCCTAGTGACCAGGGATCAAGTCCCAAGTTGGGCTCCCTGCATGGAGCCTGCTTCTCCCTCTGCCCGTGTCTCTGCTTCTCTCTCTCTCTGTGTCTCTCATGAATAAATAAATAAAATCTTTAAAAAAAAGAGAGAAAGAAAAAAAAGAAAGAAAGAAAGAAGAAAGAAAGAGAAAGAAAGAAAAAGAAAGAAAGAAAGAAAGAGAGAGAGAGAAAGAAGGAAGGAAAGATGAATACATTCTAAGAGACTCACAGTACACAATATACCTATAGTCGAAAATAATGTAGTGCACATTTAAAATTTTCTAAGAGGCCAGATCTCCTTAAGTGTTCTTATCACAATAAAATAAAAAAAAAAATCAGAATTGACAAACACTGTTGTGTGTTCATATTCCTACATCATTTTAAATAAAAATTTTTGAGGCCTTATATGAATCATCCTCAGATTTAAGCGACAGTAGAAAGCATTGGCATTAAATGCATGTGCATGCACATGTAGGATTGTAATGCAGTCATCCAACAGTGGGATTGTGAGGAATCTCAGGTGTAAGTTGACACTAAAGGCGAGAAGCTTATTAACTTGTCAGTGCTGTCCATACAGCTCGGGGCAGGAGCTGGGGCTCCAGCAGACCTTCTTCACTCCTGGTAGGGAGTGCTACCGTGTGGTGCCGTGTGGTTAACAATTGAAAAACATATTATTCAAGCACCTTTGATAAGGACTATGGCTGGAGTCTCTTTTAATGCTCTCCATTTCTAGTTACATAAATCAAGGAAAATGCCATATTCAGGCCTGTCTATTACAGAAAGTGTGCCTGTCATAACAATCTGTTTAAAGGAAAATAAAAATGAAAAAGCACTCTGGTTGCCATTTCAGTGCCCTGGTCATTGACTTTAGGTAATGTGCTAAGAATTAACATTTTAATTAAAACGGGAAACATTTTAATTGTTCTGATATAATTTCATTTTAGACTCTTGTCTTGATTTAAACATAAGAAACTCGGACTTGTTAAAAGTTTCTGTAACTACTTTTCCTTTGGGGCTTCCGTAAATATATGTCATTGTATAGCAAATATAAATATCATGAGATCTTCCCTATTATAAACAAACAGATCAATTATGTACATAATTCTTATTATGTATCATAAGTTACTTATACAGGCATCTTTTAAGTTGCATCTACTGGTTTGTTTCTATTTTTAAAATTTAGCTTTACTGTGTTTCACTGAACCTTGCCCACTGTTTATCATTACAGAAATGATATTTCTCTCCATTGCAAACATTTCTGAAGTCGCTAACAATCCACGCTGGTTTCTATTACTAAACTGATTTGTCTGGTATAAAACATTTTTAATTACACTACTTTGTTGGATATCTCTTAGGCTTTATTTTAACCAATACACGGTGAAAATTCGATTAGATATTTTGAAGACCATTAGAGAAAACTAATGGCCTCAAAAAGGCCTCAAAAATTGCTTCTCCTAGAAAAATAGAGTATTGTATTCAATATTATATTTAAAATCCTATGGCTACATTACAGGATACAATCGGCATTTTCCTGTAACCCTATGTTATTCTATTTACTGGTTACCTGACTCTCCAATTATGGGAATTTATTAATCATAAATCAAGTCAAGGCATTCATTTCATTTTCTCCTGTCTTTTTTTTTTTTTTTTTCAATTTTTCTCCCTGGTTGCCAGGTACAGAGACAGACAGGGAGCAGCCAACCGCTCGGGGCGGGCTCACTGACTGTAACTGTGTCTGAACTGGTCCTAGTGCTCAGCAGGGAGTGTGTGTTCCTACAAACTTTCTGAAATATTAATATACAAAATTGTACTGAGGTTTCTGATAGCAGTAGACTGGCTGCTGTGTGGTTTTCTGATTAGGGTTCTATTGGTGATTCCGAGAAGCCAGTGGCGCCCAAATGGGTTAAGTCTAATGAGGTTTGGAAAGCTGATAGCATAATTTAAGATGACTTTCAATCTCAAAGCTGCAAACCCGGCTGACCCCAGCAAATTACAGTGTTTGTTAATGCTCTGTTATAGACATCTTCTAGTCAACCAAAACCAGATATATTAAGTGAAAAAATCGAGTTGTGGTTTTCTAAGAAATGTTCCTTGGCTGTATTTTGACAGATCTTCTGATGACAGTTTTTTTTTTTTTCTTTTTTTTCAAGGCTTCTGATACTTCCTAATTTTTTAGGGGTTGAAATCATAAACACACGCATACACACAATCATTCGACTTCTTGCTGGAGAAACATAATTACCTCAAACCTTGATCATCATAATCTTATGCAATGTGTTTCCCATGGGAAATCTAAAAACAATTTAAAGGATCATAGACCAAAAGGGAAAGATAAAACCCCAGACTTCCCAATGCTAAAACAGGCAAAAAAACTAAACAAGCAAACAAACAACAACTCTGTAAAATAACAATGTGAAGAAAGGCTCTGAATTTAAAATAATTCAAATAAGGGATCCCTGGGTGGTGCAGTGGTTTAGCGCCTGCCTTTGGCCCAGGGCGCGATCCTGGAGACCCGGGATCGAATCCCACGTCGGGCTCCCGGTGCATGGAGCCTGCTTCTCCCTCTGCCTGTGTCTCTGCCTCTCTCTCTCTCTCACTGTGTGCCTATCATAAATAAAATAAAATTAAAATAAAATAATTCAAATAAGATTTTTTTACAGATTCAGTGAAAAAGGTGAGTGATACTTTAGAAGTGATGATTCTCATATATATTAAATATTGAGGTAAAATTACAAATGAAATGCATCTCAAAATAATAGTTTGAGATAATCATAGCTTCTTTAAAGCCTAAGGTGATTTTTTTTTAAGATTTTAATCATTTATTCATGAGACATAGAGAGAAAGAGGCGGAGACAAAGGCAGAAGGAGAAGCAGGCCCCATACAGGGAGCCCGATGTGGGACTCGATCCTGGGACCCCAGGATCACGCCCTGGGCTGAAGGCAGGTGTTCAACTGCTGAGCAACCCAGGCATCCCTAAAGTGATTATTTATAAACAGAGCACCATGACAGATTTCCAACATAGTGAGAAACTGGACAGAATCTTAAAGCTTTGGAAACTTCTTTTGAAATTAATGTTTCTTACCCTCTTATAATTTTGGATTTTCTTGAACTGTGGAAAGTATTTTCTCCCGTTTTTCAATATTTTCAAAAAAAATATGTTTAGAGTTCTGGACTACTTTTTATCATGCAAATCTTATAACAAAATTCCAAGAAATTAGAATTAGTAATTTGTATGTTTTAACACAAGTCTGTTTTGAACAAGCTAATGGTGCAAATATTATGAAGCAAATGTTTATTTAAAGTAAAATGTTTCTCCATTTAAAAGTTTGTAATTCAATGGGTCTCAAAATTGTCTTCCTTCCAGTTAACTGCAACAATAACCCCTTTTAAGTTGTAATATTTTGAATAATTTTGCTTCCTCCTTTAATAACTTTACACATTTTTAGCAGGTAAGGCATTTTCACTAAAAATTTAGTTTCCTATGACGAATATTTTTCTCAAAGTAAAAAAATTAAAAATAGATCTTAGGGGTGCCTGGTGGCTTAGTTGGTTAAGCGTGCAACTCTTGATTTCAGTTCAAGTCATGATCTCAAGGTCATGAGATTGAGTCCCAAGTAGGGCTCTGTGTCCTTAAGATCCTCTCTCTCCCTTTCCCTCTGTCCCTTCCAACTGCTCATCCTCACAAGCTTTTGCTCTCTCTCTGTGGGAAAAAAAAAAAAAAAAGGGTCTTAGGAGAAAATAATTGTATATGTGCTGCTGAAGCTAGCAGTAGGAGAAAATAATGGTATAAAATGCTTAATATTTTAAAATCATAGAGGTTTTATTGTGGATTTTTTGAAGGATTTTATTAAATACATGTAATTATATATATGATTTTATTTATTTATTAATGAGAGACTGAAAGAGACAGGCAGAGACAGGCAGAGGGAGAAGCAGGTTCTCCATGGTGAGCCTGATGCGGAACTTGATCCCAGGACTCGAGGATCATGACCTGAACGAAAGGAAGACACTGAACCACTGAGCCATCCAAAGTGCTTCGAAGGGATTTATTTTTAAGTAATCTCTACACCCAAGGTGGGGCTGGAGATTAAAACTAAGATCAAGAGTCACATGCTCCACTGGACTGAGCCAGCCTGGTATCCCTTAAAATCATAGTTATTTAAAAAATTTTTTTCAACACTTTAAAAAAATATATTATATTTATTTATTCATGAGAGACAGAGAGAGGCAGAGAAACAGGCAAAGGGAGAAGCAGGCTCCATGCAGGGAGCCCAACATGGGACTCGATCCCTGGACTCCAGGATCACACCCTGGGCCAAAGGCAGGCACTGAACCACTGAGTCACTCAGGGATCCCCCTTTTTTTTCAACACTTTAAGGCTAGTGATTAATTAACATTTTATTTCTAGTGATGTAATATTCAATTCGAAACTAGCTATTTGTGGTTTTCTAATTTTTTAAAACTTTCTGTAAAACATAAAATATTTCATTTTATTTTAAAAGATTCATTTATTTGAAAGAATGAAGGAGAGGGGGAGAGAGAAAGAGAGAGAGAGAGAAAGAACAATTAGGGGAGGGGCAGAGAGATGGGGAGAAGGAGACTACCCACTGAGCATGGAACCTGATGTGGGGCTTGATCCCAGGACCCTGAGATCATGACCTGAGCCGACTGAAATCAAGAGTTGAACACTTAAAGCTGACAGAGCCACCCAGGCACCCCAAAACATGAAATATTTTAAGACTCCTTTAGTAAATCTCCTATATGAAACACACCAAACATGTTTAAGATTTAATTTTAAACAAATACATAGAATTTTATGCTCATAAGTGTCCATTGCACTTCAAAACAATTACTGTAGATGGTTACCTATATTTTTCAATAGTGCAGTCAATTCTCCAAAAATTTTTATATTCCTTTTAGAATTTACTTATATTCTGACTCTCAGCACATACATAAATGTTTTAAATTACTGTGGCAGTCCTTGATTTCACCTAAAAGCTTCCTAGCAAGCTGTGTCACTTTTACTTGAGTGTTTTTAAAGCCAAAAACCAAGATATCTCAATTCTTTTAAAAAAGAATGATGGGATCCCTGGGTGGCGCAGCGGTTTGGCGCCTGCCTTTGGCCCAGGGCGCGATCCTGGAGACCCGGGATCGAATCCCACGTCGGGCTCCCGGTGCATGGAGCCTGCTTCTCCCTCTGCCTATGTCTCTGCCTCTCTCTCTCTCTCTCTCTCTGTGACTATCATAAATAAATAAAAATTAAAAAAAAATAAAAAAAATAAAAAAGAATGATACTTTTAAGGCAGTTCCAAGAAGACAAAAAAGTAATTCAAATATTGTTTCATTAGAAGAGAGATTATCAAAAAGAAGAGAGATGATCGATTTAAATGGGAATAGCCCCCCCCCAAAAAAAATGGGAATAGTATTTGATTGAAGTAGTCATGTAAGTGTTGAACTCATGTGCACTACTATTTACAGTTAGAAACACCTTACACAAATGTTTATGTTTTAAGTATTCTGCAGCTTAGTGTAAAATACATCAAGATGATTTATATTATTGCAAAATCATCTCCCAGAATTAATTTTACAAAGAGCATTGCCTAAAATAAATAGGACTTTGTTAGTTAAAATGCAAAATTGGGACAGTTTTTCTCTGACTCTTGACCATACTTAGGAGATGTCTGCAGAAACTGTAGATAAAAATTCCATACCGAATGATTTATGCATTTTCTAGACTTTTTATATGGTTGCTTTGCATGAATTTCATATGCAGTTATTTAAATATTTATTTGCTTATCCACTGTCTATGAGGAATATTATCTAAAAGCAGGTAAGAGTTAAACTGAACAGTTCTGTGGGGCAGGAGTGGGATGGAGGGGTGAAAAATACTTTGGATCTATAACACTGCTTAGGTCATTAACCAACATCTCGATAGAACACTTACTTTTCAATAGGAAAGGGAGATGAATGCTGTCGTCTTTCCTCTCCATTTATTTTTTATGGTTATTTATTCACAGATGATGTGGGCAGACTGTGTGCAGAGAGAAAGCATGGGTAATTTACAGGCAGATGTAACCCTCAATTGGCTAGGATATTCAAAGTGCTCCTAGGAATTAAGAGGAAAGTAGGTCATTTGAATCATAAACATTTTGAACATTAACTTCATAAGTGAGGCTAATATGTACTTGTTCTAAAAGCAAAGGGAAAAAATGGCTTCAAATAGGATAAGGAAGAAAGTTAAACAAAACAGAATTATTAAACCATCCTAGTTTCCACACCTCCATGAATGTCAGTAGGAGGTCTACTTCTGACAGTGTACGAGCCAGCAGGAGAGTTTACTAATGAAAGACAAGATACATGTGTTGACATAGCATTAAATGACTGGTTTGTCACTCCCCCAGGATGTGAATTGTGGATTCTATGCCGTAGTAGCACAAACTAACTGCTTTTATCCTCTTGTTTTTCTTAATTTTAACTTCTCACACAAATTAACAGCTCTCTGTTTGCCATTTGCATGTTTATTTCGTGTCATGCTTGGTTAAAATTAAAATTGGCCCACTAGTTATGGCACTTCAAAATTTAGTACTTCTTCAAAGACCTGCGGGATGACTTAATGAGTATGCAATGCAATTCTCTTAAGTCAAATTAAATATAAGCTGTCTATGTTCCATACTGCAAGAGTACATTGTGTATGATATAAATTGAGAATACTCAAAAAAAAGGCTTTATGTCTTCCATATCTAAAAAAAAAATGCAATATAATTGGCTAGCTATGGATTTTTAGTCCTGCTGCAGAGAAATTTCCGAGTTATAACATTGCAGATCTACGGTATTGTGTCCCTGAATATGAACAGCAACAGGACCTAAAAAGATCAAAGCTCAAGCTTTCCTTTGAAAAAGAGACTGTTGTATGAAAAACAATTTTCTCCTTGTTATCACCATGGGATATATCCATGGGCTGGATAGGTCACATTGTCATTCAAATTCTTTAAAGTCAGTTTTTTCAGGGTAAAAGAATAATCAAAAGTAAAGCACACTCCTGAGGATCATGAAATTTGGTTAACTCTGACAGCAATGTTAATAGGAGCATACCAGTGGCCAGGGTGAGGACCTATAACCAGATAAAAGTAAAAGCAAGGATCTATTAGTCTTCTTTATTATCAACAATCTATTAATCTTTATTAGCAACATCACAAGAATTGCTGAAACTAGTTCATTTAACTAGCACTTTTAATTAAGAGAGTAACACAAAGGTCATTTACAAGAAGAAATTGACTTAATCTGCAGTTATCAGTGTTTGCATATATATTGCAGACTGAGATTGATATGAGAGGATGAATCATGATTTGACAATTATTGGCAAGTGGCATTTTCCCTCCAGAAAATCAGCAGTGTATCCTTAATGTAATTGAGTGTGTGCTCACCTGTGCTGGTTTAGAAATATAATACTTTAAACTTTCAACACTTCTATTTGTTTTAGATGTGATTTTGTTAAAGTTTGGTGAGTGTGAAGGGAACCAGATTTTAGGAAAAATATTGAGGTCGACTATTGCTTCAAAATAGTAGGGTGTGTCGACTTAGGAAATCAACAGTTCCCAGAAAGGAGTCTGATAAATCTGCTTTAAATTGATTACATTATCTTTTTTCGCCACAGCGAGCCTGATAATTACCTACACTAATCTTGTTAGACAGCACTGAGAACTTTTGTGAAAATATTTTGGACATGATTTCTCCATAAAATATATATCTATAGATATATAGATATTCCAATATCTATACTGGATATGCATATTCCAATCTAAGAAAACATAACAGCTTAAAAAAAATTGTGAGTAGTATCTGATTTAAATAGTAGCCACCTAGGATATCAGAGTGATTAGATACAGCAATTAACTAATTTGTTTAACCCTCAACTGCAGAATGTGTTTATTTTAGAAGTATATGTGAGGGCTTTCTTCTTTCTCTTTCCTTCTTTTTCTTCCCTTTCTTCCTATCTTTTCTCTCCTTTATCTTATTCTAATTTTTTTCTCTTCTCCTATAATCACCAATTCTACTTTTTCTCTCTTCCTCATAGACTCTTATGTATCAAGAAATGTCCTTGAATGTATAGGCATATTTGAAAAAAATACATGAAATATACATACTATGTTAAGTAAATAATATTGTTCTAGACATTGTTCTCTGCAGTTTTACTCAGTACTATCTTTTTTTAAGTTTTATCCATTTAACTGCTTTACTTTAAAGTTTCTCTTTTGACTACTTTTGGGTTTTATTCCATAGTAGCATCCATGATATTATTTGCCATCTTGCTGATAGATTATCTAATAGATTTTAGATTGTGTTCACTCTCGCACTCAAGAAATGCTATGGTAAAAACACTTGTACTATGTCCTCTTAGGGACCTAACTCCAAGTTTTTCTAGAATAAATACCCAGGTACGGAGTGATGGATCACCACATTTTTTTACGCAAAATTTCACTAATTTAACTTGTGTAATATGAAGATTATCTCCCCACACTCTCGCTATCATTTGCTAATACTTGACTTCCACATTTTTGTCAAATAGGTGGGTATAAGACAGGTTTACATTTATTTGAAATTCTCAGCAAAAACATCAAGCTTCACATATTTGCAGATCATTTGATTTTTGCCTATAAATTTGCTTTTTATATTTTCATGAGATATTTTTCTAACCGACTTGTTTTATATTTGTAAACTGCTGTGAAGGCTGTTTTGTCATGGCAATTATCTTCCCTACTGTCTCCAGTTTGCTTTTTCTGGAGAGACATTTACCAAATTTTTAACTTGTTTTTTATTTGTGGAAGTTGCTTATTTTAGGTGCCCCTGCCCCACTTTAAGCTACAAGTATATATTTTGGCCTTTCTTTAAGGTCACATGGTGAAAAACATATACAGAAAAATTGAGGACTTTGGTCAAGTGCTCTCACTCAGTCAACAGTGAAACTGAGTATTGGCCACAAATGTTTGTCAAAGGAAGAAAATGCCCCTTGTGTTTGTTAAGATATTCCACTCATGCCATTGGAAGGACAAACATGAAAACCTAGGAGATGCCAAAAGGGACACACAGATGCCTGGGTCACAACTAGAGATCTGCAGTCTGTTTGGAATTTTGTTTAGTACAAATAACAGAATCTACTCTTGCTAGTTTTTTCTTTTTTTAAGATTTTATTTATTTATTCATGAGAGGCACAGAGAGAAAAAGAGGCAGAGACACAGAGGGAGAAGCAGGCTCCATGCAGAGAGCCCGACGTGGGACTCGATCCCAGAACCCTGGGATCATGCGCTGAGCAGAAGGCACTCAACCACTGAGCCACCCAAAACAAACTCATACATTAAAGAACAATAAGGGGTAAACTAAACCCTGGAGAAACAAAGGGTAAGTTTCCAGGAACAATGACCAGTTAGTTCTAAGGTCACATTTAAAACCATGTTGTTTTCACCATGTCATAGCCTCAAGTGATAAGACCCAACAACTAGATTTGACTACAGTAGCTTCTCTGCCATCATTTTGGACACTATTATTTAAGGACTAAATCTTACAATTCAATTTCAATTTATTGTAAGAGCAAGATGTCTCTGCCACTATCTGGGAAAGCAATATGACAGCTTTATTTATATTCCTCCCTTCTAAATTAGAGTTTCAAATGAGAGTATGTGATTGCAAGGTTTAGGTCACCTGTGTGAGTCTAAGTTAAAAAGGAAGTGAAACTCATTATATTGGAATATTGCCAAACGTTGAAAGTTAAATCAAAGGATAATACAATGTAACTAATAAGAAAAATGTGGACTACAACCTGCAATTGTTTCTCTGGTTTTCATCTCCCTATAAATACTTAAGAGAATTTTTGAGTCATTAAAATGACTATTGAGTCATTTCAATAGTTTGAAAAAATTAACATAGTTATAAAAATTTGTAACTTGGATTTTAGTTATCAATCTCAAATACTACTTTAATTTATTTGTTCTTTGATTCACTGACTTATTTAAAAAAAATACTGACTGACCTATTCACTATCAAGATAAAAATAAAACAGACACACAGTTTATATAATAATGCTTTAAAATTAATTTACTATCAAAAATCTTATTTACTCTTTAATATATAATACATTTTTAATTTTAATATAAAATACATTTTGGGGAACTTTTTTCTATTACAGTTTATGTGCAGGAAATTGAAACCTCCAAAATTAATTTATATTATAAAAGAGATTTTAAGGTGTTCTGGCATATATAGCATAAACCAGGATAAAAGCAGGAGCTTTCCCTCACAATCTATTCTTATGTACCCAGAAATTCTAATGACAACATTCTAATTTTCCTTTAATAATGGCTGTAAAATTTAATTTAGCATTTCACTAAATATAGTTTTTTGGGGGACTAACCCAAAAGGAATTATTCAAAATGTCCTCTATAGCCAATAATTTTATAACATTTTATGTATCAAACATACTTCTTGCCTTTTTTATTTTTCAATTTAGAATGTTAAGGATTTCAGAATATTTTATGTGCAATAAAACAACAACAACAACCCTTTAAAACTGTTAAAACACTTTTTCCTTGACAGGTAAACTGTACCTTGATTGGGTCAACATTTTGGTATCTGTGGCCCTTTTCTCTCACTTGTCCAGAATTGCTTCTTCTAAACATAAGTAACTCTTTGTGTCTGGACTCTCGAAAGAGATAGGATATTTGAATAAAATGATTTTAATTCCAGGCTGAATACTGCTCATGTGTACCAGTAAAGCCATTGGACTCTTTTGGCTCACACCCATTCTTATTGGTTGGAGCCTAGATACAACCGGTTGTTACTCATTTTTTTTTTAATTTTTATTTATTTATGATAGCCACACACAAAGAGAGAGAGAGAGAGAGGCAGAGACACAGGCAGAGGGAGAAGCAGGCTCCATGCACTGGGAGCCGGATGTGGGATTCGATCCCGGATCTCCAGGATCGCGCCCTGGGCTAAAGGCAGGCACCAAACCACTGTGCCACCCAGGGATCCCAAGTTGTTACTCATTTTTAATATTAACCTGCTCAGATGAGTCTCTTTTATTACTAGATTTAGAGAGATAGAAAGGCTTAAGCAGGCACCACACTTTGCGGAGCCCAAAGGGGGCCACCGTCTCATGATCCTGAGGTCATGACCTGAGTCAAAATCAAGACTTGGCCACTTAACCAACTGAGTGCCCCTAAAATTCTTTATCTTATTAATCAGAGGGTCACTAATTTGGGTCTCCTCAGTGTGCATGCCTTCCTTCAATTTATTTATTAAATTGTTGAAGTATAAAATAAGGTGTGTGTGTGTGTGTGTGTGTTTACTGCAAACTACAAAACCCTTTTTGATATTACAATTCACTTTTATTACTTTTCTGTTGTTTTGCCTGTCTTTCTAAAAACTCTATTCTCTGATCATTTTTTTCTGTCAATTTTGACTTACCATGTGTTATTGTCATTCCAGTTTTTGGTCTCTGGTTTGTTTGAATGCCAGCAGGCTGCTAGGTGTTGAATGTGAAATGAGATGTCCATTACAAGCCAGTGAGTATAAGAAACCAGCTGAAAGTTCCCTGTTCATACTTCTGGAGGAAGTTTCTCTGTCATTTCACTACTCCTGTAGCCTCAGGACCCAGGGATATCTCAGCTCATACCCTTAACTCCTTTTTTCACTTCATGGGAGGAAGGGAAACCAGGAGCATGCACTGATATATAATTTTTTTTTCCTTGAATTCAGAATCCATTGCTTTCTGGTTCTAGGGCTCTATGATGCTGACCTAATAAGAGAATGCCCCATTCAAAGAACAAAAGCTTGGACAAGATTTTTTTTCCCCCCAGAAATTCCAGAAAGCACAGGCCTCCAACTATCCTCAGGTACTCAGAACTTCCAGCATATCTTTGACTCAAGAAAGATAGATTAAGGGGTGCTTGGGAGGCTATATCAGTTAAGCAGCTGCCTTCATCCCAGGTCATAATCTCAGGGTTCTAGGGATTTACCAGATGCTGCGTTGGGGCTTCCTAGTCAACCCGGGTGTCTACTTCTCCTTCTCCCTCTGCCCCTCCACCCCTGCTCATGCTCACTCTCTCTCTCTTCTCTCAAATATATATATATATATTTTTAATTCATGAGAGACAGAGACATAGCCAGAGGGAGAAGCTGGCTCCCTACAGGGAGCCCGATGTGGGACTCGATCCCAGGACCTCAAGGATCACAACCTGAGACAAAGGCAGATACTCAACCACTGAGCCACCCAGGTGCCCCAAATAAAACCTTAAAAAAGAGAGAGGGAGAGAGAGAGAGAGAGAGAGAGAGAGAGAGAGAGAGAGAGAGAGAAAACTAGATTGAAGGTATAGTAGAGGAAATAACCTCTATGTGTATTCCATCAAAATAGTACCCCCCAAAAAAGAATATTATCAGTCTCTCAAAATAAACAGCAGAGATTATATGATCCCTAATAATGCAATCCATATGTTTATTTGTTTGCCAAATAACTATTGAGTGCCTATTATATGTCAAGCACAATAGGAGACATAGAGATACAATAATGAGCAGAGACATATGCTGACATTGTGTTCACAAAATCTAAGGTCTAGTGTAAGAAACAAACATCAATTAAAAAAAAAAAGATGAAGCTGAAATAATATGCAAAAAAAAACTGTAAAAATATAAATGTGATGTACCATAAGAAAGACATATACTGAGTTTTGGGACACGTAATGGCCAGGTGCCACCTGGGCAGAGAGATGAAAAACAGTTTCATGGAGTAAGAGGATTAAGTAAAGAGGATATGTATGAGTTTCCTGGGAAAAGAATGGAGTGGCCAGCACTGTTGTTTCATGACTCCACTGAAGACAGTGAGGAGACATTTAACACAAATAACTTTGGAGGGATTAGTAGAATCAAGAATGAGAGCCTTCTTAATTACAACAAAACTTTTGTTTATATCCTTAGAGCAATGAGAGTGACTATAAAAGTTTAATCGGGGATTGACATCATTAGATTATTAGAGGAAAAAAAGAAAAAAAAAAAAAGAAAAGAAAACCTGCTTACCGTATAGAAAATGGACTGGAGTAAGGGAGACCAGTTGAGAGTCTACTGCTCAAAGGAAAAAAAAAATGTTAATGGCTAGAAGTAATGTGCTGCTATAGACATGGAAACTGGGTCAATTTGTGAAATCAGGAGGTAAAATCAACAGAAGTTTTACTGGTGTTTGAAGAAGATAGAGGCATCAAGCGTAATTTCTATGTTATCTTTTTTTCTTAAGCAGATACATGTTGGTTCACATCCATGAAAAGGATGGAAATATTATAAAACCAGGTTGGAAACTATAGTCTTATTTTCAATTATGAACATGTTTTAGGTTAAGTTTAAAATATCAAAGGAAATACAAGATAAAATGAAGTAGCCTAGAAATACACATTAGATGTTCATCTCTGTATAAGGGGAGTTGAAGTTACTGATAAAAGCTAAGACCACTAACTAGTTTGAATAGTGGTGGGATACAGATTTTAATTACACTAAGGAGGAAAACAAGCTTTCAAAGAGAAGAATTCATAAGGATAAAGATAAACGAGGAGTGTTTGATATGAATAAACCCAAAAGAAGACATTTTCGAGAAAGAGGAACTCTCAAAAGTGTGGGAAGCTTCTGGAATCAAGTACAAGAAGAAAGAATTCCCAATGTGTTTCATCATATGGAAGTGAGTTACGATTTATTGGAGCAAGACCACCAGGACCTGTTTTGCAGAAGGTTGCTGGGTAAAAGAGAATTGAGAAGATGAAGACTGAATTTTAAAAAACTCAATACAAGATTTTGAATGAGTCAGAGAAAGACAAATACTGTATATGATCTCACTTGTATGTGGAATCTAAAAACAAACAAAACCAAACTCATAGATACAGAAAACAGATTGGAGGTTGCCAAAGGCAGGGAGTAGGAGTAGGTGACATGAGTAAAAATTATGAAGAGTTACTGGCTTTCAGTTATAAAATAAATCAGCCATGGGGGCATAATGTACAGCACACTGACTATAGTTAATAATAGGGTGTTGTATATTTGCTAACAGTAGAATTTAAAAGTTCTCATCTCAAGGGAAAAAATGCCATTAGGTGTGATGATGGATATTAACTAGACTTATTTAGCAATACCATATGGAATTACTGAGTTGTACATCTAAAATATGTTATTTCTCAATTACAAGTAAGGAACATTAAAAGAAAGGAGTTTGACTCCATGAACAGAGGCCTGGAAACTCCCCCAAGTCAAACCAATTATAGTTTTTATCTCATTTGTCTTCCATTTCTCAGGAATTATGGTCCTTACTTTCTAGATATCTAGTCTCTGAAAACCTATTTCATATTTTTTGGTCCATGTGGGTTTGGTTTTTATAAGCCAAGTACATGAGAGCAAACCTGATAACCTGATTCCTGATATACCACCTCAACTGAAAATGGAAGTCCTCTGCCTATAGATTTTTTTTTAATTTTTATTTTTTTGCCTATAGATTTTTGATAGATTAACTGTAGCATGTGAAAAATTGTGAAGAGTCAAGAAAGACTCCAAGATTTGGGCTCAAACTATTACAAATATGAATTTGCTGTGTATTGAGGAAGAAATGATATACCTTCCCGATGCCTCTTAAGAGGGGTGGTATTTACGTACAGTTCCCAAATCTGGCTGCAAATTAGAATCCGCCAGTGAGTGAGCTCTTTACAACATGCTTGAATTTCTCCTAAACACTTAGAGCAGAAGCTTTTTAGTGTGACACCAGGACCCTGGTATTAGAAAAGATTTCCGCATTATTCTAATGTCCAGCGACGGTTGAAAAACAGTTCTCTAAACTACTGCTTCTCTCACTTTAATATACTTCTGAACCACTTAGGGATCTTATGAAATCCAAATTCCTATTCAGTTTTCCAAGGTGATAAACTTTGTATTTCTAACAATGGCCTAGCTTATTCCAATACTGCTGGTGCAAATTTTGCACAGCAAGTCACTACTATTCAAATTTGTGATAGAGCTGTATCGCGGTCAAGATTAATCTGCTATGCTGTGTAAAAAATTTGTGTTAGCTCTTCTGTGTTAAAAAGTTGTATGAACTAAAACATTTAATGGCTTATTAAGTTTAGCAAACAGGGAGTTAAACAAGGTTAGAGAGTTTTCTCTATTGCAGGATTTTTCCATAGCTAATGCCTTCCTAACTTTACTTTTTCCATATCTCTTTTTTGTGGAGCATATTATGAGATTAGTAATTTGAAAAACCCATTATCTTGTACTGATGCAGAAAGTTGAGCTATCTTCACATAGTTTCTGCTACTTTCTTAAAAGCTTAAAATTTTCCTGGAACATTATATAACTGATTTGTTTTCAGTTTCCTAATCTGATCCATGACTTGATTCTAACTTATTTACAAATCCAAACAGATTTTACAAAAAAACAAATTAATCAGTCTTTGGATTCTAAAGGATCACGTTGTACATATGCATGATTCTTTGTTTATGCTTAAAAATCCTTGACAAGTGACTTCTTTTTCTTTGTTCTGTTCTATCGCATTTCCGTGCACACATGTTCCTCTGATTTTCTTTGTGTTACTTCATAGCATATTGCTTGTTGATATATTTATATTTATTATATGTAGCTTTTTGGGAAACACATAAATTAAGAAAAAAATAATCTTTCCACAAAACCACACTGAAATTTCATTAACAGAAAAAGTTTTGTAAATTCTCTTAAATAGTAATTAGACTGGTTTATGTGGATGAGAATTCTGATTAACCACAACAAAATTCATTGCCTCTTCAGAGGGTCAGTGATAAAACCCAAACTTGTCAGGATTTACCAGCCTAGAGAGGAATATAAGCTCATTTTACATAGATGCTCAAATGACAATGAGTCATAGTTTCTGCTGCCTAATACGGGAAGGACTTCAGCATCTTTCCTGACATTCCTCACACCACTATATTTAGGGTCATAAATACTTCAAAATTTCCCCAAGAGGTGTGTGCCTCACAACTTCTCAGGCTCTTATTGTTCTGTTCTAGCCTCCTTATCTAGATGTATTGCCCATCCCATGGATTTGCTGCTCCACCAGAGGCAGAGATCTTTTTAAGAGCCATCAGTCAACAGGTGAGTCATGCTGGGGTGTGAAGGGGCTGTGGGACCAGAGCTATAACTGGTTAACCTACACCAAAGATACATGGAATGTACTGAGAATCAAAACGAATTATACAGCTTACAATTTATACTAACATAAATTTACCATCCCATTGTCTTCATTAATATGTTTACGGTGATAGAAAACTCTTGCTCAGGAAGGTAAAGTTTCCAATTATTTTCATTTCAGAAACTTTTCGAAAGATACATCAGCTCTTTAATAGGAAGCATCAAATAATAGTTTACGCCTTACAACTCTTCCAAGTCTTTGCCTGATTGTTCTTGCCAATTCTAAATTATTCCATCATGACTCTCATCCTAATTAAGCCCCTCCCCTGAAAGATCCTCTATGAACAAGGCTGCAAAATCTTATTAAGTACCCCGACTTTGCCATTCCTTCTGAGAGATGCTGCTAAGACACTGTCAAAGTGGTGCTCTCCTGTCAGATATGAATGTGAATATTTTTAGTTATCTGCACAAACAGGACTTTCTGATAGAGACAAACAGCACTCTATAATGATAAAGAGCATCTCTTTGTTTCCCTAAAATCATTTACTCACATATTCCAAGGTGATATTTTTTTGGAGTAATTCATTACATTCCAAAATGTGAGAACCTGGGCGACTTTCCCATTCCTTCCAGATAGGATTTGTTTATATTCCAAAGCTAAAAAAAAAAATAAATAAATAAAAAAATAAAAAAAAAAACACTTCGTAGTGGGGAGTAGAGTCAGTAGACCAACACCTATATATTAAGCCTCAAATTTTATAATTTTGATTCTTCTCCTATAGGATGGGTCTCTTACTTCTCCCCTCCACATGCAGGTACATCTAACTTTCACCACACTGCCTCCTGGAGAAAAAAGAAACATGGACAAACAGTGTGAAAATATTGCACAGATATACAATCAATTTTGCCTTTGATCCAGAAACCTTGTATGTACTGTCACAACAAAGTAAAATACACATTTACTCCTTTACCAATAAGCAAAAGATTTAGCCTTTTGTTACTAAGAGGTTGTTCTGTGATATTTTTAAGAGTCAGTATTCAATGGTGCTGAGTTTCACAGTGGTTTTGTAAATTAAAAAAAAAAACAATAATAAAATAAAATAATAAAATAAAATAAAATAAAATAAAATAAAATAAATAAAATAAAATAAAATAAAATAAAATAAGGAGGAGGAGAAGGGAAAGGGGAAAATCACCTCAGCTATTCTGTCCTTGAAAGCTCTGAACAGCATCTTGGTGATAGTGAAGATTCAGAAAGTGCCATACTTCTTCATTGTTCACCTCCTTCCCCTATTACCCTACAAAATCTCACATGATCCACAAGCAAAAGACATAGATATCAACTTTTGGCAAGCTGATGCCTAAGGGATTCTTTAGTCCATCTGTTACCCTAAAATGCCAATTAGGGCTCAGCAAAGACACCTTGCTATAATACAAAATATTTTTGTGGGCCCAATATACTACATGAGACAAGAGATTCAGGGTAATGAGGTACTCTCTACATCTCCAGGGAAATGTTGATTAACTTGTGTTTCAAAGCTTTTCAGATGGAACCGTGTGTTACACTGCAATTCCTGCTTTGCCAAAAAATTCCAGTCAGCCTCCCTATAGTCTGTCCTATATTCCCTGTGTTCACTAAGTCCCCCAAACTCTCTGTATGGTATGACCTGCTATAACCCTATACTCCCAGTGTAAAATTCATCCAAACACTGAAAGATCTCTTCTACACTCAATCATACTGGCTTGAAATTTCATATAGTTCTAACATGGTGTTATTTTTAAAACTTAAAAGTATATGATATGGGGTGATTAAGTATGTGTATTACAAATTACTTGGGGTCTTGTCACCTTGCAGATTCTGATTCAGTAAGTCTAGGTAGAGCTTGAGAGTCTGCATTTTCAAAAAGTTCCTAGGTGATGCTGCCACTGATGGTCTAAAGACTCCACATGAAGTAGCAAGGTGTTATAGGAAACCAAGGCTCCTGGAGAAGAGTTTGCACATTTCAATAAATGTAAAGAAGGCCTTTTAAGATAAAATGAGCTATTATTGATGGAAATGTGGAAACCAACTGTGCTGACAATGTGAGAATTGTACTTCAAAGGGAATCGGTGACGACTGTCTACTAAATCCTTTCCTTCTTTTCTTCTCTTTTCCTCTTTCTTCTCTTCCCTTTGTATCTAAATACCCATTCTCATTTCTTTTTTTTTCATTTCCTCACTGATTCTTAATCTCCTCCTCTTACCCCCTCCATTCAGCTTCTAAGAAATGATTTTTAGATTTGTGCTTATCACTTTCAGATTCATATCTTGCTATACTTCTGTGTGTGTATCATCTAACTTGTCCACTTTTGGGGTGATCCTATAAGGAATGAGCTGTCAATATTGCACAATAAATTTTGAGGGACATGAAAAGGATTGAAGGATGTGAAAAGGATTTTAGCATTGTGAATTATGCTAGACCAAAAGATATATAATAGTATTCTCTAACAGTAAGTTCTCCCAAGAGTAACTTAAGCAATTGTGTAATGATTTATTTTTATTTTTTGTCTAAATGTTTTAATTTGAAACAAAGAGTTGCACCAAGCAATAGCTTACTTTCCCCACTTCAAATTAAAACAGAACACAATAGGGGCAAATGTCATTTGGCAGGATCGTCCCAGTATGTGAATATGTGGTCGGGGCAACTTTACTCATCAGCTGTCATTCTTACACATGATATTAGCCCTAAAAGTACTAATGTCATGCAAAAGGAAGTGATATTAATCTCACGTGTGGGGCAGTGTGTTCTATAAATGCCAAAGGGTAGAAGTATAAATACAACCCATTCTTTAAAAAAATAAATAAATAAACAATAAATTTTAAAAAGCTAATATTTCAAAGATTTTTCCAACCCCCCTCACTCCTGTGATAAAAAGTAGTGCTGTAATATGATACCCAGATTTATTTTTTTATCTTGGCCATTTACAAAGTGTTTCTCCATCTGACTTGCATCATTAGGGTTATGGATAAAAGTTCATTCACTTTGAAGAGAGGTGTATCTACTCCTTACTCCTCTTCTTGCCTTCATGCGTATGTTCCCTGGGGCAGCTGCTATCTGAGCAGGAGCCAGGTTTCTTATTATTTTAGTTTTTTTTTTTTTTTTTTTTTGGGTGGGGGGAGAAGGGCAGTTTATAATAAGCTGCTTGAACTGGCATGGCTACAGCAACCTTCTGTGATACAATTTTTTTTTCCCCCTAGGCTACTCTTGTCTTTTCTGTTATCTCTTTGCAGATCTGGGTCATCTGCATTCATGACTTCCTTGGGAACCAGGTCAGTGTATTTGTTATGAATGACCTTGTCTTTGGACTTCTTCTGAGCCATTGCATCATAGTGAATTTTTTCTTCAGCATCCACCTGAACGGCCAGTGCATCTGACTTTTTTTTTTCCCTTTCATCCCATTTCCAGGGGATACTGGGCCACATGGATCTCTGGAAAGCACCTCCATCTCCAAGATCCTCTAATTACCTAGGTATTTGGCCTTTCAGGTATCTATCAGGGAAATTCTCTTCAGGAGGAGACCAGTGAGGTCTGTCATGATCCCTGGGATCTTCTCTTTTCATCAGTTTCCAGTTAGTCCTGAGAAAGCTGAGTAGGTACAGGTAAAAAGCCAGTGAGTTCCATCTTCTTGCACGTCTTCAAGCAGGTACTGTAATGATTTTTTTAAAATGTTCTCTACTGGTATCACCTTATCTATGGTCCTTAATACATAGACATACACACATAATTATATAGTTAACATTGTATTAGCTTTACTGAAGCTATTTTACAGATACATTATTTTTCAAAAAAATGAAAATTCTAGACTTACTGCTTTATTCATCATTTTATTCTTCTTTTGTCTTTCTTCTTTTAATATATTTCCTACAGATACAGGGGAAAGGGTTAAAACATGACATAAATTTTCTGGAAATAGATTGTCTTGGTTGGAGAGCATAAATAAATTCCAGTGCTATAATTTATTTTCTAGTTGAAGTAGGAAAAGAGTACATAAGTTAAGGTCATGAGATAACAATTAATTTTTATAGTGTTAATTTTGTTTTCTTATTTTGACTTTTTTGCTGCTTTCCTGTTTTGTGACTAAGAAGACGTGAAGGTGGCTTGGAAACAAAATTAACTATTAGGGAGTGTGAGATCATTAGTATAAAAGAAAGAACAAAAACAACTACCAAGTTAAAAAAGGTGGAGAGGGCAACATATGCTCAGAGAAAGATAATAAACTAGTTTTATAGAACTGGGCTCTAGAAAAGTGAAAAATTGAGAATAGTAGATATGCAATTGATAAGAAAAACTAACATTTCTTAATTTTGATTGTTATTGCTTGTAATTTTCTACTTTTGTTCTTATAAAATTATATTTTTTCTTGGAAAATATTCAAACTGAAAACAGTTTTCTACAGTGAATTAGGTGCTATGCATAGCATAGAACTGAGGATGATGTGCACTGGTTCATTGAATTTACAATCCAAGTTAATATTATTGTGTAATGCTTCAGTGAGTATGGTATACCTAAGAGGCAAATAAACTCTATCGGGCACCGAAGTGTCATTTGCTGTACCAGAAGAGGTAACAGAAATGGAACCCCAGTGTTCTGGAAGAAGTTGTTTGCCTCTCATGGGTGATCACTACAAACTAATTTGCTCACAGTAGGATTGAATGAGGATTGTGGCAGTTTTTCCTTACTTCTTTATATTAAGGGTGCAGGATCACAAAATTATCATTTGTATACTTCAAACAACATTCAAATATAAAGATAATATTCAAATAGAAAACATATGTATACTAATACATGATTGGAATAAATACACTGTCAAGCCTCAAATTTAGTATTTTGTGATGTATTTTTTACTTCATTATTAGAAGAATTCATCAAATAGAGTTACATGTATAGAGAACTGACTGTTTCTTGGAATAACCAAGTTAAAAAGCAATATATATATATATATATATATATATATATATATATATATATGAATTCATGGATAGGAACAAGAAACTGTAATCTACTTGAATTTGGAGTTGACATTGGGGATGTATATATAAATCCTAGGGTGAGCTTAATTTAACTCAAACTAGTATTATTTTGATCCTTCACACAAAGAGGTTTTATAACTAAAACAATAATTTTAACATTGGGAATATGTATTCTGTTTGCTCAACTATGGACCTACTACTTGTTAACATTTTTTCACAGATTTTATGAGACAGAGATCCCCAAATGCTGGGGTCATTTATCATTCTTTTTTTTTATACCCATGGGATGGGTAGCAATAAATGAGGAGAGAACCTTGCTTGAATTATTTAACAAAATGTTCAGATAATTTCCACCCAGGAATTAAAAAGGATAGAACTAACATGCATAACATAACTACTATTGGATAGCAGCTCTGATAGGTTACATACATGTGATGTCTTATTTAACAGTAAAACAGCTTAAAAATAAACGTAATCTACACATCACTTTGGAATGTGAGGCTTAACTAATCATTGAAATGTCATCTGTATGTTGTGTGAACATGCTGTTCATACTTGATCATGTCTACTACTCTGTTTTTTCTTTAAATATATTATAGAAATTAAGAATAACTGGGAATTAGAAAAAAGAATATAGGAAAAAAGTTTGAGCATGTAGGTAAGAACCACAAAAGATAGGAGTATAAACATTTCATAAAGGTATATTAATGGGGCAAATAAGTTCATAAAATAGTATTTCTTAAATGGTTGATATTATCAAAATTGTATGAGCAAAGCTCATAAAAGTATACTTACCACATTTGTCAGTAATTATAATAGCACAAACCTTGGGAGATAATGTATGCATTTGCTTGAAAATATCATTTATTTTTACTTACATAAATGATGGTTTTGAAGGATTTCAAGGATGTAAAAACTATATAATAAATTTAATGATTTTATGTTTATTTTACTTTTTAATATTATGTTTTCTAATGTATTTCAACTGCTCTGTTTTATATGATTCAAAAACTTGATTGATTCTTGGAATATCATATAAACTGCCTTCAAAACTTGTATTTTCAAGATATATTTATTACAAAATGGAATAAAAGAACTTTGTGAATAACACATAAATGTGATTGTTTAATTTATTAGAGCACATTTAAAGCATTCAATAGCAGTCAGAAAAGCTCATAAAATTGTAGCAAAATTGTAGATATACGGATGCCATTGTTCTAGTAAGTAATTCTAAATCAGCATATTTTATTATTTGCCAATCTCAATAGCTGAACTTTATAACAATTTTTTCTTTTCTATTACCCTTATTTAACTCCTAGTAAAGAAAATACAGATTTTATAATTTGAGAGTCTACCTTTTTATTCTTATGTTTAGACAAGATCATTAAATGTTGATTTCTAACTATATTTAATGGGTTCTTGAGTAGAAATAATGAGCTCCTTAAATATACCTGACTTTAAGCAGTTGATTTTTACCATTTCTATAAATCCAATAAATATCCATTCCTACTCTCCCAGAAGAAACAATTTCTTGCAAATCAATTCTAAATTCAAATGTATGTAGATCTTATTTACTAAATCTTATTTAATAATAAACACTAAAACCACCACTAACAACAACAATAATAACATTTATGACTTGGCTGTCCCACCATTTAATTGGATATAACCTTTAATTATTGAAGTAATTTCCATCTGCACAAAAGTCATTCTGTTTTCTGTTGGTGGCTTCCATATCTTACTGCATTATACAAATAATCTATCATCAGAACTAAAAGAAGTATGAATAAAGCACACATTTTCTCATTGATTATATTGAGAGCAAAAATGAACTCAACTTTGATTTTTTTGTCTTTCAAACAAATGAACAAATACATTGCTGGTTTAAGTTAGTCTATGAATTTAATCACATTTATTAGCATATGTTGCCTGACTGAGGAGTGCTGGCTGATAGAGAAGTATCATAATGAATGCAAAATATATCAAAAGGTATTTACAAAATATGTATAGCTTATCATCCATAATTTTTGATAATTATCCTGTTTATAAGAAGAGCTAATTTTATCAATTATCTCTATGTTTTGAAAAATCCGGATATATATATAAATATAAATATATATATATATATATATATATATATATGTAATTCTGGGTGGCAGAGATACTATTTAAATTGCTCAAGTATTTTTTTTTTAATTGATTATTTATTTTAGAAAGAGAGAGAATGAACAGGAGAGGCAGAGGGAGAGAGTCTTAAGCAGGCTCTATGCTGAGCAGGGAGCCCAAAGCAGGGCTTGATTTCATGCCCCTGAGTTCATAACCCAGTCCAAACTAAGAGTTGGATGCTTAACTGACTGTACCACCCACACACTCCTTAAATTGCTCAAGTTTTAACAGTTTGCGGGGAGGGAGTGTCAGGACGTGGTTCCAGACTTCACACAATGCAACATATGAGAACATTTGTGCATGTGCTATGCTCCTGCAGTTTCTCATTTTCCGGATAAGGACACTTAGCCATCTGAGAGCACAAACATGAATTTATGTAGCCTAGATGTCCATGAAAATTAGCCTCTTATCTACTATCTTTAAATACAGAGCTCTAGTTTTCATTTCTGAATTTCATCTAGATGCTTTATCTGACGCTATTATTTCTCTGAAAAATATGTTACTAAAGAAATGAAAGTATATAAACATTTGACAAGTCAAAGTTAATTCACTATATCTGAACTTCATGTAACCTCTACATCCAGAAAGTATTTGAAAACTAACAGCAAAATCATGAGATAAAAATGAAACTTTTAGTGAATAACTGCTAAGTAATTATGCAATTTCATCTAAAATGTTATGATCAGTGCACGCGTGTAGTTGATATGCAGTGTACATATGTGTTTATATCTTTCAGTATTATATGTATGCACAATAATTATTGTTCAGTAGTATATTTTGATTATCAAAAAATGACACTGTTTTGCATTTTTAAAAAATTGTTGAATTCTTTTTATAATGGCTGAAAATAATATGATTTCTCTGTCTTTTTTAAAGATTTTATTTATTTATTCATGAGAGACACAGAAAGAGAGAGGCAGAGACACAGGCAGAGGGAGAAGTAGGCTCCTCAGAAGGAGCCCAAAGTGGGACTCATCTCAGTACTCCGGAATCATTCCCTGAGCCGAAGGTAGACGCACCTAACTGCTGAGCCACCCAGGAGTCCCATTATGATTTCTGATATATACTTACCTTTCTCATAGATCGTAGTACAGATGTTCATAAGAGGACAATGAGTAGCATATATTTTGAAAGGAGAAGTATGTTCAAATATGAAAATAATATAATAAAACTTAGAGTTAAATATTATATGAATTATGATGAATAAAAGAATTGTAGCAACTGGTATATTTAACTTTAAAACTTGATATTAAAAATGGTGTATATGGAGTGCCTGGGTAGCTCCGACGGTTAAACATCTGGCTTCAGCTCAGCTCATGATCTCAGGGTCCTGGGATCAAGCCCCAAGACAGGCCCCCTACCTACTCAATGTGGAGTCTGCTTCTCTCTCTTTCTGTCTCAAATAAATAAATAAAATATATATTTTTAAAATGTATATTGCTTGTAAGTTAAAATGAACTTAAAAGAAAAATCAAAATGTCAATCCCCAGAACACCAATCCTTAATATTTACAGGTGCTTATTATTGTGAGTCAAACACAGCTTAGTTCAAAAAGTCCAATTTGATGTCTCATAGTCAACACAATCTTAATCACACATCTGTAATTTTTAGTCATTGTTAATAAAACAACATTGATATCCTTTGTCTTTTTTTAAAAAAGATTTTATTTATGTATTCATGAGAGACAGAGAGAGAGAGGCAGAGGGAGAAGCAGGCTCCATGCAGGGAGCCTGATGTGGGACTCAATCCCAGGTCTCCAGGATCACACCCTGGGCTGAAGGCAGCACTAAACCGCTGAGCCACCCCGGCTGCCTGATATCCTTTGTCTTTTGAGATTATCCAGTGTAAGATTTTCCCTCTCCCCTTGTTGATGTTTATAGTTTACCCTGAAGTTAACATTCTTGATTTAAATATCCCAAATCAGGGACATAGAAAAGATAAAATATTCAGAAGTCATCACCGGTAGGTTGTAAAATAAAAATAATTTCAGTTGCGTAGACCTGCAAGGACAATTTTTATGCCAAACAAAATTTTGATTGAGGAGATTATATAAAGAAGGAGGAATTCCTTCTATGTCTCGACAAGAATATATACTTAAGAGTAATTAGTAATAATAAAGATCTTAGTCTAATGGTCTGCACATGTGCCCGGAATGGTTTGTTTAGTACTTTCATGGGTCGCGCTAGTCTAACGATGTTTTATTATGGCATTTCCTTAGTATAATTATTGATGTTTAATTAGAACTCAGTAGGAGCAGGTTTAGAAATGACTTTACAAACCGACTTTGATTCAACTCTGTAATATGACATAACCTACGTGCCCTAGAGTAATTATGAGCAAGTGCTTTTTTGAAATGTGCACACAAAGCAGCTTGGTTGTGTGACCTGTTCTGGGAGCAAGAGAATAGCTTCACTGGGAGTAGGCCACCTGAGTTACACAAAGATAGCAACCTGTATTGGCTGTCCTAGCAATTATGTTGGTGGGCAGGGAGCCTCTGAACGGTCCTCAGCCTTGCACTAACCTTCTGCGGAGGGTCACCCTGGTACTTCTGGGTTAGACTGAAAGGCTGGTCTGACATAAGTCCCCCAGTCCTTTTTTTACAATAACAGTAATTTTCAGTTATTCTGCTGCTCTTTTGGTTCAAACGATTGTGCTTTCCTGAATATTCCACTCTCATGTGGATGACATCTACCTAATACCATTAGGTAATGATTACCTAATATTTTAGAGGGCTTCACATTTTTACTTTAAGTAAACTATCAGCAGTCATTTTCAAAGATTTGATTGACTTATTTATTTTTAAGTCACACTCCCCTGTGTGTGTGTTTAAAGGAAAACTCAGAGAATCTTTTTATAAAGATATATAAAGTCAGACGTCTCTCAAATTGATGGAGAGGGCTGGCAGGAGAATGCAAAACTTCTTCCTTTCTACTCCTTCCCTGTCACTTTCCGGTTGGCAGAGGAGGCTGGGTGGAACTCATGAAAACTTGCACCAAAAAAAGTAGAGAGAATATAGCATGCTGACATTTATTTTTAATATTATGAACTTAGAAGAAACACTCAATTTATAAAAACATCATATTATGTGAAGAGTGACCAAGAAAAGCAATATTTAGAAACTAAAGTTTGTGTATCTTCATAAGAATACTTATTCTCAAAACTTCCATTAAATCTTATCACTTTGACCCATTCTCTAATTCTCTATTCCCAACAGATTTTCCTACAACTTATCCTCAGCATACATCACAGATAACCACAAATGTGAGACCCACAAATGTGAGACCCATAAACTACCTATTCTACATACATACATACAATGACCATATTGTATTATAGCAAAAAAAAATGTTTTAGCGATTTTCATTCACATTTCAGACAATTTAGTGTAACCCTGCCCTCTCATCATAAAGCATCTCTATCATTTTTGTCTTCTTACTTTCACAATGAAGATGCCTCCTTTTATTGTGGGATTTCCCCCTCCCCCTACTGTATAGGTGATTCATATAAAAATATCACTACAGTCTGCAAATTGCAAATTAGTCACCATACTTCCTCCATCTCTTGTTTCTCTCCAAATCTGTTTGGTATATTTTGACTTAGATGAAAATACATATAACGTATAGTTAGTTATATACAATACGAGCATATATAAACCTCAATTCTGCTGAATTCAAACCTCCACAAACTTGGTCCAACTATCTTTTGAGTCTCACATCTTTACTTTCTGAAATGTATTATAAGGTCAAACAAGTTGGATTTTTTGATCTTCTGTTCTACGGGAAAGGCCCAATATCCAACTAGTAGAATCTATTCCATTGTTGCAGGTCTTAATCAAAGGAAATCTTTAAATTCAAACATTCACTGATTTTTCACTTGGAATAATTTATTACTGTCTGAAATCTTCCAGTATATAATATAATTTTTATGGTGATTTGCATACTTTCCTTATATTACAGTTTTTATCTTCTATACTTGTAATAAAGGTCATGACATTTTGTAGCTATGAGTTATTTATCCTTATATTCTGGATTTTCTGGCAAAGAGAAAGGGAACAAAAGATGTAAATGTAAAAAAGTAAAAGAGAAAAATATTTGTTAACCTAACTCACAAATACACTAATTACTGTTGGGAATTAAATAATTGTTTTGGGTGTAACAAAGGTAACTGAGTAGAAAAGTAGACAAAAAAGTTAAAAAAATTTTCAAAAATCAGTTCTGGAAAATAAAATTTTTTAAAAAGATTTTATTTATTTATTCCTGAGAGAGAGAGAGAGGCAGAGACACCAACAAAGAGAGAAGGAGGCTCCATGCAGGCAGCCCGATGTGGGACTCAATCCCAGGACTCCAGGATCATGCTCTGAACCAAAGGCAGATACTCAACTGCTGAGCCACCCAGGTGTCCCAGGAAAATAAAATTTAAATAACATATTTACCTGAATATCAAATAGAAAAACATATAAATGTATCATATATTACTGCTTCTCCTTAATGTTCTATGAAATATTACCATACATTTTTATTCAAAGTTACTGCTTTCAATGCTGAAACCATTTTGTATTATTTCTGAGTACTAGCAAAAGAAAACACAGACATGCATTTGTGTAGGAGTTTATAATATGAAGTGGGTGGTAATAGAAAAGATAGAATTAATACACAAAAGTCTTATTCCATGGCAATAGATGTAATTAAATGTTTACTTTCATTTTTTTTTTTTTGCTTTTTTATTATGAATAGTCTTCAAAAGAATTTGCATGTGTTTTATTGCTCTTTAGGGCATAAATTGGTGATGTGAAAGTTATATTTATGACACTATGAATTAATTGCCAGAAACATGTTCTAATTTAACAACATGACCAAAGTATAGTCAGGGATATTAATCATACTCACCTTTTAAACATGAAAAAAAATCGACTTTATCTCCTTGAATAATTTCCTGTACTAACATTGGTTAACTCAAAAATATGAGCTATAGGTCTTGAGGGAATAGGGTCTTATTCAAATAATTTGTTTTCTTGGGTAATGACTTGTGACATTATTATCAGTTTACATCTAGTATTACAAAGTTGGCCCTCAGAAATTTTAGATCAGGCTGGTTCTTTGTGTATGATTAAACTATGTTTCTCTCAACTGATTAACCATACCTTGGTTATTTATACAACACATCCTATGAAAATAGATTTGAGAAGTCTATGAGATTAATTGAAAAAAATTATAACAATTTTTTTTTAAATCATAAGATCCATTTTGAAAGAGATAAGTAGTAGTGGAAAACATTTAAAAACTACAAAGCAAAGTACATGAGAAGATTTAGACAAACACTGAAGAAAAAAGTTGTATATTTATCATTTCTTATTGAAGTTACAATTATTAACAGTCCCTTTTCTCAAAATGCTTGGGACCCAGAATGTTTTAAGAGTAGTATTTCACAGAAATGGAAACAAATTAAAAGTTTTGTATTTTTTTTTTAAAGGTAAGTCATAGATTGAAAATACTGTGTATAGTGAATGGCAAAAGTTATAAGGAAATGTCCAGAAATCATATATGCTATGTTTCAAATATTTGTTCCCTTTTGCACACCTATTAGACAATAGGAGAAAAAGAGAGCCGACAAAAATGAGTCCTTTGTACCATCCTTCCCCTAAGATATGACCAAGAATCAAGGTTTTTTTTGACAAAAATCTAATCTTAGTGTTCTCTATGCTAACTATCTTTCTTACCTTTTCTTAGTAATCCTATTTGAGGTGAAATCTAGGTGAAACATGTGGTCATAGCCAGTTCTTTGAGATCCTGGCCAACTGTCTCTTGGCTTCATCTTCTATGTTTGGTCTCTGCTCGTCTAGACTCTGCCTAACAAATACCTTTACACTTTCATGTTTCCTTTTTTTTGTTTTGTTTTTCTTATTCTCAGGAATGTCATCGACCTCTAATTGTGGGACATACTTAAGTAGTTGATATTTGAACTACACAGAACTCATGAGACATAGTTGGTAGTTCTTCCCTTGACAGTAAATAAAATCTCCCATATGCTCATGTCTTTTCTGGTCATTCCTAAGCAATTCAGAGGACTACAGTCAATTTAAATTGCAAATATACTCTCTCAATTTAGAAAGTAAAGTTTTTTAGAACTGATAATCAAAACTCCTAGCCTGAATTTAAATTAATATCTTCTTTTTTTTTTCACTTTCTAACCATATTTTCTGATATTTCTGAAGTTGAAGCATCTAGAAGAAAGAGAATAATCCAAGTAGGTCTATTCACAATAGCTACTTCTCAACAAAGACTTCTTTAAAAATTATAGTTTATAGGGATGCCTGGGTGACTCAGCAGTTGAGTGCCTGCCTTTGGCCCAGGGTATGATCCTGGAGTCCCAGGACTGAGTTCCACATTGGGCTCCCTGCATGGAGCCTGCTTCTCCCTCTGCCTGTGTCTCTGCCTCTCTCTGTGTCTCTCATGAATAAATAAATAAAATCTTTAAAAAAATAAAAAATAAAAAATAAATATAGTTTACCTCATGATAATGCATGTAGTTTCTTCACAACCTCTTTGCTGGTCTTCTCCATGATAAGTTCTTAGACAAAGCAGTGCTAGGTCCCTTTGGCTGGCCAATTGCAATTCCACCTAATCTTCTGCCTGTTAGTATATACAGCCTCTAAATGCTGGATTATCCCGAAATTTTCCTTTGTTCTTTAGAGGGCCATTGCCATGGTGGCAGAGCTGGAAGCAATGCATGAGCTCATTGCATCAGGTATCTCACCAAAATGGATGTACTGACTGCCACTCTTGACCTACAAGCAATAGAGACAAATGCTGAGTCCATAAAACCAAACTTTAAGGAGACCAGCCAACCTTTTGGTAAAAGTGCCTCACATCAGTCACCTTCACCCCCAGAAGTGGCAAATTTTCCTCTTAACTAGGGTCAAATATGAGTTTGCCCTTCCTTCCATGGTACCACTTCAGCCAGCACCTCTATGTGTGTAGAGGACCTCATGTTATGGGATCTTGTATAATATCTCCTAGGTGTGAGAGAAAAATCTAAACCTAAAGAGAGGCAGCAGTGGTTACAAAAAAATGAGCTCAACTGGTGCTACTAGAAATTACCCCATCCAGAAGCTACTTGATACATACATGGGTGCAAAAGAATGGCCTCTTAAAAATGCAGCAAGGCATTATCTTAGAGACAGTGTTTTGTAAAAATGCAACACTATCTATCATCAGAATGTGATTTCAGCCCTCTGAAACCTTGAGCAGAGAACCCAGCTAAACTCTGCCCAGACTCCTGACTTATAGGACCTGAGCCTTTTAATCTTCCAAATTGGTGACAATTTGTTACATCACCTAGAACACTAATTCAACTCCTTTTTTACTGAAAACTGAAAACCCTCCCCTGATAAATCATTTGAACAAGAATCTTCATCTTAGTTTATGCTACTGAGAGGAAAAATCTTAAGACACCACCTTAGGCAGGGTTTCATTTCTACTATGATTGCTCACCTGGTCTTCACGATTCATGCGCATTTGACTTGGCTAATAAGGCGAATGCAGTTATTTACTTGATACCAGCTTTTATTCTGTTGATGCAAATCATGTTCACTTTCTAAAATGTGAATCATAAAAAAGAATAAATAAATAAAATGTGAATCCTGTAATCACGCCCTGGATTAATTTATCCCCCCCCTTACTCTCTCTCTCTCTCCCCCCCCCCAACACACCATTGTATATCAATGAGTCAATGAATGGTCTATTTGACGCCTTTCTCAGTAATCTTTGGTTTAAGAGTTAATACCCCTTATGTCTTCCTCTTGAGAGGTAGAAAAAGATTCACAGCACAATTCCTTTGAAACAAATCTTCCAAGTCAAATCCACTTAATCACGGGCACTGAGGGGGGCACTTGACAGGATAAGCACTGGATGTTATTCTGTATGTTGGTAAATTGAACACCAATAAAAAATAAATTTATTTAAAGAAATTTTTTCAAAACATTCATACACTTGATATAGATTAACACTGAAATCTATAGTAGCTCTGTACTGTGTCCACCTAACAAAGCCAAAACTATAATTACCATTTCCTTCCCTTTGTGGTTCCATGTGTAGGGTGGTCACAGGAGAAATTTGTGGGAGACTTTTAAGTTGGAAGCAAAGCAGCAGCCATTATACTAGGAAATTCAAGTTCTAGGTTGGGTACCTGTGTAACTCTGTATAAAGGACCCTAGTTTCTTTTGCAGGTCAAACCAGGTCACTGACATTGAATACAGCGAGAAACAATTGAGGGGTTCAGTTGGCCCTTGTAGATTTTATATTGTCCTGTGGGTTTTCATTCTCCATTATTTCATATTCAACTTTTCTTCCTGCCAGCCCTGCAACAGTGGCTTTAGGCTCACCAACACTCACAAAATCAAAAGCCTATCATAGACTTTTTTACCAGCTCCCATAACTATATAAAACCTAATCTTTACAGTAAGCCAAATATGAGATATTTGAATATAATATTCATAGTGTGAAAAACTACATAGGATTCATACTGATTCTACTTTCCTAGTCAAATTCTCAGTTATGGACACCTATTCTCAAATCTCCACATGATATGAATCTAACATTGATAATATCGATTTATATCTTGTAATATAGTCTTTTACATAGGATTCTGATTTCTACTGGGTTTAATCATTAGCAAGAGAGCTTGGTGCCTATCTGTAGTATTTGTTAGTGTTTTTTATTTGCCATTAATGCTGTATTGCTTCAGTCACAGGACACTCATTGGGCAGGTGCAGACCCTCACGGGGTCTGATCATGTGCACATGCATGCAACTGACCCCTCAACTGCCAGGATCCCTCTCCTACCAGCCACTAGATTAAGCCATAGTGCCTTGCTTGAGGGCTGTGAAATCAATCTCCACTTTCAGCAAATCACCAACCACCTCAATACATGATGGAAGGGTGACCTCCAAGAGATTGTAACCTCCATGCTCAACACCTGGAGCAAAGGTAGGCAAGAAGCTCAAAGCTGCTCACCAAACACACTATGGAATTGCCAGCCTAGGATGGCGATGCCTACCACCTCCTCCTTGAGATGCCATGGTATGTGCAGTCCCAGGCCATCTTCTCTCACTTATACTCAGATTCCTGCAAGGAATAGAAGGCAATAACAGAATGCAGACTTTCTCCTTTTTTCCCCTCTGCTTATAGAAATAAGTCAGAGGTGGAGAGGAGCAGAGATGATGATACAGAGAAAAAGAGGGGTAGGTCAGGGAAATCCTGGGATATCAAGGGTAGGGGAAAAAAAAAAACATAAAGAATACATCCTGGTTAGGCATGAATGTAGTGTTGGAAAATGTTAGCTCAGTTGCTAATATCCTAGAGTATGTCTCATTGTCCCACTGAACTTCACTCAAAGAACTCCAAAAGTAGGGCTGCCTGTGTGGCTCAGTTAAGCATCTGCCTTCAGTTCAGAGCATGAACCTGGGGTCCTGGGACTGAGCCCCATGTTGGGCTCCCTGCTCCATGGGGGATCTGCTTCTCCCTCTCCCTCTATCCCTCTCCTTGCTTGTGCCCACTTTCTCTCTATGTCAAATAAATAAATAAAATCTTAAAAAGAAAAAAAAAAAAAAAAGAAATCCAAAGGCAAAATTCTAAAAAATTTCAAGACCCTGGACAGAAAGCACTTAATCGTGAGCATGGACTCTTTTGACTGGGAGGTCCTGGACATGTGCTGTTCACAAGCTCACAAAGCCAGTCCTTATTCCTATGTGTAAGGGGTTCAGAGCAAATACTTCACTTAACTTTTAGGAGAAATAAATCTTCATAATTTAACTCACGTAGTATTTGCCTAGAAAACCATATACACTGGGGCTTGATGTTCTACTTATGGTGAAACACTTTCTAGAAAGATAGTTTTCATATTTAACAGAGTGTAGAATTAAAAGTATGTGAAAGTATAATAGAATTCAGCATAAAGTGGAATTTTATAAACTTTTTCTCTGAACTCAGCCTTGAAGCATAAGTGATAGAATTTCAAAGTTGAAGTGCATGAAAGGCAAAAAGGTACACTAAACCACTGAAAGTTATTGCATTAATTTAGTGACTAGTAGAAATGCCTGGGTAGCTCAGTGGTTGAGTGTCTGCCTTTGCTCAGGGCGTGATTCTAGGTCCGGGGATCTAGTCCCACATCAGCCTCCCTGTGAGGAGCCTGCTTCTCCCTCTATGTCTCTGCCTCTCTCTGTGTGTCTCTCATGAATAAATAACAAATAAAATATTTTTTAAAAAATTGATGACTAGTATAGAAATACTAATGCAAATGTGCTTACTTTCAAACTAGATGTTCATGAACAACCTAGTTGTTGTCAAGACTAATTCGTAAGGTAGTGTAGCATTGCTGTTACGTGAATCTAAATTCATATTCATTCACATTCACCATCATAACAGATACAATGCTGTGTTTTAATTCCATGAAATGTTTGAGTTTTCCGTCTCCATTTTGTTTCAGGCTGACCTATTTAACAAAAAACTAAAATTGCCTCTGGGGGATAATCTTTATATAGGCAAGTTTGACAAAAGATTTAGGGAGGGGCACACATCCTTTAGATGAGGCAGTGAAAAGCTCATTTAAGAAGATCAATCAGGAAATAATTAGCCTCAGGATATTTGAAAGTGAAATAGCCAATTTGGGATTAGAGGTGAGAGTGAGAAAAAGAGGGTCAAGGTTCCTGAGAATGTTCTTATCTCTAACAATCCTGATTTAGTCCCTAAGGAATAGGACCTGCTTATCATCCCAGTTTGTAAAAGTTTTCATCAGATGCGAGAAATTTTACTTTTCTTTGTTAGAGAAGCAAAACGACCTCTTTTATGATCTGACTTATATCAATAAAATGGCATAACAGATTTCCTTAATTATAAAGACTATCATTTTACATGAGGGACGAATGTTGTAAATCAAAATGAAAGAATATTAGCAGTTTAAATTTTATATGACATTTGCAAAAAAGAAGTGAAATCATTTGAGAAATAGTATCACTCTAAGAGTTACTATTGCCCATAAAGGCGATATGGATAAAGTTGAATTCATATAAAAGCAGAGATAATATATCTGTTCTGATGTTCCACAGCTTCTCAGTGTCTCCCATAAATGGACTTCGGTACCACCAGTTGGCATTCTTACGAACTGTAGCCCATAGAACGTGCCAAGCCAAAAAATAAAAATAAATAAAAATAAATAAATAAATATAAATTTAAAAAAAAATAATAAAAAAGAATGTGCCAAGCCATCTTCTTTTTCTCTTTTGATATTTCATACCTTTTTCCAGACACTCTTTATTCTTTTAAACTTCCTCATGTTTTTCTTTCTTAAGCTCCATTATTTTATCCTTCCATTTTTTTCACTCCTCCACTATTTCTTTGTTTAACCAATTGCAAGAGAACTGCCATTTGCTTAGAAGTCTACTTTAATATTAGCTGGTCGCTCTATCTTATCAGCCCCTTTGCTTGATTCCCCTTTTGTTGTCCTCATCACTTTCAATTTCATGTTCCATGGGACAGGAAAAAAAAAAAAAGTCAACCATGGATAATATATTTTAATTATGATCCAGTTTTTGCTCCCGTATTATTTGCATGAAGATCAGCTGGAAGGCTTTTTATTCTTTGGAATTCTTTTCACCTTTCACAGTAAAGTTAAAAGTCTTCCTTCAATTGGTCTTGCTGCTTTCCCTCTCCCCTTCACTTTTATAAAGGCCATGAACAGTTAGTGCTCCAACACAGCAGCCATACTAGCCCTTACAGTGTGCCTAGAGCTTTCGAATTGAAATCCAATAAATATATATGTTGAATGCATCCTATTTTTTTAAATGAGGATGAATGGAAAATAGTTGCTCCAGTGGCTTATGACCTATTGGTATAGTTAAAAATGGGTCCATCATTGTACCATGTTTTACATTCCTCAATAGAAGTAAGCAAGTAGTGCCACCCTTGTCGATAAGAAGGATACCTGTCACTCAAAGCCAAAGGTAATGATATCTCGCCTGACTCCTGAAGGACTTGGGAAAGATTACCTGCTGAAGAAGAAGGAAGAGATTGCCACCCAGAGCACCCAGCGTGTGCAGATGCTCCTACGTGAGCAACAGAAGGACGAGTTGTGGGACTTACTCTGCCTGGGAAATAGTAAAGGGACTCAGCTGGAGAAAGGAAATATAAATATTGGCAAGAGATGACAGGAGGAATCAAAAATTCAAGCACCTACTAGGGTCAAATCTTAAGAAGCAATAAACATGGGACACCTGGGTGGTGGAGGGTCTGCCTTCGGCTCAGGGTGTGATCCCAGTTTGGGGATCCAGAACCAAACATATGGGGGCCCCTGCAAGAAGCCTGTTTCTCCCTTCTCCCTCTATCTCTCTGCCTCTCACTCTGTGTCTGTCATGAATAAATAAATACATAAATAAAATCTTTAAAAAAAAAGAAGCAGTAAACATTTCCTTATTTGGGTGGAAAGAAACTGTAACAATATAATAGAACTCTATATGGAGCCATAGCTTAGAGAACATTCCTTCTAAATCACAATTCCATCCTCTGCTCTGCTGTGCTGAGGCTGAGATCCTGCAAACAGCAGGTCTCCTGTGACAACTGACTTCTGGTCAGAATGTGCTAACTCAGGGACTTTAGAGTGATGGAAAGGTGGAGGAACAGAGGAGACTTTCTCCTTATTTGCATTCTGCTGGTCCCCCAACAAATCTCCTGGGCAGTTTGCTGGTCCTCGCCTCTGGCTAATTTTGGCATTCCTAGAACCAGCAATACCACAGTCCCTCAAAGGGCCAGCAGCAGCCTGAGCTCCAGCTGGGAAAGCAGGTTGTCTTCTTCCCTCTAAAATCTGATAAACTCAACCTTTCCCGTTGTATCCTATGGACTTGGGACTGTTAGCTACTCCATGCAATTACCTCTGGTGTACCTCTGTGGTCTTGTTCCCATCTCGGTTTTGTAACAGGTGCATAACTTATTGTCAAATGAAATAACCTTCTGCTTAAATATTTATCATTATTCTGTTTCTTGGCTGATACAGTAACTGTCACTTAAATTCAACATTTCAAAGCAGTATAGAGATATTTTGTTTTTCTGCACAATGTCAGTATCAATTCTTGTAATCAGTATTTTTTTATTTGCAGCTCGGAATCTATTCTTGAATTTTCCAGTTGAAATTAGTGCTTTATACTGATTATTTCTGTTTGTTTTGTGTTATGATTTATTTAAGTTTCATAATGGAAAATGGCTCTTGGAAATATTTCTTAAAATACAACCTGCCATGTGCTCCATTTCCAAAGTTTTATTGTCACATCAATTAAGGGGCTATTATAGTCCAAATTTGAGCAACAGAAATGATATAATAAAAATTTTGTAATAAGAAATTGTAATGATTTATTAAAATGTGTTATTGCTTTAATACTGTTAATAAAATTTTATGAGAGCTACAAATATCTATTTAAATAGCATACTATCAACTATGATTGCATATCTTACCATATTTAAGTCTTAAAATAACTTACCAAAGCCTCAAAATATATTAAAAAGTCGTGTAGTAGAGTCAGAAAATGGTGTCTTACATATGGATGTTAAGGAACTAGTCTGTTTGAATACAGCACAGTTATCCCTTTTAATTGTGTAGCACAATTTTTGTTTGATAAACAGTCTGATTCTTTCAGTTTCAAATTAAAAAGCCACTTTAGTTCATAGAAACAGTCCTTAATAAATTTGTTTAAATTTATATTTAACATTCTTTTATAGTACTAAAAATTTTATAACAAAATGTATCATAGTTTTTCATTATTTTAAGCTATTATTTTATTACTATTTGCCTTTTGAAGAGCAGAACTGACAATTTCAAGGTTTAAATTATTTTTAAACCATAATTTAGATGTTTATTTTACTAGGATGAGACTGGTACTGTTTATCATGAATGAACTCATTTAAGTACATATGTATGTGTATATATATATATATATATATATACACACTCAACTCATATATGCATATATATATATATATTTAATATATAGTGAAGCTAATGTCATGTCCTCAAGATCTTTATCACAAAAGTGGGATGAGGGGGAAGATCTAATTTTCAGTACTGAGAAAGAAAGAAATAGATAAGGAATAAAATATTGTCTGTTAGACAGTAATGGAAGATATTTTCATGAAATAGATTTACTATGTTTTTACTTCATACTTAGGTACTCTGAGGAAATGATCTTTACTTCCTTTCCATTGTCTTAGATTAATAGTGGGTTGATTTTTTATACTGTATAAAGCTAATCATTACTATTCCATATGACTCAGCATACTCTTATATTTATAAAAACCTAAAAAACTCTTGGACATCTTCACCAGGAGATATGTTTGAAAATGTTTATAGCAGCACTTTTCAGAATACTGGAAACCTAATGCTAAATCAAATGCCAGAAAATACCAACTTTATTTCCATACATGGAGGATGAAAATAAACTAGCAAAGTCACACAATAGAATATTATCACAAATGAACTATAACTAACTGCAAAATATAGATGAATATTAGCAATATTATACTGAATTTTAAAAACCTAGGAAACATACATATGCTTTCAATAAAGTAAAAAAAAAGCAATACATGTATTTTAAAATAGATAGACAAATATAAATATTTAAAAGCAAGAATATGATAAAGCACAGACCCAGAAAGGGTTTAATTACTTGGTGGAGTGGATAAGGGGAGTGAAAGGGAGCAAGGTGGAGATAAAGTGAACCTTCTAGGTGATCAAGGTAAAGCAACTTGTTCACAAAGAAGATTATTAACTGAGGACAATTCAAAATGAAGACTGGGCATCACGATTTGAAGAACACTAGTAAGCACAGGTACTGTATTATTTGACTTTGATGGAAAATTTGATGAGATTAACAGATTAGATATTGCAGAAACAAGAACAATGTGATTCATTTTAAAGTCAAGATTAAAGTATAACTGAGATAATTATTGCTTTATAATAAAGGTTATATCCATAGGTGATTTGAAATATTTATAGTAAGGTCAACAAAGATTGATAGTAAATGACACATTTGTGTTAGGCATATCCAGAAAAGCTACCAAAAATTACAGAGGCGTGACATTTCAATGTACTTTTTTTTTCATTTCAATGTACTTATTCTACGTACAACTAGCTATGTATTTATCATCTATATCCTAAGTTTCTATTTATCTACTTATTTCTATTTTATCTCTCCAGCTAAAATTTATGAAAAACAGAATTGTAGATGGAGAGCATTTGGACCTGAACATCCAATTGACAAAGTTGCAAGTCTCCAGTATGTGCTTTGAAGACCACAGTATAGATATGAGTTGGATAATTTTGAAGTGTACTTATCTAATATTCTTTAAATGTAAGCCTAATTTTCTGCCATATATAATGAATAAATTTCACCCTAATTCCTTTTAGTAAAATAAAATTGCACCTACTTGCTTTTGCGTAGATTGGTAGGTAAGTAAATGTTCTAAAGAGTCACTGATATGTGTGAATTATCTAGAACATAGGCTCCAGAGTTTAAGAAGATTATTTTAGTCACTGTTTTACCCCCAGACTCCAGAATATTACCTGAACAGAGTGAGGGTTCCATAATTAGTAGCTGAAATAAGTACTGAATGAACAGAAAACTATTAACATCTGTTATCATGCCAGGTAGAGATTTTTTAAGGAAAATTATTGTTTCAGGTATGGAAATTTGCTGTTTCAATGGCTTTACTTCAAAATTGTGATTTTAAAAAGTGTCAAATTACTTCTCAATTGAGACCCGAAATTTACTTTCATTTATTAAGGTACTGTCTATTTTCTTTTTTTATTACAACAGATTGTTTTAGTCTCTTGATTATATTATTTACAGAATGTATTATGAAAATGTTTTTTCAAAGTTGCAAAATTTCACGCAAACTTAGTCTGCTCCTTCTATAACATACTATTCCTCCATATGCCTGATTTTTAAGACAGTTTGGAATAATTAATTCCTAATTATTTTGGAATTCTTGTTATCTATGTATCTAGAGTTTTCTTCAAGACATCTGAAGTAATCTTCACCCTCTTTTGACAATCTCAAGAGTAGGGTTAGGGCTGAAATTTAAAACATGCACAGTAAATTGGAATATCCAATTTATGTCAGAATTTTGGATTTATATTGTTTTTCTTTCCTCATATGTTATTCACAGTTTCCCTATATTACACTCAGTATGTAAACCAGCAGGCACATTTTGAATAAGACAACTTTCTATGTTCTAAGAGAACATTCTATGAGGTTGAGTAGCACAGAATTTTATAAACAGGTGATTGAAAATCGCTTAGTATCTTTAATAGATCATAGGATGCTAGGATGCATAGTAGACTATGTATAGCAGATGTAAGTTTTAATTAAAGTGAAGTAAAATATGACTAAAAGTAAGCAATGATTAAACAACAACAACAACAAAAAAAAAAAAAACTTTAACTGAAAACCTGGAGTTTACTAAAGTACTTTTCTTCAATATGTTCATATGCTTTTATTCTGTGGTATATACATGAGTATGTCAGATTTTCATAGAATATCTTACTCCCTAGATAGTGTTGACAAGAGATTATTAGGCAAAATAATTTCTTCTTTTTTTTTGCAAAATTATTTCTAAAATGTGTCAGATCTTATGAAGCAGAAAATAAAACATGGAAGGTTTCTAGTAGTTTAACAAACATTTCTAAAGCTTACTTGTTTTGGAAACTTATGAAGTCAATACAAAGGAATGAGAATATTTGGGGAAATTTTATTTTATTTTAACTACTGGTATATGCTATTTTTTCCTTCAAGGAAATCAGAAGCTTAGAAGGTGTCGTGGCCAACCGTGGTGAAGTGAGGGGGCTATAATCCAAGGCTTAATGAGACCATGAACTCCCTGGTCTTGCCAAGGAATTGGAGGGGAAGAGCCTGTTGAGAACATGAGCGATGCTGAAATAATCTTTCATTTGCTCAAGGAATGTATTTCAGTGTATGAGTTTACTGCTTAGTGCCACCTTCTGATATCATTTAAGAACCCTCAATACTAATATCCACATCTAAATACTTTTGCAAATTTCTACAATTTTTTAGCTGCTCATATGAATAATAATCCTACTGATTATAAATGAATATATACTACTAATTCAGTACATTGTAGGAAGTGCATTATTATAATTATAATCATTATCACTTAGAAATACATATATTTTTATGACTCTTCGTTGCTCAAATTTATTTCATTCTCCTTTCACACTTCTACGAAAGGTTTAAATAGTATTTTCAATATGTGCTGGAAATGCTCAAAAATCCTTAAGATTCGATTTTAACAAAAGACATAGTCTGAGGATACATTTTCTAAAATGCTTTCTAAACTCCATTTTCTAAAGTTTTAACTAATCTCAGGATGGTTACATGATTAAAAGATACATTGTGTGGATACATAGATACAAATACAGTGAATGTTATGAAAGCAAGTGGGAAATTACTTAGATACTTAAAGAAACATTTGCAAATACAATTATCAAACAAGTTAATATGGAAAGAACTCATTTTGCCTATATGTTTTATATTTTTATGTGGATAATTGAATCAGATTCTCTTTAACGTCCTCATAAAATGTTCATATAAATATAGCTCAAAATTCCTGAATATGGGGATCCCTGGGTGGCGCAGTGGTTTAGCGCCTGCCTTTGGCCCAGGGCGCGATCCTGGAGACCCGGGATCGAATCCCACGTCGGGCTCCCGGTGCATGGAGCCTGCTTTTCCCTCTGCCTGTGTCTCTGCCTCTCTCTCTCTCTCTCTCTCTCTCTCTCTGTGACTATCATAAATAAATAAAAATTAAAAAAAAAGAAAAATTCCTGAATATGGATCATTTTTAACTTGAAGACCTATAGTCTGTGGTTTTTACAATAGGCAGTTGCAAATAGTGATTTTTTCCCCTGCTAGGGCCTAGATTCCAAGAAAGAGACAATTTATTCTTTAAAGTCATTTTAATAAATAAAATGCAAATTTGAAATATTTTACTTTTTCAATGTTTTATCTTAAATTAGACACTATGATCCCAGCCATATCTTTAGTTGCCACTACTCTTCCCAGTAAATTATGATTGCTTTTTAAGTCATATGGCTTGCACAAGTAAAATTCTTCTCTATCTTCTCATACTTAATGGCCATTATTCTAAAATGTATATACTATCAAACTTATTTCCTAGGTCAAAATTTTTTGGCTTCTTTTATTTTCAAATGTGCGTATGTGTCTCTGGGTGTATTTTCCATCCCATTATCCATTAGCTATTACTGTTGTAGTTTTGGCTTTTTATTTTCATTATGATGAGTAAGTATTTACTTTATACTGTTAGCATGTCTCTTGAAAATGTGGCAATAAATACATTATTGAAGAAATCAAAATATTTTCCACTTTCTTACTGGAAATTTTCTGATATATATATATATATATATATATATATATATATATATATATATATATTATTTTTAAAAAGCAGTACCTCAAATTAACAAGCCATCACAGTTAAAAACTGAAATAGCTAATAAATACACTAAAACTTATTGCCAGCAATATGAAATTATCTAGACATAGTGATATCCAACATATTGTATTTGGCAACTGCCAGTGAGAAATAGAATAAAGGAAGTTCATTTAATTGAAGACTTTTTCATGTCATTCTGGAGAAAAAGCCACTTAAATGTAACTGCTTTGAGCATTTTTATTTTTCCTCCTAGTGTATTTCCTGTAGCTAAACCTCTTACCCACTGGACACGTTCCAAAGCATTTTATTATAAGTAGTAAAATCATAGAAATGCCAACTACTAGCAATTTAGAATTAGACTTGATTTCTTCCATTTGAGTTTTACGATTGTCTCCCTCAAGCTTTTTGGTCATTGAAACAGAGAACAAAACAAAACAAACAAAAAGCAATGACAAAAATACTAGTAAATAGGATTCTGCTTCTCATCAAAAAATCCCACAAAATTCAAAATAAGAAGTCAATTCAAACTTAGCCCTAAAGAATGAAAATTGTTGAAATTAGTGTTACTTTATATCAACATATTGAAACAGCTAATTTGTAAATATACTAAAAGTTACAACAAATTGCTAAAATCAATTTGGCAAATAATTATAGTGAAGGCTGTAATTTCAAAGGATTACCTTTCTCCTGAAATAGGCCATATTTAGTATTCTACCTCAACTAAAATATTTGATATATGAAGAAACAGGTCTTCAATATATACTTGAAGTTATAATTACAAATTATACTGATAATTTACTATAGCAGTAAAAACTAGGAATAAATCTAATAAAATATGTACAAATACTCCACACTGAAAATTCATATATAGGAGAAACAAAGAAAACCTAAATAGAGCATACCCATTGCTTGGAAGACTGTCATTAATGGATCAATTTATATATTAAACACATTAAATTTTAAGTTCAGTAGGATTTTTTCCTCTGTGGAAATTTATAAGATGTTTTGATAATATATTATGGAAATACAATAGGCCAAGGAAAGCCAAGGAAATCTTGAAGTGTAATGCTGGAAGAAATAACAGATTTCAAGATTAATTTTAGTAATTAAAGCTCTAATCTTACAAGCATATAGTGATGAATTTAGATTCTGCAAGACATGAAAGAATGTCAATGATCAGAAGGCTAATGGAATATGTATCTGTGTATTTTCCTTTGAAAGGTTTTAAGTTTAATTTCTAATTTTACAGATGTCAGTAGGTATAATCAAATAAATAAAAATTTGAGATGAACAATTTTTAAGACCTTGAAGGGGTCCTGAGGCCAAATATCATGACAACAGTGATGCGAGATTTCTATTATTTGAGTTATGAGTTTTGGTGCCAAATACAACGATTTTAGTTTTTCTATTTTGCATTCTAAGTCATCAACAAGATGTTTGTCAGTCACAGTTTGACCACCTCTTCCCATTCAAAGAGTTTCATTGTGAATATAATTATTTGTCCTAGAGTTGAAATCCCTCTGCTACCTCTCTTCCTAATGGATCATACCTGTGTAACAATAGGTAATAGTCAACAGTTTACTTTTCAAGACATAGGTATGCCAATTTAGGGACATGAAATAAAGGTGATTGGAGAGCAAGAGTGAGGGATGCATTTGGTGAAAGACTGGAATAGGACAGTAGAAGGCAAACTTGTGAGAACAGAAATATCTAATAAGAATTTTCTTTTTCTTTGAGTCTGTAGTTTGCAGCAAATTACTCCTTCGCTCTCTAATGTCAATGACAGCACAACCTAGGCCCTAAATACATAGTAACAAAGCAGAGTTCTTCAGTAATTTGATTATTTTTTTGTCTATGTTCTCTCTCTCATTCTACTAGGTAATAATTTGAAAGAAAAACCTAATCTGCTCTGTTTGTCACTCGATTGGTACCACTCCCAATAATCTCTGATGCGTAGTACTATCAAATGTATATGGCAACTGAGGAAATGCTTGGAAGAGGACTCTTCCAGTAAATTAGAAGGCCCATGAAGCCTGGAGTTTGTTTCTCTTTTAGTTATTAATGTATCCCAAGAGATAATACTAGTGCCTAAAACATAGGAATTGGATAAATATTTGTTTAATTAATGAATCCTGAATTATTTATATCCTATTTGGTTCTGTGGGGTCTTTAGAAGGTACTACTGAGCAAGCAGAAAGGACCTTGAGGGTACAACTTCCATTGTTTCAACAGGGTTACGTTTGCTTGTTACGTTCACTAAAAATCATCACATAACAGAAAAATAATGTATTGTAGTCCATTTGCTAGATCATTGAGTTATGAAACAGACATCAGCCAACACCACAGATGTTTTACTTACTAACCACAGAAAGATGCATTTACATACACAGTCTGAAATAATATAAGAACATTATCTACCTCACGAATTTGTTGAGGTCAAAGGAAATAACGTGTGAAGGCACAAAGCTTCATCTTGCCCATAATTGGCACCCAATAAACATCCTTTTCTTTCCCGAGTAGAGGAAATGGTCATAACTATTCTCTAATTATAGGTTACTTTAAAGATTATGAAGTTAAAAAAGAGATTGAGAAGTTAACCACAGTTTTGAAAAAGTGTCAAGTGACAAATACAGCCATTTATAGAAAACATGAAGAATGATATCTTGTAATCTGGGGCCATATTTAACGTGAAACGTTGTTTGAACTACAGAATATATTGAACAGACCATACTGGTTACATTCACTTTTGAAGAGTCCCAATCATGCTGATGCATCTCTAGTTACAGCTTTTTCTTATATTATACACTTTGTTCCAACACAACAGAACATTAATTGATTTAGGTGGATTCCTCAGCTGACAGAGACCTTTAGGGAAGAGACGGGCTTCACATGGACAATGGAAAGCTAATGGAAAATGCTGACACCATCTTGGTAGAATGCTAATTAACCGTCCTCATATTTTTGGAAAAAAGTAGCTTTCACATGTAAAGCAACTCTGCCCATGTCGATATTTCATATTTCCTAGAGCTCACAATAATTTGAATGATTCCACACTTAAAGCATATATGATCAGTTATTGCCCCAGATATGGTTATTGTTGCATGTGGGATTTGCTCAGATTTAGAAGAAATGCTCTGCCTTTTTTCATATAAAGCCAAAGACTAAAAAAATGATCATGGGATTTAGCCACACTACACATGTGCAACTCTCCCTTTCAACTTCTCTTGATAATTAGAAGGCCTGATATCCTTTACAGCATTAAATGAAGCACGGAGCCTTTGCTGGTGTCACTCATTGGCTTCTACAGTAAGCTAAAGGTAAAGGTTTAGATACCACTCTGGGACAATGACAGTGGTCTTAGACCAGTGGAAGGTGCATCGTGTCTTAAGGCAGTGGCAGGACTCTCATTTATTTTAGTTTTCTCGGAAATCGGGAAAAAGTAACATAGGTTACTTATTTTGAATATTAGTTATATTACAACAAAACCATGAGAGTCGGTGTAGAGTTGTGTCCGTATAACTTTTGAACATTGGATGAAATTGTGGTTTTACTGGGATCCTTCCAGTTAAACATTCTTACCATGTGCAAAGTTTTATGTAGCAACTGAGTGAAGACATGTTTTCTCATGACTCATTTCTATTTCTTTGTCCTTTTCTGTTTGTTTGACTTGGGTCTGGTGTATTAAATACTTTATCTCTTCAACTATAATGACTCTCTTCAGGAATTCCGACACATTTTGCTTCTTTCAGTTTTGATGTTGAAAACTTGTCATCACTTGAGCGATCTTTCAATTAACACCTCTCCACTAATGCAATCTTCCGTGAATTTGCTTGTCTGCATTGTTGTTTACTAAGAACAGGATTAATTAATGATCTCTGTGATATTTGCTGTGGATAATTCTTTTTTATCTTAATTCAGACATGCCCGGCATGTGATGATGCCAATCAGTAAAGTTTATGTTGAGTGTTAGACTAAAAAAGAACTACAAAAATTGTCAAAAATCAACAACCGAAAGATGAAAGATTAATGTTATGATGAGCTGTCGGAATCTTCATTAACAGTACCCTCCTATTTTGGCAAACATCTTAATAGGTCAGCTGGAGAAAAATTAAAAAAAGGAGACTGTGCTTCTCGTTTTTTGACCAAATTAACAAGTAAAAATCCACATATGAGTTTGCATAATAAATGCAGAGGCAAACATAGCCCTTGGATTTTTGAAAAACTAACTTTGTATGTGAATATATTAAGGTACTGTTAGAGATGTAATTTCATATTCTCATTTTAATGTAGGCTCATACTATTAATCAAGTACCCGTAGAATCAGTTATAGTTCACTGATAGATCTAGTTATATTTCAAGTCACATATGTTAATACAAACATAAGTGGTGATATCACTAAGTGTATGAAGAGTTGAATGTTGAAAAAACTTCATTTGACAGTGTTCCTCTATCAAAATATCAAAAAAAATTTAAAAAAGACATTTAAATTTCCCTTTGACAAAAAAAAATAATTATCCATTTTAATATAAAATCATTTGATTCACTGATTGAAAAGGGGACATGGCCATGACAGTGTAATGTTACTGAATATGTCACATTTTGACAAAATGTTCTGTTGCCAGCCAAGTGAATGAAAAGAGGAAGGAAAAGAATGTTATTTTCAAAGTTGCTTGCCATTGAAATGACATGCTCTGAGAGGATGGTAGAGGCATTCACAGAAAATTCATCTTTGTTGTGGGGGAAAAAAAAATACCTTGATTGGTTTCTTTGGTGGTGAAAGACGGAGCACTTTTGCCAGCATCTCCATGGGAGATATTTAAGTAAATAAGAATTAAATTCTTCTGTAAAATGATGTAAGAAGAATGAAGAAGAGGATTTCATGTTCGATAGGTGATACTTTAAAAATGGGGTAGGTGTCCTGGGAGAGTGTATGGGGAGAAAGTGGGGGTGGGGCTGGGTCAGGTGGGGGTGTGTTTGGGGCTAAGTCAAAGCAGCTATATTGATGGACATCTTAGCCTCCTTCCATCCTCCAATTATGGCGTGGCAATTGAGACTTTACAAACAATAATATGCAGCTTTTGGTGTGAACTTATCTTTTTCATGTGTTGTAATCACCTTCTTTTACTCTCATAAATCAGTAAAATCTACCATATACAGAAATCCCTGTCAGTGATGCTTTGGACAATGAAGGAATTGAGAAAGCAGCCAGGAGTTTCTATTAATATTCACCAAAACTGTGAGCAGAGGCCTATTGTCAAGGCCGAGCATAGTGATTGAGCCCTATTAACTGTTGGAAAACAGGGCGTAGCACCCACCTTTCAAAGTCAGTAAATGATTTCACCCCAATATATAAAAAGCCTAGAAATGAAAAAAATGCACAAACTATAGTTCTATGATGTCTGAGTTTCTAGAGGAATTAGCTAATTAAAATTATTAAAGATGATTTAATATTAAACTAGTTGAGGAACCGTCTTCCTATTTTCTAATGAAGAAATATATAGAAAGGTCTGGGGAAGCCTGGGTGGCCCAGTGGTTGATTTCGTCATTTGATGGGTGGCTCAGCTGTTGAGCATCTGCCTTTGGCTCAGGGCGTGACGCTGGGGTCCTGGGATTGAGTCCCACGTCGAGCTCCCTGCATGGAGCCGGCTTCTCCCTCTGCCTGTGTCTCTGCCTCTCTCTCTGTGTCTCTCATGAATAAATCAATAAAATCTTAAAAAAAAAAAAAAGAAAAGAAAAGAAAAGAAAGAAAAGAAAAGAAAAGAAAAGAAAAGAAAAGAAAAGAAAAGAAAAGAAAAGAAAAGAAAAAGAAAGGTCTGAATAGCTCTGAGAGAGAGAGAGATGAGACCATACCAAAAAATTTTGTATAAACGAGGGGTCGTTCATGTGATGAATTTGCTAACATATTTGTAATGAAATTACAGATATATGTATTGTTCTTAATAATTTATTTTTATTTTTTTAAAATTTTTATTTATTTATGATAGCCACACAGAGAGAGAGAGAGAGAGAGAGGCAGAGACACAGGCAGAGGGAGAAGCAGGCTCCATGCACCGGGAGCCCGATGTGGGATTCGATCCCGGGTCTCCAGGATCACGCCCTGGGCCAAAGGCAGGCGCCAAACCACTGCGCCACCCAGGGATCCCATGTTCTTAATAATTTAAAAGAAGAATATACACACAAAAAGATAGATTTTTTAAGGGACATTTTTAAAGGAAGCATGATAATATATTTTCAGAAACCCAGGTCAGGCATGGCCTTAATGATGTCCATGCACTTTCAATTTAAGCTTTCAGAAAATTAATCACTTTAAACCGTTTTATGTGCTGAAATAACGTGGCTTTTTTATTACATAATTATTGGGCATGGCAGGGTAAAGTTGTCTCAGCACTTTCCTGACTCTCAGGTACATAATAGATTGCAGCTCTGCAGAGCAGCTCCGACTACAAAACACGATACGCTTCTTTATCTTGTCAGTGTAGGTTTTCTTTCTAGAAGTCTGAGAAGCTTTTAGAGTAAGAGAGCTTCGGTGACAACGTGAGACATTTCCAATGATAAGGCTCATAAATCTGTGTATATAACACCAATAATTTGAAATGTAAAGAATTCAAGTCTCCTGACTTTAAAGTATCCACTTACACATAGGAGAGAGATTTTTATAGACTACAAACAAGCAGATTGCAATAGTGAAGCTGATTGACATTTTAATAGGAATATAGGATACCTAATAATTCTCAAAATCGAATGTATAAATGTTGGTTATGGAAAAGAACCTTGATCTTCAGGCACCTATGATCGTTATTTAACACCACAATAATTGGGATTAGCGTTTTCACTATAATTCTAGTAAGACATAGATTTCACAGTAAATAAAAAAAAAATTGATTGCACTCATTAGAAGTTAGGCTGCTTTTCTTCCCCTCCCAAAATGTGCATTTTAAAATCTTCCTTCATTTTAATTTGAGTAATTATAGCTAGCTATGTAGAAGAAAAGAAATGATTTAGAAAAAAATGCATTCTTTAAAGTTACAGGTGACTGAGGGTGAACAGCAGAAAGCAATTTCTAGTACAAGAACTATCTAAAAAGAAAGGAAACCCCTTCAAAATGCCTTGAGGGTTATTCTCTGTGTGTTCTAAATAGCATAGTGAGTGTTGTTAACCTAAGAAATAGTTCTGTTGTATTGATTGATCAGTCTCACTAGCAATAAAAACATATAATTGTGTAGCAAAGATGATATGGTTAATAACTAAATTATATTCGTTTTCAAAACACATCTAAAGGCTAAGAAATTAGGAAGAGTTGTTAACACTTTTTTCTGAAATAAACTTTGGGTTCATGTAAATTCTATAACCTATTTTTCGTTTTCATTTTTTTACATGTTGGGGATTTTCAGTGTTTTATTTACTAAATCGTCAATATTCTGTACTCCACAGATTACTCAAAAATCAGTAACCATGGTAATTGATAGGAGGATTATATTGATGTCTTCATAAAGTGGTAGTATATAGCTATAAATACTAATTTTGGTGGCAAATAATAAATCATAATAATGTTTATAAATTTTGTTTCAGGGCTTATGGTTTATCAGGTTTTCTCTCTATGTTAAAATGGTTGAAACTCATTCACTCATTATTTATCACCAGTAAAATGCATTAATCCAAAAAGAGTTATGGCGGTTGAAGGAATGTTCTTAAGTGAGCAAAGTCATGGAGGACAATAATGCTGTGAACATAAGCAGGAAAAAACATTGAGGTCACACGAGAGGTGGATTTGTGTGCAGCAGAGTGTATAGGAAAGGAAATAGGTAGAAATCAAGGGCAAGATGTTAAAGTGTACTGACAAGCAAACGTTAGTGGTTAATGGGCAATAAAATTTTAAGATGGGGGTCTCCCAATCTTAAAGGTATTGATTTTTGTAATTTTATTACAGGATAGAAGACACCAAAATTATATCACCAGCACTTACATCATTTAAATATCTACACTTTGCTTGAAGGAGATAAAAAATTAATGATGGACATTATTCCACCCAGTGCTTAAGTGATTCTTTAGTCAAAAGTTGTGGGATTAGGAATATGTCTAATTCTTTCAAGCTTTTATTTATTTATTTATTTATTTATTTATTTGGAGTGACCTTGATGAATGAATCCATTTTGCTGTATTCCTTTATTTCCAGGATGGTTATTAAATTTCCCTCCAGTGTTAAGATTTTCTTTTTTTGCTCATTTTTTTTGGTTACAGGTTATTTGATTCATATTTCAATATCTAAATATATTTAATACTTAAAGTTGCTACCACCTATAGCATACATACCCCAACATGACCTGTATTCACTGCTTATGTATTGGATTGGATAGAATATTAATCTATATTATCAGATCAACATTTTTTCTCTACTTCTTCGAATATTGCTTCTACTTCTTTCGCGTGTGTTTTCAATTCTTAAATATCATTGAACTAAAACTCAATAGTTATATTTTATTCTAGACCCAAGCTTAGACAAGGAATCGCATGGTGCAACATTTATGTTCTTCAATCAAAAGAGTATAGCTTATACATAAATCTCTTTCCATGATATCATTACAGAGTAATTGTCAGTAGTTCAGCAAATGATGTGTCCTACAATGGCAGCAGTGTATTACATGTAGTTTCATAGTTGGTTATAATTTGGGTAGTTTGTTGTCTCATTTTCATGATTATGTAAGAAATAAAAGTTAAGTACTATTAATGATTCACTTAGAAGCAAACATGTTCTAGTGTTCTTCTCTCAGGTATTTTGATTAGTATTTAATTAACATTTTATAGACATTGCTAGTGAGTTATTAAAAATAACTGCTATGACTTTCTATTACTACATACTTGAAACAGTGTTTTCTTGGTATGAAAAACCAATATAAAATGTAGAAATAAACCAGATATTGATTCTAAGACACAGCTTCAAAATTTTTCCACTTTTCAAGTATCTGTCCTCATCAAAATATCCTCATACTTCTTGGGGGAAATATTGAATATTAAATATTTCATATTTCCCAACATATAATTATTCTCTGAGAAGATATTCTCATTTTTAATAAATAATAATGTTCCAGTAATAGCATCTCTGTTGTCCTTAGAGAATAATTGGTATAGATTGAAATGTTTCATTCATTATTACTGAAAAACCTCCTTTCAATATGTTTTTTGGCAATCAGAAAATTTTAATTTGATGTAGTACAAGATAGGAACTCTTATCCTTTTTTAATGCACCTGTCACACCACATTTAGGGTACATATTCACTTCTGCACAATATCCTATCAGCAGAAACCTCTACCTTTAGAGGAAAAAAGTCCTGGCCAAAAGCATCCTACTTTCCAGGGATGCCTGGGTGGCTCAGCGGTTGAGCATTTGCCTTTGGCTCGGGTAGTGATCCCAGGATCTTGGGATTCAGGCCTGCATGGGGTCCCCACTGGGAACCTGCTTCTCCCTCTGCCCATATCTCTGACTCTGTGTGTGTCTCTCATGAATAAATAAATAAAATCTTTAAAAAAAAAAGTATTCAACTTTCCAGCCACTTGACTGCAGTCTCCCCAATAAAGTAGGCATAAAAATAGCCGCCTTGCTGTTCTCATCAGGTTTCTGTGAGGACCAAATAAGATAGTATAAAGATGTGTACTTAATAGCCAATATATATTTCTAAAAGATAAGAACACCTTGTATAGAAAGCTCATTTCCTGGAGAGTCAAATTATGGGTAATAGGACAAAATTCTGCTTCCTCCTTGAACATTTCCCTGCAGCTTGCTATTTACAAAATTATTGGTTTTCCGAATATCTACTGCTCCTTCTAATTTGCAAACTATGTATTGACACAGTAGCTATTTCTGTGTATAGGTAAGGAGAATAAATTTTACCTGAATTATTTCTCATAAAATGGTTACTAGTTATTTTTTCTCGTATATACATATATGTATAAAATATGGATTATTTCCTGCTTGAATTATTTTTCCCCAAAAAACAAAATTACTGGATATGTGTCCTAACATTCTCATCTTACTAAACAGGTTATAAGGTTTGGACAATTCTACAGTATACAATCCAGGTTAAAAAAAAAGTGATATTGAGTCTCTGCCATAAAAACTGCTTACACGGTAATATACTTATTGACTTAATCTGAAATTGCAAAATGACTGTCCTTTATAACACTTAGTGCATCATAAGACCTGCTGTCTCCCTTTGGAGATATTCACTGTGCTGCCACTATGGCAATATATAAATGTCAAGGGTTTTTAGAAATGTGAAATTGAATAACTGAAACTGGCCTTCCAATGACCTGTTAACGTTTTCCCTGAAACGGTCAGAATTTTTTGTGCATGTCAATGTGCTTAAAATTATTATGGCTCTAAGAATTGCATACATTTTACTTCCCTGCCTCTTTGCCATGTTCTTCTACATCCGTGTATTTAGAAATACCACAGTTCATTAATAATTTAAAAATGACATTTCTAATGTGGACCTTCTACTTATGGACTTCAGGTGTTACTTTGCAAATTTTAAAATCAATTTCTACAGATTGAAATTTGGGATGAAGATGAAAGGAGAATATAGAAATAAGCAATACTCCTAAAAAAAAAAGAAAAAAAAAAAAGCCTTGGAAAACTTAGTGTTTCACAAGTGATTGTCAGCTAGTTAATGCATTAAAGGATTATCCCTCATGGGTAGTTGCTTAATTTTTTCTTTCTTTTGATTTGGTTTCACTCCTGAAAAAGATTATTTCCACATGGGATGTGCATAATTTATCCTCACCCTGCATGGAATTAGAGCTACCATTAGGGATGGGTGAACTACTTTCATAATATTCGCTTAAAACTAAGCTTTAAAAAAAATCAATACAATCTTAAATATTTTCAAATGGAAGAAGCAAGTAATTCAGATGGTAATGTTCGCTTTTGTAACACATACAGGTTAGGCCAGAAACAAGATTGGATTCATCTGTCAAGTGAAGACATGTAGCATTCTTTCCCTGACTATCTGTGAAGATAGTTTTGCATAAATGCTCTTTGTCGAATGAAAGGAGGGAAGACACATGAATTTTGTTTCACATAGAGCCTTCAGACAATAGAGCTCAAGAATCTGAAGAGGAGCACTCTGTATCGGTTTGCTATGTCACTGTTCCTTGTATCTTGAGAAACACCTCCAGGCTGGAATGCATGTGGATACAGGAAAAACGTTAAAAAGTCTAAAAAAGAAAAAGAAAAAAAAAGGTTGGATTGTAGGAATTTCTTCACTTTCGTAGTGTTGCAGTTTCTAGGTAAAACTTCTATGCCCCCTTATGTAGACCGGCATGCAGCATCCTTTCATTTTATTTACTACAACGCAGAAGGCAAGGACCTCATTCCCCTTACTTTGTAGTGTTGTTAGACAAGGCAAAGGCTACTGAAGGTCAGCTTGTGGGTGTAGCCTAAATAACTCAGTTTGCAGTGAGATTGATTATCTCTCCTACTGTCAAGGCTGCTGTTGGAGATTCCCATCTGAAGGGCCAGGGATGTCTGCAGATTCATGCCTGATGCATAGCAGTGAAAAGTAGAGGACATCAGGAGTGGGAACTGAGACTCCAGCAAAGCAATATGGGCCAGATTCAAGTATTCCTTGGTAGCTCCAGCCCTATTTGGGAACGAAAACTTGGTAAATGTCTGACAGCAAGAGTTAGTAGGGAATGAGAGCTACAATTAGGGGGTCGTATTAATGTGACCATGTTTATACTCCTGGTTACCTAAAACCCATCATTTGAAATATACTCCTTTACCTCTCTGTTTAACAGATTTGAAAACCGAAATACGTAAGAAATCTTAGAAAATGATCCTCTGCATGATATACAGCAACCTTTGCATTGCTTTATCACAAAAGCATTTTGAAGAATATGTATACTTAATACAAATGAACGTGTGACTACGCTGCTACATGAAGGAGAATTCAAAACACTTGCATGAATGCATTTGGTTCCATAGCAGTCCTAAGTTCAGTAAACAAAATTCCCAAATTTCGACTATTTTAGCACAATTGTTTTTTGCTTACATAATAGCTCAGGAAGCATATTCATGGCAAGAATGTGTCTTTGCATGTGATAACTCAGGGACCTAGATTTTTTCAGATCGTCCATGTTCTTTGTATTCACGAAGCAGATGGACAGAAATCATAGAAGTCATACCTGTTTTAGACATTCCTAGACTTAGAAATGTTACATGCCTCACGCACACACCATTATTGATGATCAATCCCTCTCTCTCTCTCTCTCTCTTTTAAAGATTTTATTTATTTATTCATGAGAGACAGAGAGGGGGGCAGAGACATGGGCAGAGGGAGAAGCAGACTCCCCATGGGGAGCCTGATGTGGGACTGGATCCTGGGTCTCCAGGGTCACACCCTGCGCCAAAGGCAGACGCTCAACCGCTGAGCCACCCAAGTGCTCCAGACCCTCTTAATCTGAAAGGGAGAAAGAGATGCAGTGGCTGACCAGGAACAAAAAATTCTACACTATAGAATGTTTAGAAAATTCTATATATGTTCTATACTATTCAAATGTTTGTGAATTGTCTATTAGTCCTCGGCACAATTATATAGTGTTTCATTCTGCATATGATATTTTCATACATATTACTTTATCTGATCCTTAAAATAAGACTGATGCAGATTTAGAGAGTTGGAAATTTAGGGTAGGGATAGAAATAAATGCCAGTCATCCTAACCCACAATATCATTTTCTTCCTATAATAGATATTTATGTAACCAAACTCAATCAGATCCTCCTGAAATACCTTGATTGTTTTTCTTCATGACATGCTCATCCTTGATGTAAGCTGTAATTTTACGTTCAAGCCCCAAATTCCAAATACATAATGATGTGTTTTTACATTAATGCTTTCTGTTTAAGAGGAAATGTAATTAAGCTGAATAATACTTCCCCAAAATCATTATAAGATATGCTAATTAGAAGAACACCATTTGTCAAAAAATAATAATAATAAATAAATAAATAAATAAGTAAGTAAATAAATAAATAAGACTTTCATAATAATGGCTAAAATAAGCAGAGTGTAGGCAGGTGGTTTTAAAAGTATTTGACTCTAGCTCAACCTGAGCCTAAATATAGCATATACATGTCACTAATAACTGCAAAACTTACAAATCTGTGATAACTATATAACTCACCATTAGATTGCTGATCTTTTACTCTGCTCGGAGTATAAACTCCCCATTCTCCTGCATCTTATTAAAGCACATCATATGGCTCATGATGTGAGAAAAGAGGAAAAACCTAGCATGAATACTGCAGACTGTTTTCCACTTACCACAAGATTTGGAAGCTTATTAAGCTATATTTGAAGCCGAAAGCCTGTGAATTCATTTCTCTCTCTCTGACAGTCCCTTGCCTTCGCCCCCAGCTACAGTCGAAGCCCCTTCTTCTCTTAATACAAACACTTTCACAACGACACTGTCAATTATTCCTAATCTGTCACCTATTATTATTCTCCGCAAGACTTAGAATCCCAGCAGATCTCAGCCCTGTCGATCATATTGCCACGCAGACTTCAAGAAGTCTTTCCTTATATGCACAATTCCCATCCACAAATTCAGCATGAGGATATGAAAAACAGTACAAGAAGCAACATTAGGCCCTTCCATTGTACAAATTTAAGTCAACTTTTAGACTTCAGAACACATCTTTTAAGAGGTCTTCCTGGAGGCTAAGCATTTATCTAATCACTAAATCATTATAGAATGTTTTTAGCGTGCGAAGACTCAGGTGTACAGCCATTCAAAGAAATAGAAGACATAGTCGGTGGCCTCAGAAAGGTTATAATCCAGGGAGGACCATGGGCGTGAAATGCTCATTCAGTCTTCTTTCCTGTTTGGAAAATGTGGTTCCTGGCAGATTTCAGTATGTGCTATATTTAAGACTGTGGTAAGTGACATTCTGTTGGGAGGGCCTTTACTTTATGAAGCTCTTTGAATCAACCACATTTCCTTTTGACAGTTTATCAAATATTCAGATATTCAAAGCTACCACCCTAATAGGCCCCGCATACCCTTTCCCCATATTCCAATTACATTATTTTCTCCATAGCTACTTTTCTCTGCTGGCAAGACTAGAAAATGGCAAGATGTATTTAAACCACTCAAAAAAAAAAAAAAAAAAAAGATTATTTGAATTTAAGAGGTGCTTGTAATATGCTCACAGTCAATCATTCCTACAACCAGGGCAGGAAAGACCAACCCAGCAGAACCTCTACTATTGCTCTTTACAATGAATGAATGAATGAATGAACGTCCAATTAGAGACTATGAATAGTTTGAGGTCTAGGCTCATATCCTTTTTTTTTTTTTTTTTTTTTTTTTTAGGCTCATATCCTGATGGAGATGAAGTTGCTCTTAAATACAAAAGGCTTCCATTATATGCATAACAAATGGATAATTGGTTTGTCATCATCCAGGCCCGATCTACGGTAATATATTAGTTTTCTACTGCTGCTGTAACAAACCACTATAAACCCAGTAGCTCAAATATAATACAAAATTATTTACTTACATTTCTGTAGTAAAATTCCAATGAGGCTCACTGGGCTAGGATCAAGATGCTACGCTGGTGGCTCTGGGAGGAAATCCATTTTCTCTCTCTTTTTTTTAAATTTATTTTTTATTGGTGTTCAATTTGCCAACATATAGAATAACACCCAGTGCTCATCCCATCAAGTGCCCCCGTCAGTGCCTGTCACCCAGTCACCCCACCCCCTGCCCAGCTCCCTTTCTACCACCCCTTGTTTGTTAGGAGTCTTTCATGTTCTGTGTCCCTTTCTGATTCCTTTTTCTCTTCTTTTCCCTTCTAAAGGCAGCCACATTTTGTGGCTCTTGGATCCTCCCAGCATCTTGCTCATTCTGACTCTCACCCTTCTCCCTCTCTCATCCACATTTAAGGACACAGTGATTAAACTGGATTCACTTTGATAACCCAGCTGACTCTCTTGCTCTTTCTCTTAAAGTCAGTTTATTAGAATCTTTAGTTCCTGTCTGCAAACTTAGTGGGTTTTTATTCCATGTCACATAACATATTAGCAAATTTCAGGGATTCAGATGTGGACATCTTTGGGGGGACATTATTCTGACTGCCACATCCGAGTGATCTAATACTACAGGTACTTTAGGCTGTTGTTGTGTTACATACAGCAACCCCTTAGCAGGCCTTGAAGCTAATGCTACATTTTCACTGACTCTTTGAGGGTCAACATGTCCACAAAAAGGTGGAGGCCTCACTGAGTTTCAATCGGCACTGGCTTTCAGGATCTGGCCCATTAACTGCTGGCAAGCCCACGACAGAGGTGTAAAACTCGTACTACTTCTCAAGATGTAGGCTTTAATGAGACTACTAGAATCAGAAGCTTAGTTGTCCATACAAATTATCTTCAGACCTCATCTACTCAAACCAAGTCTGGTGCAGAGGCAACTAGGCCCTCCCTCTTCCCCTGGGAAACAGAGCCCAAATGCATAAGACAGCATGGTGCCCCATCAGTCAACACTGGAAAAATTGGACCCTCCTTACCTACACACCCATTCTTTGCCCCCTGTTAACTCCCCCGCCATGAGCCAGGCTGCACTACCCAGAACAGTTTCAATTGAAAGATTGATGAGAGTGAGGACTGTGACCTGTGAAGGGATTCAAGGTTGTTTTTATTCTCTATCAAGACAGGAAATGGGTTATTCAAAGGATAAAAAATAAGGACAATATAAGTAAATGCAGTTCTCAAATGCCTCCTCGTTCCAAGGGAAGTTCAAAGGTAAGTGTTCACTCAGGGGCCAAAACATCATTAGGCTTGAGAGGGGGCACAGCAGTTCCTAAGAAGCAAGTGACGGCCACGTTTGGAAGCACCACATTCACATACTTTTCCTCGTCAAGTCCCGCCATATATAAACAGCCAGGCTTCTAATCAGAGTTATTTACTTATCTTCCTCTTTTTCTCTACAAATCTCTCTTTTCCTTCAGATGTAATCACAGCGAACTGTAAAAATTTTCCCTGCCCTTCTTTCCTTTGTGTATATTTATCTGATACAGGACATTTTTATTTGCATCATCTCTTATTGTAGCTTAACAATACAATAGCCTAATACAAAATATTCTAAAATGTGACTGAACAGTAGGTTTAAGCTCCCTCAGCATTAAATATTTTGATGTGAAAAGCACTTTTGGTAAATATAGAGTACTATATAATTGATAAAAGGATGTTTATGAATATGAGTATAGAAAAGTGGGACCCTATTTTATCGTATGTTAATGAGTGACACATTTTTTAAAAAGTTCCTTGGGTAGTGGTGCCTGGTTGGCTCAGTCAGTTAAGTGGCTGCCTTCCAATCCGGTCATGATCTCAGGGCCCTGTGTCCGGCTCTCTGCTCAGCTCTCTACCTCTCTTCCTGCCTCCCCCACCATTATATACATAACAAATAGATAATCTGTTTGTCATCATCCAGGCCCAATCTACGCATGCTCTGTCTCCCTCTCTCTCCCTCTCTCTCTCTCTCTCTCTCTATCTCTCATAACTAATTAAAATATTATTTTAAAAGTTCTTTGGGAAAATATATTTATGAGCAATATTTATGAGTTAGAAAACAAGTTTACCAAGTTCAGATGTGCACTTGTGTATGTTGTGTGGTGTGCAGAAGGCTTTTCTATGTCAACATGTATATACATAGCCAGTGGGGGATGAACAATACCGTGTCATTGAAAGTTTTATTTTTCACATTATTTCTTTGATGTCAACAATTCAATGTTAAATGCTTCTCTTAAGAAACAATACATAAAGTCATTGTTTTGTTTTTCTTATTTTGCCTGTTTCCTTTTTTTACTATGTGATTAAATTTTCTGCTTAACTTTTCACCTACTTCATGTGGATAAGTGACAAGTGACTACATCTTTGGGTTATCCTCAATAGTTAATATATTTTCTTCCTTTTTTTTAAGATTTTAACATCCATTTAATTTAGTTAAAGAGAGCGAGCGAATGTGAGTACGGGAGGGGCACAAGGGGACGGAGAGGGAGAGAATCTCAAGTAGACTCCACGCTGAGTGCAGTCTGATGAGGAGCTCCATCCCGCAACCTGGAGATCATGACACCAGCCGAAATCAAGAATCAGACACTCGACTGACCAAGCCACCCACGCATCCCAATAATTATTATATTTTCTGTATTCATTAGTTGTTTAAAACACAGTTTTAATTAGTAATACTTTGCTTCTTGACAATAAATGAAATAATAATTATTACTATATTAAAAGTATTCTGCAGAGCCTATGAAGATCATACATAGCAATTTCTGTCTGTACCAAGGCTTACATTTATGTTACTGTGCAAGGATTTATAAGAGGAAACCAAGAAAATGTTACTATTAAAGTTTCTTTGGTTTCTTGCTGACTTTCATTGAAATTAATGTTTTTAACAAAACATTTAGGTACGTATACGTTTGATAATCAGTACATTGTGTTTGAACAAAATGTATATGTGCTGTTCAGTTTCCCTGGAAGTGCCCGCAGAATCTTTGTGGGCCTCTCAGGTGTGAGCCCACTCTCCTTCTGGACCCTACTATATCACGGCGCTCTCCTTTTTTTCCTTCTGCTGGGTGTCATCCTGCTTTGCTCTCATTCCAAAGGCATTTTACTTTACTCTGTTTTCTTATTTTGTCTTACTTTTCCCCCATCTCAGCACATACAAAGTAATAACCCATTTTCTTACCTTTCATTTTCTGTGCTGTACCCAAGACAAGGACACAAAGAACCAGAAGGAAGTGCAAAAATAGCAAGAGTGATACAAAGCTAACAATTTCTTTGTAGTAATGTCAGAAAACTGACACATTTCTTAAGTAGTGGCTCCTCTCCATATGTTGCTATTCTAAAATGATAATTCAAAGCAATGATTTGAAGGCTGAGGATCTGAAAAAAACAAATTCTAACTTTGGTTAGTTTCAGTCCCATCCTGTGTTCCTCTGGATAAATCAGAATCTGAGGCACCATTAACCCTGCAAGTGATTTATTAAGGCCAAAGACCATAGAGGAAAATGAAGGAATCAGAGGAGACCAAGAGAATCCTCAGACTTTGATGTAGTTTTGACTCCATATAAAAGAAAGAGGGAGAAAAAGCAGGGAAGAAAGATAGGGTAGGATCATCTTACACTACAATCCAGTTCTCCTTCTACCATCAGCTCTATTGAGATACAATAGTATGCAATTTGTTGTACTTTTCGGGTGTATATGGTGATAATGTGATATATATGTAGTCATGTGGTTGCTAAGGTGAAGAGAACTTGGCCTTTTCAGGACCTTGAAGATAATATATAGAATTTTAAATCAGGTTCAAAATCTTATTGCATTATTTGGTACAGGGAGAGAAACCATCAACTCAAAAAGTATTTTTTTCCTTCTTTTCTATTCTCACCTTAGCACCTCCTGGGATTGGTCACAGAAATATCAAAATATCAGGAATCATTCATCAGGCTTCATGCTTTTTGAGCTACCACATAAAGAAAAAAGAATCGGTGAAGATGTTTCTTGCATCTTTTAACTGTGCTTGGCCCTTTTTCAGTGCATTTTGTTCCCTGTCAGTCATCAGGGATCTTCAAGCACTTAGAAATCTGATACTCCAATAATTTTCCATTTAGTCCCAGTTACTTCTATTTTTTTTTAAGATTTTATTTATTTATTCATGAGAGACACAGAGAGAAAGAGAGGCAGAGACACAGGAAGAAGGAGAAGCCAGGCTCCATGCAGGGAGCCCAAGGTAGGACTCCATCCTGGTTCTTCAGGGTCAGGCCCTGGGCTAAAGGTGGCACTAAACCACTGAGCCACCTGGGCTGCCCTAGTCCCAATTACTTCTAAAGTAATGTTTCTATATTTAAAAAACAAAACAAAACAAAACAAAAAAAACAACCAAACAAACAAACAAAAAATTCCCAATTTTAAAATTTATAAATGTATGTAGGTATGAAAAGTTTTTCATAAATTTGTGATTCCCCTTTGAACTATCTATTAAAAATGGAAGACGTTTTTAGAAAGGGGTTCTGGGATTAATATGTAGCAAATATGTCTGATGCAAGACGAATGCCACATAGTATATATTTAATATATACCATTTGCAAGTTTTGATGTTTCAAACAAGTTGAATATATTTTTATCATCAATATTCTAAATGATTCATTACTCTTTTGATTACTTTTTTAAAAGATTTATTTATTCATCAGAGACACACACACACACAGAGAGAGAGAGAGAGAAGCAGAGACACAGGCTGAGGGAGAAGCAGGCCCCACACAGGAAGCCCGATGTGGGACTCGATCCTGGGACTCCAGGATCATGCCCTAGGCCAAAGGCAGATCCAACCGCAGAGCGACCAAGGTGTCCCTATTCATTACATTTAAAAAGAAAAAAAATGTATTTATTTATTTCAGTGAGAGAGAGTACCAAGGGAGAGGGGTGGAGGAAGAGGGAGAAAGAAATTCAAGCAGACTCCATGCTTAGCCTGGACCCCAACTGGAGCTCAGGAATCAGACCTGAGCTATAACCAAGAGTCGGACACAATTCAGATGGCTCACTTTTCACTATCTTTATTATCTTTAAAAAAACAATATAGTCATCAATTGGGGATATTCTAGTTAAAATAAGTCATTCCCTTCTTTTCACTAACATTTACCCAGAACTGACACCATCTCCCCAGAACTAAATATGTAATAATTTTTCAGTTATGTTTGATTCATAGTCCTTTACTACAATGATATTCTAGGTAATAATATCCATAAGCAAGCTAATTATAATTTATTATTCAAAGGTTATTTCACAAGACACTAATACTGTCCTCTACTGAAATACAAATGTATTGGAATTTCTTCAACCCTTTATCATCTAATTTAGTCAACGTGGAAAAGAACCAGTCTTTGCATAATCTTCTCTCTAGAGACTTGTGATGTCGATGTGTGCTATTCATTTGCTGAATTCAGACAGAGCTGTGATTGTTATCATCAACCCAAAATTGACTGACCTCAGAAACAACTGTATATAAAATGTCTGAATTGTCTAGTACCTTCATGGCCCTGATCCCCCATCCAAAAGTACTTTCATCATCTCCAAAGTGTCTCTCAAATTCATTGTGACTTTCTAGTCCTCACTGGTGTTTCCTCCGTTCACTTTTCCTCAAAGTTTGCTTGAATTACCAAAATTGCCTGAGGGTCTCTCTTGCCCAGCCTATCTTTTCTAACTGTAATACCACTATATCCATATATCGCTATAACCAAGTGATATTGATTCTGTCATTTTTCTCTCCAACAACTTGAACTGGCTTATTAAAGCCTGTAGGGAAATCTCCACTTTTCATTGTGGAGTAAAAAGCACTTCACAATCTCAAGTCACTCTACTTTCTTATCTATCCCCCACTACTCTGAAATGCATCCTTCATTCCTAAGTGGGCTAAGAAGCTCACTGTTCCTAACCTGCCTACTGTACTTTACTTGACTATTTGCATATGCACAATATTTCTTCTGCTGAAAATCGATTTTTCCATTTCCATGGCTTATAACATTCTATACTAATGCCATAATCTACATCAAACATTAACTTGTAAAAAAAAAACATTAACTTGTTTCTGAAGCTACCCATCAGTTATCTCTGACGGGCTGTGGTTCCTTCAGTTACTCTCCATAGTGCAGAAAACAGGCCTTAATCATATTTCATCACATCAATTGTGATATTCCTTTGACTGGTAATGCCTACTGTTAGATTGCGAACTATTAAAAAGGAATTTTATTCACACTTGTTACTTACAAATAATGGGCACTAAAAACATGTTTATTGATAACATAGGATTATGACGATCCATGATAAGATTCCTCATCAGTCTCTCTGACCATCTCTCTCTCTCTCTCTCACCTTTAATCACACTGGCCACCTTGATTTTCCTTAAATCAAGGTTGCACCTCAAGGCTTTTTTCTCTGCTGTTTCTTGTTCTTGAACATTCATTTGGTAGATTGTCAAATAACTACCCCTTCATTTCCTTCAAGACTCTCATTAGATGTTAACAGTGAGGTTTGCAACTTTGGACCTTCATCCATACCATCAAACCTTGCTATGGTTTGAATGGGTTCACAATCCCAAAATTCATATATTGGAAATCCTAACCTCCAAAGATGTTGATATTAAGAGGTGGGGCCTTTGGAAAAAGCTTCAGTTACGAGAGTGGACCTTACATGATAGGGATTAGTGCCTTATCAAAGAGGTTTTATGGTCACCAAGTAGAATAGTATCAGTATACGATAGGTCCTCAGTTACATTTTTTAAAATATTAAATCAATTAATGAATGAATATGAGTGGTCACACGATTGTTGCTTTTGTAATCCACTTCTACAACGAACTATTACCCCCTTATAATAAGCAGAAAGGAATGAAATTTTTTCCCATTTCTGAATCTAGATTTAGTTTTCAGTGTTATTTTTGTGTGTGCTTGAAAGCATACTTTCAAATTCATATGGTTAGGAAACCACCATAATAAATACCTGTGGTGTTTTCATCAATATTAAAACACCACTTACATACAAGTTAAAAACAGTCCTCCAATACATTATAACTTTAAACAAACATAATTCTGAGAAGCGGACTAGAGTTTATTACACAAATTTTATAGGTAAATAGATTCAATATGATTAAGAAACTGCTTTACCCTTATTACCCACAGCTAGGAAGTGGCAGAAATATTTGTTTTGACTTTCTTCAATGCTCTTTCTACTGTTCTACACTCACCATCACAAGTATTGGTTTTACTACTATAAATTTATTTAAGATCCAATGAGTGTTATTTAAAATCCAATGACTGAAAAAATTGAAATCCAATTATTTTCATGCTCAAGGATGACCAATACATTGTTTCATTGATTATAATAGCTAGAAACGGTGCTATAAAATTATGAAAGTACTTTTTCAACATTATTGCATTTTAGCACTTGTTACTATTTTCTTATCTTCCCAGTAATGAATATCTACATACAGTGGACTACTGTCAAGGGGTAATCTTCAATCAAAGATCAAATCTGGTTTGGGTCAGTATTTTTTTATTTGTGCAGTTTGCTATCATTTAAAATATGTGCATGATATCTAAATTTAGTCATTTGGAAATAAATAAAAAAGTGTGTCACTTTATAATGTCTCATAAAAAACACCCAAAAGCATTTCTACATACATGTGTAATTAAAGATTCTCTTCCTGTCTTCTGACCAGGCAATATGCAGTGTGTCTTCATATGTAGACTGATATAACAAACTAATTTATGACAATCACATAAATAGCAATTACAAAATTAAACAAATTCTATTTAGGAGAATTAATCACCAATCATTAGCTCAATTGTGCAGTACAGGGTGTTGAAGATGATTTCAAAAATGAACATTTCAAAATGAACAATAAATTTAAAATGATCAACACTTCTGAGAATTGTTTTCCTTTTTATCATCAATCAATTCTTATAAGTAAAACTGCCCAATAAGTAAATATTTGGATTTTACCAACATAGCCAAAATGACATAAATCTTCCTTCATTTGATTAGGCTATCAGTGCTTAAGAAGCAAAGCTTCACACTCATGTGCATACACACATACACATAGACACACACATACAGTTTCAATGAATAACTTGCTAGCAAAGATCACCTTGCAGGTTTAAATTATAGAGTTTACATCATAAGAGTCATTTTCTATGTATTCTTTTCTATGTAATTAGGAAAAGAGAGAGATTTATTGAAGGACTTCACTTGACTATTCAAGGTAGATACAGTACAACTACATAATTGAAACATTGGGAGTAAGAAATAGGCATTATCTCGTCAGTATTCTCACATAGCTTTGACATGTATATGACTACTGATTAATTTTGTCTAATTGTTATAAAATATACAGACTTACTTTTTTGGAGTCAGCTTAGGGAAATTTGCATTTCTCTATTTAGAGACCAACTCTAAGCTTTGTTGATTAACTCTAGTATACATCTTTTCCTTTCTTTCTTTCTTTTTAAGATTTTATTTATTTATTCATGAGAGAGAGAGACACAGGCAGAGGGAGAAGCAGGCTCCATGCAGGGAGCCCTACGTGGGACTCGATCCCGGGTCTCCAGGATCAGGCCCTGGGCTGAAGGCGGCACCAAACCGCTGAGCCACCCAGGCTGCCTGTTTTCCTTTTCTTAATGTATGACTTTATCTTATTATTTCCTTTCTGTATTACTTTGGTTTTACTTACTGTTACTTCTCTAATTTCTTAAGTTAAATACTGATTTCATTATTTTCCTATATTTTATTTCCTAATGTAGTTTAAGACTATGCAATTACCTCTGTATCAATTTATTAGCAGAATTTTATAAGTTTTTATTTTTGTTTACATTAAATTCAATGTATCTTTCAGTTTCTATTTTTCTTTTTCTATGTTTCATGAGTTAATGTGTTATTTAAACTTTTAAATGAGTGAAATCTGGTTATCACTTTGTCATTGATATCTAAATTTCTACCTTTATATTTAAAGAAAATTCTCTGTATAATGGTTTTTGATATTTCATTATCAATATTTCAATTTCTTTGTATATTAGATATATCTCCTGTAAAAGACACATAACTACCATTTAAATGAAAAATATGGTATTTTGGGAAAGGCAAATATATTTCAGGTTTTTTATTATAATATTTTGGAGTTTGTATACATCTTTTTTTACATGCTTCATTTCTCCTTCCTTTGGATTTTTTTTTCACTTTTTTTTCCTTACTCTTTGAATTCTTTATACTTTATTTTAGAGGTTGCCTATGTGAGTTTCTTCAGGCTGCCATTGCAAAATACCACAGATTAAGTGGCCTAAACAGTATCAATTTATTTTCTCACAGATCCGGGTAGCTCCAAGTCCAAGATCAAGGTGCTGGCAGGGTTGGTTTGTCCTGGGACTATTTCCCTTGACATGTAGATGTCTAAATTGTTGCTGTGTCCTCTCATGGCCTTTCCTCTGTGTACATGCATTTGTAGTGTGTATTCTTCTTATACGGACACCAGTCATTCTGGACTATGACCCCACCATTATGATTTCAGTTACCTTTAATTACCTTTTTAAAGGCCCTACCTCCAAACTCTGAAAAAGTGAGAGGGCTTCCAGGTATGAATTTGTGTAGGGGGAGCACTATTCACTCTGTAACATTAACAAATCTACCCAAGGAGATGATAATAAATATATTTGTCCTTCTTCTGTACTATATGAATTTACAATTTTTATTATAGTCATCACTGTTTTCTTATATATTTTCTCTTTATTCAAATTCATTTAATTTCCCAAAGTTGTCATTTTTTATAATTATTAACATATAGTTAACTTTCACTCATTTTTACCATTTACTAATTTCTGTTTTTGGAAGTCTTTATTGCAACATCTTATTTTCCTTCTTTTAGAAATACATTATTCATAATGAAGGTATTTTTGTAGAAATCTATGTCATTTCTTAAATCTAAGAATGCCTTTGAACTTTTTTTTTTTTTTTAAGAGAGAGATGGGGAGGGGGCAGAGGGAAAGGAAGAGAGAACCTCAAGCAAACTCCACACTGAGAGTAGAGCCTGACATGGAGCTCAATCTCACAACCCTGAGATCATGGCCTGAGCAAAAATCAAGAGTCAGATGTTTAACCAACCAACTGAGCCACCCAGCTCAGTTGAAGCTATGACTTCAGCTTCTTCTTAAACAATGTTTAACTGTAGTGTAGTATTCTAAGTTGCTATATATTGTCTATCAGAATATTGAAGCCATTTATTTGTGGGGTTTTTTTTCAATTTTGATTTGCTCTTTTGCAGTCACTCAACATAGAATTGTGTATTAGAAACCTGTTTGCTCTGGATATTTAGGAAGTCCTTCACTGTTAATGATCATCAACAGCTTCACTAGGATGTGTCTAGAAGAGTTAATATTTTTTTTATTTGAACATGTATTGGGTAATTTTTTAATTTAAACATGTATTGGGTTATCTTGAACTTTATTTAATCTGAGATTAATATATCTAATATATTCTGAAATATCATCATCCAGTATGTCATCATGAACTCTTTTTCCACTATTTTCTGATCTTCTTTTAGAAATTTTTAATTTTTTTTTAAGATTTTGTCCTTTCTAATGGTTTTGTCTATCTTCTAGTTTACATTTAATCTATAATTCACCAATCTTCTTAGGTTTAATTTTAATTAAAATATTTTATTTCTGGTGGTGCCTGGGTGGCTCAGTCAGTTAAGCATCTGACTCTGGGTTTCAGCCCAGCTCATGATCTCTGGAACAGGAGATCAAGCCCTGTGTCTGGCTCCCTGCTCAACAGTGTTTGCTTCCCCCCTCCAAATAAAATAAAATAAAATAAAATAAAATAAAATAAAATAAAATAATAAATAAATAATTATTTCTGGTTTTGTTTTCAAATCCACCATGTCATTTTTTTAAAATAGTAGCTTGTACTTTGCTCTACTTTGTTTTTTAATTTTATAAAAGTTTTAGCAGCCAATATGACAATTTTAATACATCAAGTCCTTAGAGGTTTTAATTCTGCTACGCATTATTTCCAGTGACTCTTGCTCCTAGGGTCCCATGTGTGATGATGTGTTAGAGAGCATGCTAATGCTCATCTAAGGTCTATGTGATGCTCATCCTGGAAGGGCAAGTTTGAGAATATGCTTCTCTAAAGGTCTCACATTTTGCTTCTTTCAGATGCCTTCTTCTTTATCAGCCTGGGACCAATTAAACTTATTTCTCATCTTTGAGTTATCTGGACCAGATTGAAGTAGGCATTTGAAACTTAAAACAGCAGAGGAGAGAAGAGAGATTTTGAACTATCAAAATTCAAATGAAGAGGAAGCCTGATTTATCTTCCAAAAGCCCAAAGACAGGGAATGTTGTTGCGGTTATTGATTGAACGATTTTTTGTTGTCTCATAGCTTGAGCATCTAGCCATTTGATCCATGTTTTCACATGTGGATCTCCGTTCTAACTACCCAATTAGTTTTGGCCAAGTTTTTTTCTCCTGTCTCCAATTCGTTCATGAGAATTAAAATATCTGCATCATTTTAGATTGAAAATATCTTTTAAAAAACATTTTGACTACTGGTGAACTTTTGCAGCATCTTCTTTGTTTGGGGCTCAGGGAATTTTCTTTATTTCTTTGGAAACATTAAATACATATTTATTGTTTTATATACATGATTTGTAATAGGTGTGACTTTTGAGTAGTCTATAATATTGATTGAAATGTACTAAAGAAGTTGATTTCTAAAGATTTTGGATGTGTTCTTGGGCCAAAGTATTAACTTTTAAATGGTGAATGGAGAAGGTATGATCATTGAATGTCTTTATATCTACTTATATTCTCTGTGAAGGATTACATATAAGGTCATCTACTGAAATTGAAAAGGAGATTATGAAGTGGGCTTGGATATATGGATGCCAAGTTGGTTGGCCGCTAAGATGACTAGGAGCTAAAAGCAGAAAAGCAAGTACATAAATTGCAATTATATTCACAGGACTATTTGATTTTTGAACTAATAATTTGTGGAAAACCCAGTTTATTCTTTCTCTCATACTGTTCAACCACAACTCTAAAAAAATAATACATGTTCTTTACTCAACTTAAAATATGCTCATTTCAATACAACAGTATGGATCCTCAATTCTAGCAAGTTCAAAAAAAAAAAAAAAGAAATTCTAGCAAGCTCAGAGTAAAGGCCTGCTTGAGACGTGATTTAGCTGTGAAAATGCTACCCATTAGAGAAAATTTAATAAATTCTATTGTAATTGTGCAAAGTAAGTATTACATCTATGTAAGTTTACTCTGACTAGTTAAACATTCAAGAATTTATTTTGTTTGCATTATTCTAGATGATTCATTTTATTTTGTCATTTAAGACTTTATTTAAGACTTTATTTTTTTAAAGACTTTTTTAAAAAAAATTTTAAAGACTTTATTTTTTAAAGCAGTTTTAGATTCACAACAAAATGGAGAGGAAGTTACAGACATTACTCATTTATACCTGGTCCCACACATTCTTAGTCTCCCATCTTTATCAACAGTCACTACAAGAGAATACATTTCTCACAGTTGATGAACCTATAATGACACATCATAAACACCCAACATCCAGAATTCACTACTGGATTCACCTTGGGTATAGTAAAATGAGTTTAGATTTGGACAAATATATAAAGATATATGCCATCAGTATAGTATCATACAGAGTACTCTCACTGCCCTAGAATCTTCCGTGCTCCACCTATTTATCCCCCTCCATCATCAATCCCTGGAAACCATTGATCTTTTTACCATCTATGAAAGCATAGTTTTACCTTTTATGAGATGTCATATAGTTGGAAACATCGTGTGTATCCTGTTCAGAATGACTTCCTTCACATTGTATATGTGTTAGTCTCCTCCTTATCTTTTCATGGCTTGTAGCTTTTTCTGTTTTAGCACTGACAATAATATTCTATTGTCTGGATATGCCACAGTATATTTATATATATTTATATTTATATTTGTATTTATGCATTCACCTACTAATAGATATCTTGTTTCCATGTATTGGAAGTTTTTGGCAATGATGAAGAAAGCTGCTACAAACATCCACATACACTGTGGATGTAATGTTTCAGTTTTATTGGGTAAACATCAAGGAGCATGCTGCTGCTGTCTTATACAATGAGGATATGTTTAGTTTTGTAAAAAACTACCAAACGTCCTTCCAAATTTTCTGTACTATTTTGCAATCCCCACAACAATGCATGACTGCTCTTGTTGCTCCACATCCTTTGCATCATGTGGTGTTGTTAGTGCTCCAGATTCTGGCCATTTAAATAGATGTGTAAAAAAAAAAGAGATAAAAAAAATAATGTGTAGTGGTATCTCATTGTTTTAATTTGCATTTCTCTAATGACATGATATGGAACATATTTTCATATACTTAGTTGTGATTTGTATATCTTTGCTGGTAAGATGTCTTTTAGTCTTTGACCCATTTTTAAATCAAGTTGTTTGGGTTCTTTTGAATTTTTCAATATTAAGAGTTATTTTTATAATTTGGATATTGGTCTTTTATCAAATATCTTTTGAAAATATATTTTTTTTCAGTCTATGGCTTGCCTTCTCATTCTGTCATTGTCTCTTGTTGAGTAGGAGTTTTAATTCCAAAGAAGTCCAATTTATCAATTATTAGATCATGCCTTTGATGTACTAAAAAAATAAAATAAAATAGAATGTCATTACTATACCCAGTCGTCTAGTTTCTATACCACATTATTTTTTAGTTTTGCAATTTACATTATATCTATGATCTATTTTGAGTTAATTTTTGTGAAAGGTACAAAGTGGTTAGGTAAGTAACTAGATTCTTTTTCTTTTTTCTTTTTCCATTACTTTTTTCTCTTTCTCTTTCTTTCTTTCTTTCTTTCTTTCTTTCTTTCTTTCTTTCTTTCTTTTTCTTTCTTTCTTTCTTCTTTCTTTCTTTCTTTCTTTCTTTCTTTCTCTCTTTCTTCTTTCTCTCTCTTTCTTTCTTTCTTTCTTTCTCTCTTTCTTCTTTCTTTCTTTCTTTCTTTCTTTCTTTCTTTCTTTCTTTCTTTCTTTTTCTTTCTTTCTTTTTCTTTCTTTCTTTCTTCTTTCTTTCTTTCTTTCTTTCTTTCTTTCTTTCTTTCTCTCTTTCTTCTTTCTCTCTCTTTCTTTCTTTCTTTCTTTCTTTCTTTCTCTTTCTTCTTTCTTTCTTTCTTTCTTTCTTTCTTTCTTTCTCTTCTTTTTCTTTGTTTCTTCTTTCTTTTCTCTCTCTCTTCCTTTCTTTTTTTTTTTCACATATGGATGTCCAGTTATCCCAACACCATTTTTTGAAGAGACTATATTTGTTTTACTGTATCATCTTTTTTTTTTTTTTTTTTTTTGTCAAAAATCAATTGATCGGGATCCCTGGGTGGTGCAGCGGTTTGGCGCCTGCCTTTGGCCCAGGGCGCGATCCTGGAGACCCGGGATCGAATCCCACGTCGGGCTCTGGGTGCATGGAGCCTGCTTCTCCCTCTGCCTGTGTCTCTGCCTCTCTCTCTCTCTGTCTCTCTCTCTCTGTGTGACTATCATAAATAAATAAATAAAAAATTAAAAAAAATCAATTGATCATATTTCTGCGGGTCTATTGTTAGCCTTTCTATTTTATTTCATTAATCTGTCTATTCACCAATATCATACTCTTGATCATTTTAGCTGTATAGTAAGTCTTGAATTTGGGTAGTGTCAGTTCTGTGATTTTGTTCTTCTCCTTCAATATTGTGTTGGCTATTCTGGGTCTTTTGCCTCTCCATAGAAACTTTTTTTTTTTTTTTTTATTGGTGTTCAATTTACTAACATACAGAATAACACCCAGTGCCCGTCACCCATTCCATAGAAACTTTAGAGTTAGTTTGTCAATTACACATAATAACTTGCTGGAATTTTGGTTGGGATTGCATTGAATCTATAGAGGAACTAATGTCTTGACAATATTGTGTCCTCTTATCAATAAACAGGGAATATCTCACTATTTATTTAGTTCTTCTTTGATTTTGTTAATCACGGTTTGTCATTTCTTCATATAGATCTTGCATATATTTTGCTAGATTTATGCCTAAATATTTTGTATTTTTGGTGTTAATGGAAATGGCACTGCTTTTTCTACTCCAAATTCTACTTGTTCATTATTTGTATTGAGAAAAGCAGTTGCATTTTGTATCTTAACCTTTTCTTTTGCAAACTTGATATAATTACTTATTAGTTCCAGAAGTTTTTTTGTTGATCCTTTCAGATTTTCTACACAGATGATCACACCATCTGTGAAGTTCCCTATATTGATACAGAAGAAGATTTATTTCTTCTTCCTAATCTGTATCTTTTATTTCCTATTCTTGCCCTATTACATTACAAGGACTTCCACTATAGTGTTAAAAAAGTAATATTGAAAATAAACATTCTTGTCTTGTATCTAATCTTGACAAGAATGCTTTGAGTTTCTCACCATTAGGTATAATGTTAGCTATGGTTTTATTATAGATTGATTGGTTGATTGATTGATAAATTTTATTTATTTATTCAGGAGAGACACAGAGAGAGAGAGATGCAGAGACATAGGCTGAGGGAGAAGCAGGCTCCTTGCAGGGAGCCTGATAAGGGACCAGATCCCCCAACCCAGGGATCACACCCTGTGCCTAAGGCAAATGCTCAACCACTGAGCCACCGAGGAGCCCCAGACATTTTTATTAAGTTAAAGACATTTCTTTCTATGTCTAGTTTACTGAGAATTTTTTTTCATGGATGAGTGTTAGACTTGCTCAAAGTCTTTTAATTTTTATAGCATCTATTAACATGATCATGTGATTTTTTCATTTTTAGTCTGTTAATGTGATAGATTATAAATTTTTTAAAGATTTTATTCATTTATTCATGAGAGACAGAAAGAAAGAGAGAGAGAGAGAGAGAGAGAGAGGCAGAGACACAGGCGGAGGGAGAAGCAGGTTCCACGCAGTGAGCCCGACGTGGGACTCCATCTCGAGTCTCCAGAATCACGTCCTGGGCCCAAGGCGGTGCTAAACCACTGAGCCACCTGGGCTGCCCAAAAAAAATATTTTCAAGAGACATATTTTAGAATTTCTTACTCATATGAAATTATTACTGTTGGAATCTCTTTCTCTTAACTTTGGTTAATTTTTTTAGAAAACTAATTCCTTCATTTTTCCCTAACCCCAGGAAGAACACTGTAGATCCACAGAACAACAAAGCCATCTATGCTAGATAGTCTGTGGTTAACTCTGCACTGCCACTGATTCCTTCCAAAAATTTCTAGAATGGCTTCTCCTGCGAAGCTCTAAGTTACAGTTTGCTAATGAGGTCATTGGGCATAGAATTTGCAAAAGCAGCAATGAAACAAATGTTATTCTAAGAGGATTGTGGCAGTGATTGGTTCTGGTGGCTTCTCAGGTTTCCCTATGATCTAGACCTGTGGTCCTGGCAGCCAGGCCTGGTGGCTTTTCTAATGGTTTTATGTTCCCTGGGTTCAACACTCCTGTGTATCCATATGAACTCCTTAGCAAATTTTCTCCAAATATGTGACAACTTTCCAGACATTGACTTCCTTAGCTCATTCCATATTCTTTTAAGTCATATTCCCATGGGACTATGATTCCCAAATTACTTGTAATGATTCTCTTTTCTTAATTAAACTCAGACACCAGTAATATTACTAGACATAGATTAAAGGATGGAGTTGAGGGAAGATGTCGTAAGGCTGAAATTTGGGATTAGTTTTCTGATTTAATTAGTTTAAAGTTATTGATGACTTCATTAATATTCTGAGCATGAAAACAGTTGTTAAACCACTAAGTTCTCTTCAGCAGGATTTCTTCTGTGTAAGTTACTCTGTTTTGCACTATTTAATCAACTTCTTAACGTCATCAACAGAGAGAGTATCAGGGATCTGCATGACATTAAAGAAAAAAAAAATAGTCACATGTATGTTTCTCAGCAGCCATGAATGGGACATAGGGTGCTTTACCAATAGGTGAAGTATACCTGGTTAGTAGGTGGTGAGCTAACCTAGTTATTATCTTTATGCTGGGAGGCTACAACTTGAAACACAGAAAAAGAAAGAAGTCGAGGATTCATAAATGTACAAGTTATGAAAAGTAAAATTTTTAAGTAGAAGAAAAATGTATAATTAATGAGTAATGGAATAGGAAAATAATAACTATGAAGAGATCATGATTCATTAGGTTAGAAAATTCTAGGCAAAATGGATATCTGATGAGAAAATGATTGCTTATTCCAAATGATATATACTACAGCTACTATTGATTTACTAGAATTGCTTTGTATCTAGATTTTTAAACTTTTTTTAAAGAAACCTGCTGAGACAGTTATATATTTTCCTTAGTTCCTCCATTATCTATAGAGTGAACTTATTAGATCATAGAAAACCTAAGTATGTCCCTCTGGCATTCAAACCAAGCGGCTTAAATGATAGGAAATTCATTTCCCCCCTTAAGTCATATGCATGCATCCAACTAATAGAAAAGTGAAGAAAAAATATGAATATTCAATTTTATTTCATTCAGGTTTGTCCTATTAGTTTATATTATATTTAGACTCAAAGCAAGTGAAACAATATGAGTAACATCAGTGCTATTATTTCTGTTCTACTCCTACTTACTTCCCTGACTCACTTTATAGATGTCACTCCTCTGCTTTATTTAAGGAGATTGGAAAAGAGAAGCAGAGTCTACTATTTGTAATCAAAACTTGTCTAGAGAGTAAACAGTTCCAGCTGTGTTTTCAAACTACACAAAAATATACTTCTTTTATTTGATTCAGGGTTGCAAAGTCCCCGATGGGGGGGGGGGGGTTGTCCACTTCTATTTTGAAATATAAAAGGATATTGAAAAGAAACATTGCAATACCTATTGAGATATGTTGGCCATCAACATCTTCATATATTTCACTTCTAGTTTATTCCTGTTTGAAAAGGAAGCAAAATGTACCCTGTAGATTTACAGTATTAGTCACTGAAGGCACGGAATGTTATAATTTTAACCTCCAAGAAAAAGGCTCAGAATATATTCATTACAGATATTTATTATCCTTTCATTATTAATTCACCCAATAAATATTGCATGACAAGGACTGAACTAGAGCTAGAGGTATGATAGACACCACATAAAACAAACTATCTACCTTCATAGAGTTTACATTCCAGTGGAAGAGATAGACAATAAATATATATTTTAAAATGCAATATAACATCATGTCAGTTACCAATTTAAAGAAGAAAATTAAACGTGCTAAATTTAGGTAATTTTTTATGAAGAAGTGACAATTGAGCTGATACTTGAAGTGAAGGATCTATCTATGTAGATATTGAAGGAAAATGAATAGCAAGTTTCCATATATTACTATCTAATTTTAATAAAGTTTACATTTAAAGGTTACATCCAAATAAGAAGCTGACTAGGAGGATGACCAGAGAGAGAGGGAGGGGGGAGAGAGAGATATCCAATAGTTAGGCCTATTTTATATGGTCAGTCATATCTAAAGGAGTGGGTTCAGAAGTCTGGTACACATACATAATATTAAAACTGGACATAGACTAAATGTCATTTCATTCATGAACTTTTACCTAATAGGGCTAAATACAATGCTTCCTATTCTTTTAAATCCTGCAGCTTTAAAAAAGAAGGTCTCTTATGATTTCTTTATTAAATAGACCATAACAACATAGAGGACAAGGTTTTTCTTTACTATTTGCTGCAGAAATTTCAATAAGTAATGTACACTGAGTGTAATGCTTATGCTTGAAAAGAAGCGAAAGTTTCTTAAAAGCATGAATAAATGAATCAAAGAGTGGTCATCTGCATAAATTTCAGGAGAGGCTACCACCAGTTTTATCATATCTTTATCATTATTTGTTTTTTTATTGCTAGTTATTAATGTAATCTATGTAATTATCTTGATACTTTTACAAACAAATTACATTGGCTGATAGCTACATGTTATACTAATATAAGAAACTCTAAAATCTCAGTGACCTCACACTAAAATCTAAATAGCTTAATGAGTGAGATGTTAGAAATACTCATTGTAAGTCTTCTGGATCTTCTGGTCAATCATCTGTATTGCAGCAATTTAGCAGTTAGACTGAGGGAGGCTAAACCATCCATTAGTTATCTCTTTTAGATCTATAACCTTTTAGGTCTGCTTATCAAAAAAAAAAAAAAAAACAACCCTCGTATTAAAAAGGCAGATATCACTTATGCTTCCATATCATTGAGTACAGCAAGTGATATGGCTACGATTAGCTGCAAAGAAGTATATAACTAGAAGGGGAAGAGGACCCAATAGAAGCAGGCAAATTAAATTTATACTTCAATTATACCTCAACAGTTTTGGTTATTTTGATTAAGGAATGGGAAAGATAATGATGGATACATTTTATGAAGATTAAGACAACAGTTATAAGTAGCAATAAAAGGTATTCTAATGTGTACAGCCATAAATCATGTCTGAATTGGTCGATTAGGCTGGCCAATAATTATTATTTTTTAGTCGTAACATGTTGGAGTAAAAATTAGCTAGCTGTATATTTTTTTCTGAACTATAGGCAATATAACTCTTAAGAATGTTTTGGGTACTAAAAGACAACCTACAGAGTGCAATGGAGTCTTAATCATTTAGTTGATGGAATAATACCGAAAATAGCAAAAGCCATAAAATCTAAACTCAAAAGGTGAGTTTACAAGACATTCATTCTGATCTTAATTAAATGGCCTTATTTACCACCATTCTTTCCTTTAAAGGAGACTTTCTGGGCAGGATAAATTGCTTGCAATTAACACAATCTAGAATTTTCTTTTTCATATTTTTTATAATATTCCATTTTCCTGCAATAATGCTCCTGCATGAATTCTCCATGTGGCTGACTTTTATTTAACCTTTATTTTTTTAACCTTTAAAACATAAATCATTCATCCAAGAAGTCATCTCCAACCTCAAAGGTTATTTAATTATTTCTAGTTTTTTTTCTCACATTTAAGAATTTCATTTGGGCTTCTGCCTACCATAGACTTCGTATCTCTATTTTAATTATGTGTTTACCTACCATTGACCTCAACAGACTATTGAACCTTGAGAATAAGATCATTCTTAACTATATTTTTAATCCTTACTTTCGACCACCTTCATGTCCTAAACACAAATTAATGTGAAAAATGCAATTAAGACCTCTGGCAGAGGAAGACAAGACTTCCAGGCAGGTTCAAAGTGCTTTGAGAAAGCAAGGAGAGGACAATGGCCTGGATTTTATTGTGGTTTAGAGAGTGGTGCCAGGATGGCGATTCATGTAGGAAGGGGCTTGCATGATTTAAATCCCCAACTTGCCCAAAGGAGAGACACCAGGCCTTCTTATGAGCTTGATCAGATATAGGACACAGGAGGAAGAGGGAAAATGAGACTTAAAGCTGTCAGCAGTCAGACTTCAGAATACAGAATCAGATTCCTCAAAGAATGATCATAAAATCCTAGGAGTATAGGCTAGAAAACTGAGTTTTCTACTTGCCTCCAGCAAGAAAGCATTAAGATGGAGGTCACTTGTCCTCCGTCTTTCCATAACAACAAGGTTTGTAGCCGAGTTTGATTTTTGAGGCTAACACATGATGTAGCAGATTATCCGTTTTAGTCTTTTGGGTTAAGGTGATTTAAAATAACTCAATAAAACGTATCTTTGCAAGCATTACATAACTTAAATAATATGATAAATAGTATATTTACCCTGCCAGTAATTTGTAGTATAGCTTTACTTATCTATGGAGAAATTTGACACTGTAAAATAACAATGGAAATAATTAGAATAAATTATTACTTTATATACAGATGAGTTATTTTTGTTGCCTATTATCATCCTAATTTATCCCTACTAAGACAACAGTGATAAAAATCTATTCCCTAAATCACAGATTATCAATTTTTGTTTTCATTTTGTTTAAAAGGGCTGATGATTTTCTTAGATGAGTGCCTATTTGTGTAAGCATCTATATTTCATTTTTAAAGCCATTAATATTTTAAAAATTGCCTGCACAGAAAATAACTCTGTAGATATCCTAGTGCTTGTGTGAATGTAAGTAATTTGTAGGTTGTTTTTATAACATCGGATAAAAATATCTGCATTAAAAAGTTGAATGAAAACTTTACAATTTAGAATTCTTCAAGAGGCTGGAAGCTTATTCAGCGGGAAAAAAAGAATGATGTCAAAATTAATATTTTTGGAGAAAGTGACAAAATCTTTCCTCATTTCTTCTATCATTACTAATAAATTGGGATTTTAATGGTCTTAGAGTCTTGAGTAATTTTAGTCTCAATGTCTTTAATAAAGTGAATCAATAAGTAATAACTTAGTTACTTCAAAGAATTAAATAAATGAGAGATTTTATATGTTTAGAGATTAAGAGAGCTTCTATCTCCATGGCAAACTTCATTTCAGATATATGGCTAATTTCCTTAATGCATATGTAATAAAGTTGCTATCTTCTGAATAATTTGCTTTATACAGTTTCACCCTAAAAAAAGAACAACCACAACAACACAAGATGATGAAAAGATGAGCACTCTCTGTGCAAGCTTGTTAGAATTGCTATAATCCATGATTAAAATGATTTCAACTAGAGTATCCTGATCATTCCATACTTTAAAAGTTTTTAATAAAAAGTGACACATTCCTTCCATGTACTTGATTACTTTTCATTTTTTTACATGAAAATCTCCAGCGAAATGCTGAAATCCAGCATCCCTTACCTGTGAAAATCTAGCTATCTATCTATATTGCTCCTCAGTTTCCCTGCAATTCATTTATTTATAAGGTGATGATTCCTGCCATCCCTTCTTCCTCAAAACTAGATTGCTTCTCCTATTTCTCTCCATTAATGGAGAAATTGCTCTATAGTAAGATATTGGTCACCAACTCACTCTTGACTCAAGAGTTATTGACAATGACCAATGCTATTTTCTACCTATAGCACTAGTCCCTCACCCTCTATCCCCAGAGTCACTGATTTTGAGAACACTTCCTGTGTTTGAGACGGACCTTCTCCCATAGACTTATAGTTAACTACATACTATGGGGCTGGAACTAGCAGCAGCACTTTGAAGTTTTCTTTCTTTTACTTTTTTTAAAGATTTTATTTATTTATTCATGAGAGACACAGAGATAGAGGCATAGCTTAGGCAGAAAAAGAAGCAGGCTCCCTACGTGGAGCCAGATGTGGAACTTGATCCCAAGACTCTGGGATCACAACCTGAGCCAAAGGCTCAGTCACCCAGGTGCCCCAAAGTTTTCTAGTTTCTGCACCTCACTCCAACTTATTCTTCCACTTGTTATCTCAACTCTTTGTCTTTATATTAACATGCTCACAATCTGTCCTTTGCTAATACAGAAGTCTTATAAACCATTATGCCTCATATTCTTATAATGTTTATATCTCCACCCCTTTACTGAATAATCAGTATGTTCATTTGTCATTGTCTGAATAAGTATATGATTTTGTAGGTTTAAACAGGAACTTTTGATTTCAAATAAACATTAATTTGATAAAGGAGTAGAATAACAAAATTTCACAGAAAGGGCACCTGGTGAAGTCATCTTCTTCTACTTCCTTTTCACCTTTATTTAGTTTGGTATTGAATCACATTTTCAGTTTTAGTCTAATTTGTATTTACTACTAATATAACTTACAAAGTCACTCATCTCTTCCCTAATTTGATCCTCATGGCATCCTTAATGTCCTTAATTTATATGAAACCGAGGCTTGAGTTTTAAAATATTTTCTCAATTAGTGCACACTTAGTCCTCTGTCAGATTTTGCTTTTATCTAACATTTGACTTGAGAAATTAAGTAAATAAATTCATTGTCTTCTGCAGACTGTGGGGACCACCTAGTGCCAGTACCTTCCACATGTGAGCACTGTGTTCAGACATTTTCTCATTTAAGATATTATTAATTAGATACCAGTTTCCCTGCAAGGTAAGTGAGCTTGAGAGTGAATATACCCTTCCTCATTCACAGAGCAACAAAATAGCAAACCTGAGATTTAAAATCAGGTCAACCAGTTGCATGTAATATCTTCATTCTACCATACCATTATTCTTCCATATTTAGGTAATTTTGTTTAAAATGAAACAAAATACAACCGTAGGGACTCCTGGGTGGCTCAGTTGAGTGTCCATCTCTTGGTTTAGGGTCAGGTCATGATTTCAGTAGGGTGAAATGGAGGCCCATGTCAGGCTCCACTCTCAGTGGGAGTTTGCTTGAGATTCTCTCTCTCCCTCTCCCTCTGCTCCCCTACCGCCACTTGCTCACACACATGCTCTCTCAAAATAAATATATAAATATTTTCTTAAAAAAATAAATAGGGCCAGCCCAGGTGGCTCGGGTTTTGCACCGCCTAGAGCCCCAGGCCTGACCCTGGAGACCCGGGATCAAGTCCCACATTGGGCTCCCTGCATGGAGCCTGCTTCTCCCTCTGCCTGTGTCTCTGCCTCTGTCTCTCTCTGTCTCTTATGAATAAATACAGTAAAATAAATAAATAAATAAATAAATAAATAAATAAATAAATAAAATAAACTGTAGCTTAACTGTTATGTAAAGCAAAAAGGGAATATTTATCACAGATATTTCTAGTTATATTCTGTGTGTTTAGTCTTACATAACTGCCTCTCATGTTTTTTATTTAATTTCTCTGACAGATTGTACCAGTAATTTGGATATCGCTTACACTACATTGAAATATTGCAATATAACTTTTATAGAGAGAGTTTATTTCAGTCAGAAATTACTTTTAACAAACACTACATGATCTGGAGCTATCACATTCTTACATTACCTCTTCCAATTATTCAAAAGACCTTGGAGAGTTTGGTATTTGCCAAGTATTGTAATTGCCTCTATAGTTACAATTATTGTGTTATATAGGCCCCGTGTTGCTCTCTGAAAGGGGAGTGGTGACATTGAAGTATGATAACAGATAGAATAGAATTATAAAATCATAATCAAGAAAGGATACCCAAATTGGGGTAGGTGATTTGGAAGTGTGTGGGGTAGCATACTATGATACATAAAGATGGAGTGATAAGCAAATGCCAAAGCCAGGATGCATATTCCATGTAAATTTAAAAAAAAAATGTATGTTTTCCCTAAAGGGAAAAGGAAAAGTGTTTCTCTTCATCAACTTACAAGCCCCCCTGCTCCCACCTTTTCCTATGTTAAGTGGAACAGGTGAAATCTATTCTTGGATAGTGATTAAATCAGGGAATGTTTTTGGTGCTGGTGGTGCTGGTGGTAGTGGGAAAGTCAGAATTTATTCCTTAGAATTATTGAACTTGGTGTTTAAGTGATATTGCATTATTTACTAACACTTGTTCTTATCAATTAAATGTATCTAACGGAACCCATATTTTTCTATCTCTCAATGTCATAAGAAAGTCACTGTATTTTCATGAATTTTTTTAAGTCAACGTTCCTCTTTGTCCCCATTCTGGAAAATATCTGGGAAGAAAGGAGAATATTATTGTTTGTTTTCCTTAATAGTTGAATGTTAAATATTTTATATTTCTAAGATTTTATTTATATATTTGAGAGAGACAGTGAGTGAGAGGAGAAGAAGAGAGAATCTGAAGCAGACTCTGCCTTGAGCACCGAGCCTGATCTGGAAGCTCGATCCCACAACTCCGAGATCATGACCTGAGCCAAACCGAGAGTTGGAGGCTTAACCTACTGATGCAAAAGTGTTTCTCTTCATCAACTTACGAGCCCCCTGCTCCCACTTTTCCTATGTTAGTGGAACAGGTGAAATCTATTCTAGATTTCCCTAGAGTCATTGTTTCTTTTGGAAGTATTGTTTAGGTACTAGTAATTTCTCGACTTCAACAAAATGTATGGTTTTTACAAAGTGACCATTGTGGTCTTAATATTTATCGAGAGAGAATAGTAAGATGTTCAGTGTCTTGAAATGTGCGATTTTTGGCATTATCTCAGGAGAAAGTAATAAATTTAAATAACTCTAATACAAACATAATCTGTATATGTTACAACAATATTTACAATAACTACAGTTAGATATTTTCTGTACTTGAGATACAGCGTGTAGTTCTGTGTGTGTTTAAAGAATATAAATATTGGGTGAGAATGGTGGGATTTGGATTTTGCTAGGCTAAAAAGAACATCTCTACATCAATGGAAGAGTCTCGCTAGTTTATTATTTATCTTGTTTTGACTTAACTGAGACCAAGTAATTTTATTTCTGATCTAGTTGTACCCAGACTCTTGCAAACATAACAAATGGCTGGCTTTAATAAGCCTGTGTTACCCTTTACTAGCCAAGAGAGTTGAACTATTTTCTGTGCATTTTCATTTGGCAATATTCGTTTATTATTTTCTGGCCTGGTTATTTAGAGCACTCTGCAATTTTAGAGCATTCTGCAATTTAGCCAATCTTATTTAATAAACCAGCCACAAATTCTTCATTACCATATATTGAGTGAATGTTTAACTGTTACACACACACATGCACAGACAGACACATATGCACAATACCCAGGTACCTTAATAACAGGTGAATAAATGCATTTAATAAAAATACATATTCATGTACAGATTCCTTACATTACAAGAGAGCACCTCAGTAAAAAAGAAAATGTTCTTTGGAAATGTTTACATTTTGAAATTCAGGATAGTTTCTAAAGATGAAAATTCTGATCAGCATCAATATATACTTCTCTAGTTCTTTCTTTTATTGCAGAATAACATATATTAGGATAAGTCTTAGGAATGAAATGGAACTTGTATATGGCTTAGAGTTTCTTGGCTTCTCTCATCCATTTCTATCACAATGCTAGCTAAACCAAGCAGTTTAAGAATATAGAGGATCATTCACAAATTGTGGCAGGTATTCAACCTGCAAATTTCAGAGCTGTCAAGGTTGAGTGTTTCAATCAATTCCGACATCTCCTGCCATTTCCTTTCATATTCTAGCTTCTATAAATAATATCCTTTCTTAGGTACCATTTTAGCTTCACATGCTAGCTTCTTCCCCTAATATGAGGAAAGCTTGTATCTCTTAGTATGTCTTCCTTTCTACCCTCAGTCTGAAAAAAAAAAAAAAATGTGTGCTATATTAAATGAGCTACCTGATTGTGAAATGCTGTATTGAAAAGAAATGTATTGGTAGATGATGCATTCATAACAACATATTATTTAGTACTTGTAAAAAAAGATTTCTTATGAAGACTTCTAAATTTTCAAAGAACTTACAATACTCTCTAATAAAGTAGCATACTTGTTATTTGAAATAAATGGTTTCTAAAGATTACCAATGATTTCTTCATGTATATAAATACTCAGGAATAACTACTGAAACAACTAAGTTTGTTTTTCTTTTTTTTTTTTTAACCAAACAACTTGATTTTGAATAAAGTAATTCCATCTAGGATCCAACTCCAGCTTGACTTAATTATCATAGTATAAGAAGGACCTCCTTAATAAGTGCTTTCATTATTAAAAAAAAAAGTCACATAAAAAAGATTTGAAGGATAATTTTTAGTATTTGTCAAGTTCAACTTATTCTTTTAATCACCACTTTTATTTGGCATGTTGTCTTAAGTGGAAATTAGGAAAAGTTTTCAATTAGCAATAATCACGCCTCGGATAAACCTCATTGGCTATGACACTGCCATTACGCAAAGCTTAAGTAGAAATTAAATAAGAAAATATAAAATGCATCACGTCATGTAAACTTAGTATGTTGGAGATCATGCAACCTTGGTGTTTCTTCCATTGAAGTTTCTTAAAACTAAAAACATTGGTCTAGAAAAGTTAACTAATTTTTCCCCCAAGAATTTATAAGAAGACTTTGTAGGCAGAGCTGGAAATATGAACACAAAGCTCCTTACTCATGATACAATAAATACATCCTCTGGATGACTTGATTTTCATGCCAGAGAGTCCTAAACTTCAAGTAGCACTTACAGGCTCATATCTTTGCATGACAATAGAGAGATCCCACTGCTGTGTAACTGGAACTTTTATAATCTGATGTACATAATTTTAGGGAAGTGTGCTCATTTCTGTCCATGGTTTAAGTCATGGAATCTCGAATCTTCCACATATCTGATTATGGCTATGCCTACTCTCCATGTAGAGTGGCATACTTGCCAAAGCTGAGCTGATGAATGTGTTTCTGTGGTTAACATCACTAGTAATCATCGCTCTCTGAGTCGCCTCTCCTTCCTGCATACACTTCCAGGCCATGGAAATCATGGTCAGTGATGTTCCTTGTTGTTACTGTTCTGACCAAAGGATCATGAGTGTTAGTGGAGTCTGGCTCCTCAGGATCAGGTGCATTAAAGGCCTTGTCTCCACTTCCCTCTAACCTGTGTGTTGAAATGATGGGACCATGAAATAAAAATCATCTGGATCATGGAGCTGCCCTGACGATCCATCAGGGTCACAGGAGATTGAGTTAGTGATATGGAAAACATCATCGTGTCAAATATGGCAGCATCAGCTAATCCTGATCAATATATGTGTCATGGGAATACCCTCTGTGTATGAGTATGAAACAATCTATTTTTTTCTTAAAACTAGAGGTTTGAAAACCATTTTCAAATGTTAAACCTGAAATGGTGAAAAGCAATTACCTTGGTTCTTAAGGCACATTTCCAACAGGCTGGTATATTTCTTCACTGGTTTCTAAATTTTATTTTTTAATTTACTGTGAGTATCAGCAATTTTCAAACTATGAACAGAAGTTTATTTCTATCCTTAATATTTAAACAGCACAGGGATCCCTGGGTGGCGCAGCGGTTTGGCGCCTGCCTTTGGCCCAGGGCGCGATCCTGGAGACCCGGGATCGAATCCCATATCAGGCTCCCGGTGCATGGAGCCTGCTTCTCCCTCTGCCTGTGTCTCTGCCTCTCTCTCTCTCTCTCTCTCTCTCTCTATCATAAATAAATAAAAATTTAAAAAAAAAAATATTTAAACAGCACAAATGCTTAACATTTGTGTTATGTTTTTTTTTTTCTTTTTCTAACTTTCAGCTCAAATGCTTGTTTTTCTCTGAGAACTTCCTAACTGCCTTCTCTGCTGCCTGCTTATTTTCTTTTTTTTTTTTTTAATTTTTATTTATTTATGATAGTCACAGAGAGAGAGAGAGAGGCAGAGACACAGGCAGAGGGAGAAGCAGGCTCCATGCACCGGGAGCCCGACGTGGGATTCGATCCCGGGTCTCCAGGATCACGCCCTGGGCCAAAGGCAGGAGCTAAACCGCTGCGCCACCCAGGGATCCCTGCTTATTTTCCTATATGCCATGATTTGGACATTTCAAGGTTTTCCTTTGTATGTAGCCATTTGTGTATCTTTCTGTAATTCACTGTAAACTCTTTGAGAACTAAGCAGTGTATCAGCCAGATTTTGTGGATTGGTGGAGTATTTGCTCTAATTACTCAGTCCCCTGATATAATAAGCATATTTGGTATATGCTATATTTATCTTGGAGTTTCTGTGGCAGTTGAAATGCACTATACTTCTACTTGGCGCTTAAAATGTTTGAGGATTAAATGAATGAATATATTTTCTATTTGGAGCTTCCGCAAAGAGGAGAGCTCATAGAATTAATGTTAGCTTACTCTTTCCATTAAAAGCTAAAATTTAATATAGCTGGAAAATTATAAGGTTACTGTTTAGTCACATCTCTCTCTTAGCCAAAGTAGAAACTAGCAAGAATGACAAGGAAGAAATGCTACTTTTAGCAATAAAGGCAATAGAACTAAGCAAAAAAAAAAAAAAAAAAAAAAAAAAATATATATATATATATATATATATATATATATATATATTTCATTTCTCCATTATATACTTAAAGGCCTCAGTTAGTTTGACAATAATCTCTTGTCAACCAGTCTACTAATCTAAATAATATCCTTAGATTACCATTGTTATCTGGCCAAGAAATAGCACCAAGGTTAAAGGATCTAAAAAATAGATAAATTGTGTATATGGTTAGGATGCTGATCTTTTCTTCCTATTGAAAAAATGTGTGCATCGTAATACCACAATATTACGATGTTCCAAAGGCAAACATTCAGGAAGGTTTATGAGATTGGTCTGTATGTGGCTACGAATCAATTGCTGTGCTAAAATGTCAAAATTACATGGTCTTTCTTTGCAATAGATTTTGAGGAATACATGGTTTTATAGATAGATGATAGGTAGATGATAAATAGATAGATAGAAAATAATGATTTCTGACTGCCCAATATTAACATAAACATATACTTTGGCATACTATTTGTTTTTAAATAGACTATACTTTTCAGAACAGATTTAGGTTCACAGCAAAATTGAGTGAAAGTGCCGAGCGTTACCAAGCGCTCCCTGTGCCCAGGTACACACACCACACACCCTCCTCCACTATCAGCATCCTTCTTCAGCATGGTAGGACTGTCACAATCAATGACACTCTATTGACACATTATCACCCAAAGCCCCCAAAGCCCATAGTCTACATTAGGATTCACTTGTTTTTTTTTGTTTTGTTTTGTTTTGGTTTTGGTTTTTTGTTTGTTTTTAGGATTCACTCTTGATGCTATACATTCCTCTATGTTTTTTTTTTTTCATGATTTGATAGCTCATTTTTTATGGTGCTGAATCTCATTCTATTGTCGGGATGTACTACAGTTTATTTACTCATTCATCCTGAAGGACACCTTGGTTGCTTCCAAGTTTTAGCAATTATGAATAAAGCTGCTCTAAACATCCACGTGCAGGTTTGTTTGTGTGTAAGTGCTCCACTTCTTTGGAGAATTACCAAGGAATGTGCAGTTGGCTGCCTTATATGGTAGGGATATGATTAGTTTTTTTAAGAAACTCCCCAACTATCTTCCAAAATGACTTTTGACCATTCTAATAGCTGTGTAATGATATTTCATTGGCGTTTTAATTTGCAATTCCCTAATGATGCAGGATGTTGACCATGTTTTCATATGCTTATTTGCCATCTGTATATCTTCTTTGAATGTATTATAGCTACTGTTATTTTGAAGTTATCTCATTTATGAAGAATAATGCAAATTTTTGTTTTATTTATTCCTTCTGTAATGATCTTCCTTTCTTCATGTACATCTGAATTTTTGAACTAACATCATTTACCTTTTCTCTGAATATTTTCTTTCAACATTTTTTGCAAGATAAACCCATTAGCAAAAAAAATGCTCTCACTGTTTTGTTTTCATTTCTCCTTCATTTTTGAAAATAGTAATCTATATTTACATTTCTAATTTTTTTCTCTCAGTGCTTTAAATATTTCACTCTGCTCTCTTCTTGCTTGAATGGTTTCTGAGGAGAAGTCTGATATAATTCTTATATTTGCTCCTGTATGAGTAAGGCATTTTCCCCTCCTCTGGCTTCGTTCAAGATAATTTGTTTAAAAACTTCTGCAGCATGAATGTGATATTTCTACACATTGTTGTTGTGTGCATTTATCCTGTCTACTGTTCTCTGAGCTTCCTATATCCGTGGTTTGGTGTCTTATATTAATTTGGGGAAACTGTCATTATTTTTTCCAAATATTTCTTCTGTTTTTTTCTCTCCTTTGTCTCATTTTGGTATTACTAATATGCATACATTATACTTTTTGTAGTTGTCCCACAGTCCTTGGATATTATGTTTCTTTTTCCCCCCTCCCCAGACATTTCCTGTTTGTTTTTCAGGTATGGACACTTATACTGACATATTTCCAAGCTCAGAGGCTTTTTTCTTCAGTCATATCCAATCTACCTATGAGCCCATCAAAGATATTCTTCATTTATGTCATATTATTTTTTATTAATGCTATTTCTTTTTTATTCTTTCTTAAAATTTCTCTTTCTTATTGTTCCATATATTCCTTCATGATGTCTACTCCTATTAGAGCTCTGTAAGGTGCAATTTTCAAATTGACTGGACAAGAAATATCCAGTTATCTGGTATGCAGTGTTTCTGGATGTGTCTAGAAGGATGATTTAAAAAGAGGTAAGCTTAAAAAGAGGTAAGCAATTGGTAAACCGAACAAAAGAAGATCAACTTCACCGCTGCTGGTGGGTATTATCCTATCAGTAGAGGGCTTGAGTAGAATAAAGGTGGAGAAAGGGAGAATTTGCTTTATGTTTGAGTTGGGATTCATCTTCTTTTGCCCTTGGATATTGGTGTCTTGGTTCTTGGGCCTTTAGATTTATACCAAGACTTATACCATTGGCCTCCTAATTCTCAGGTCTTTAGACTTAAAGATTTTATTTTATTTGTTTATTCATGAGAGACACACAGAGAGAAGCAGAGACACAGGCAGAGGGAGAAGCAGCTCCACGCAGGGAGACAGATGTGGGACTGGATCCCAGGACCCCGGGCATCACACCCTGAGCTGAAGGCGGATTCTCAACCACTGAGCCACCCAGGTGTCCCACAGGCCTTTAGACTTAGGCTGGGACTTATACCATCAACTCAACTCCTATGGTTCTCAGGCCTTTAGACTTGGACTGAATCACTCCACTTTTTTTTGTTGTTGTTTGTTTGTTTGTTTGTTTTTGTTGTTGTTGTTGTTGTTGTTTTTGGTTTTACAGTTCCAGCTTGCTACTAGCAACTCTTGGGACTATTGGGCTTCATAACTGTGTGAGTTAATTCTTACAATAGATCTCCCTGTCTCTGTATCTTTCTAGGTACAGATTGAAATAGAGACAGAGAGCTACAAAATTAGTTTTGTTTCTCTGGAAAACCCTAACACAACCTCTTCCCATATTGATTATAGCTGTTTCAATGTCATGGTCTGATAATTTCAACATCCCTGCTTGATCTGGATCTCGTTCTGAGGCTTGCTCTGTCTGTTCAAAACATGTTTTTTTACCTTTCGGTAAGCTTTATAATTTTCTGTCAAAAGGTGGACATGCCCTACCCAGTGAAAGGAACTACTGTCAATAGGCCTTTAGTAATGTGGTGTGAGGTGTGGGGGAAGGGAAGAGTTCTCTGGTCCTATAATTAGGTCTCAAACTTTAAGTGAGACCCTGCCCCGGGCTGTGAACACAAGTACTTCTCAGCAGTTTTCTTTTTGTCACCCACTTACACGGTACAGGATGGCGAGACAAGGCTAGAGTTGGATATTTCTCTTCCTCTCTGTAGAAGGTTAGAGTGGGCTGGAATTGAGTGTTTCCCCTCCCCCAGGTCAGTGAGGCTCTGGCTTAACCCCCATAGGTTGGGCTCTGTTAAAATAGTTTCTCTTGAGAACAGACCTTGTTAAGAACATAATGTTCTGGTGAATTTCAAAATGGTTATTTCTCTTTTTCTCTCTCTGCTACAGGATCAAAGAGATTTTTTTCTAATGTTCACTATGAGACATTGGTAGAACTCTTGAAAGTGTAACTCATGAAAGTGTGGGGATCTCGTTGTGACTGAGTCCTCTGGTGCTTTTTTCTCTCTGAGATGTGTCCAAATCGAGCCTCCAGCAGTTTAGGTTTTCCTAATGATACTAGTTCCAGGGAGGTGGGGTTGTGTTCTGAGAAGTTGGGTTCTATTTGTCTGTCTGTCTCTCTAAGCTTCATGGTAGTTTGTCCCGTGACCTCACTTCTCTGGGAGAGCTAAAAATAGCTGTTGATTTTTTAGTTTGTTCAGCTTTTTACTTATTGTTAGGGTGGAGTGACAACTTCTCAGCTCCTTATATGCTGAACTGAAAATCAGTCTTTGACAATTTGCTTGAAATCTTGCCTCATTCCTCTTACTCAAAGCCATTCACCATATCTATCATCTATCTATCTATTATCTATCTATCTATCTATCTATCTATCTATCTATCTATCTATCATCTATCTATCTATCTATGAGTTCATACTCTTCTTCCCTTGAGCACAACATGGCTTTCCACTCTCTCCTGCCTTCACACTTGCTGTCCCCCTTCTGGACTTGTTGTCGGCCTCATGGTATTCACTCATTCCTAGAGACATGCAGCTATGTTTCCTCCTCTGGAAAAGTCTCCTGATCCCCATTTTCTTTTTTTTTTTTTTTTAATTTTTTAAATTTATTTATGATAGTCACACACACAGAGAGAGAGAGAGAGGCAGAGACATAGGCAGAGGGAGAAGCAGGCTCCATGCACCGGGATCCCGATGTGGGATTCGATCCCGGGTCTCCAGGATCGCGCCCTGGGCCAAAGGCAGGTGCTAAACCGCTGCGCCACCCAGGGATCCCCTGATCCCCATTTTCTAAGAGATTATTCCACCCATATTTTCTCAGTGAACTTACTTTAAGTGGTTTTATTGAAATTTTCTTTAATAGTTTATTTAAATGTATTTTCAGCCCATTAGAATGATGCTTCAGAAAAGATTCAGTGCATTTCTTGGTGATTATTAGTTGTTTGCCTTTTTTTTTTTTTTTTTACTATGTCTTTTAGAGGAACTCAATTAAATCTTCTTAAATATGTCAGCATATGTTACCTCATGTGGTCCTTCCATCAAATCAAAAGGAACGAGAGAACAGCAGTTAGGAAAATGAATCAATCACTATCTTGTACTAGTGTTCCTGTTTCCTGAAAGGATTTGCATTTAAGATATGCCTCTTTGGGAAGAGAAAGAATTCACATTAAATTTTCTGAGTGTGACTATTCAGCTAAAACAACTCTGTCCTTAACTGTGCATAGCAGGGTACAATTAATTGGCTTTGATCCAGGAAATATTTATATATTTTCGTTCACTTTAATGCTTTAGGAAAGAAGAAAGGCTAACAGTCATGCAAGCTTAATGAAATTGGTTGGTAGGTGTCTATCAACACAACAGATGTGTTAAAAACTTAAAACTGCATGTTCTTTCTTTCAAACAGATTTGAATACATCCATTCCCTTTATGCTGAAGACTTTAGATTAATGCATTGTTAAAGATGAGAACTGTTTTTGTTTTCTCATATCTAGAGCTTGTTTAGGGTTAAAGATGAGAATCTTTTTGATCATTTTTTTTCCTAGCTGCTCCACAGAGGGGTAATTACCTTTGATGGATTCTTTTATTTAATTCTCACACCAATCTTTTGAAATAAGCATTACTATTATTATCACTATTTTACAGATGTAATATCTGAGCACCAAGAGAGGTTAAGAGCTTGCCTAAGGTAGTACCCCTGGTAAACTGTAAAACAGAAATTCAGAAGAAACGATCTGATTGATAAGTGTGTATTTTTCTAGGCTTCTGTATTATCTGAAGCACAACATTTCAAAAAGTGCTAACAATTATTGTTTTACCCTTATGTATTTATTTAAAGTGTGTTTGGTTTGTGTTACATGTGAAGTAAAATTCCTGAACTGTGTTTTTATCTCAGAAATTCTGGACATTTTAGCAGTAATCAAATAGGGTTTCTAATCCTACTTTTCTTTCCCTTAAGGCATTACTAACTCTCCTGCATCACATTTTCAATACTAGTGCATATTCCAAAGTGAAGAAAATACATATATTAGAAATTTGGCCACTGTTATTTGAGTAAATACTAAAAACTTGGCAACATTTTATCAGACATTAAAAGGAAGATATGTTTTTCTAAATTTCTGGGCAGATGTTATTTTCCTACTTAAGACGAAATTATTGAAATAAAATTTGAAAAAAAAAAAGAAGAAATTATTAGTTGTCATGACTCTTTCCAAACCTCCCACAAATTCGTCCATGTTCTAATCCCCAGAATTTGTGAATGTTAGGGTACATGGCAAAGGGAGATTCAGGTTCCTAGTTAGCTAACCTTAAAAAAAGGGAGACTTTCCTAGATGATTATTTGAGTAGACATCACCACAAAAGTCCCTAAAGATGGTACAGGAAGCCAAAGGGGAGAGTCACAAGGAGATGTGACTATGGGAGAAAGATACAGAGAGAGGCAACTTTGCTGGTTTTGAAGATGGAAGAAGGGGGCTATGAGCCAAGGAATGTGGGCATTTTCTAGAAGTGGAAATAGCAATGTAACTGACTCTCCCCTAGAGTCACTAGAAAGGAGTGCAGCCTTATCAACACCTTGATTTTAACACAGCAAAGGCCATATGAGACTTCTCACCTACAGAACTTTAAAATAATAAATTTGTAGTCTTCTAATCCACTAAATTTGTGGGAATTTGTTACAGTGGCAATAAAACAGCAATAAAAATTCAGTTGCAAATTAATCTTTTCAAAAAATGTTAAACACAGGAAAATATTAAGTTTTTATCATTTTGTTTGCTGTCTTAAAAGATGAAGAAGATACTGGGACACCTGGGTGGCTCAGTAGTTGAGCATCTGCCTTCGGCTCAGGTTATGATCCCAGGACCCTGCAGGTGGCTTCTACAGGGAGCCTGCTTCTCCCTCTGCCTGTGTCTCTGCCTCTCTTCTTTGTGTCTCTCATGAATAAATAAATACTTAAAAAAAAGATGCGAAAGATACCAACAGTGACTTGAGATGAGCTCTTGAGATGCTGCTGCTGTCTGTGTAAATGTGTACTATGTCAGGACGCATCACACACACAAGCATAGATCTAAGATGTAGTAGGGGATGTTTCAATTCAATGGTTCTTAGAGTGAGTGGAGTGGGTCTCCAGAATGTGTCAGCAGGGGGTGCTCATGTATAGGGCAACACTGCTTCTGCCAAAAACATCATCTGACTGGGGAAGCACACACCAGGAGTACCAATTCTGTAAATATATACACATTTGAAGAAAAATGCAAAATCTATGACTGATAATATGGCAACCAGAGGGAACAGTATTTTGCACTTATTCTAGCATATTTATTCCATATATGAATAAATAATTCTTGAAGGAAGACAACTTTGACTTTAATTTATTAAATTCTTTTCCCCAATCTTGGCGTTCATAGTATTTAATGGAGTGTCTACCTTTCTATCATACCAAGTTTTGAAGTAGAGGACAAAGTTGTAGCTTGTTTCCTACAAATTGGGGATAGAATTCTGGATATTGACGGTGCAATTATATGGCATAAAATTATTTTATCATTTTCACAAGAATTTGTTGTCAAGCAAATGTGCTGTCTTGGTGGCTTCCTCCATGTTGTATGATCATGTAATCATGGGTTAAAGTTTTTAGACTTTTGCTTTGGAACTTCCCTAAGCAATAATTCAGGAATATTCCCAGAATATTAGGCTTACCTATTCTTATTTGCCTCTTTCACTCCATCTCTTGCTTTCTCTTTGTCTTATATTTTCTCACAATGAAAGTCTCTAGCCTTTATTATCCATGTTGTTGATGGAAGTTGTTCGTTTCAAAAATTAAATGTGTTGGGCAGCCCGGGTGGCTCAGTGGTTGAGCATCTGCCTTTGGCCCAGGGCATGATCCTGAGGTCCTGAGATGGAGTCCCACATCGGCTCCCTGCATGGAGCCTACTTCTCCCTCTGCCTGTGTCTCTGCCTCTCTCTGTGTGTCTCTCATGAATAAATAAATAAAATCTTTAAAAAAATTAAATGTGTTTACATGACAAAGTCTTGCCCTAATTTAGGATGTTTAGAAAATCAGTGACTAGTAGTTGGATAAAACAATTCTATGGTAACATTTGTACATGCAAATTTCGTACATACAAAGATGAAGAATCCTACCACACATGGAATAAATGCACTTTTTCTATCCTATAGGCTGACCTTGATGCCTGCAACAATCTCTATATACTATTTGAGTGTGGCTGCCTTAACCACAACAAAGGTCCAAACCTAACCCAGCTCCAGGGACCAAATAAATCAATTGATTTATTTGTCTGTTGTTCTTGCTACTGATTTAAACTTGTTCCTTGCTTCCCATACAATAAGAAATAACTTTGTTCCTTGTAACCAACTATCTGAGTTACACCTGACTTTTAATAACCAGTTATTGACTTCTTCCCCACATTTTGGTTTGTCCATCTTGCCCCCTATCTAATCACTCCGACCTGGATGAAATTGTTGCCTTTTTAAAACATGATCCTCTACCCAATGAAGCCGTGCTCTCCAGTTGTTACCCATTCATATAGGTTTTAGTAACCACAGCGACATGCTGTTTTTCATATTCAAGAAACATCCAGAAAACTCCTGGTAACCTGTAGCTAGAAGACTGATGTTGATGGCAGGCTACTCTGGACTACTTTCTATTTACTGCCGCTGTAATCTTCCCTGCCAAAGAAAACAGATCTACTGAACAGGTCCATCCAGAGTCAGACTTGCTTCTCTGTAAACTGAATCTCAAAGTAACTATTATTAGAGAACCCTGCATTTATTTGGTTGTGTTTGCATTTCTTAAACAAAGGTATATACACAAATATTATCTGTAGCTATTTAATAGGGTTCTATGGAGACTTTAGGTAAAAGTGAGATATTTATAGATTACACAGCTATTTGCAGAGATGTGTATCAGCTCATTCGAACTCATCCGGGTATTGGTTAACACTTAGATAAGCAGAAAAACAAATTAACGCTCAACCAAATCTAGTTTTGTTACGTGTCAGGCAGTGGGAACTTGTTTTTAATGAGTTAATAATTCTCAGTATGTCTCCAGCGTACATATGAATAGGTTGCATTTTTTTTTCATTTGTTCTGCTTATCACTAGTGTGGCTAACTTCATAGTTGCTTCAATGATGGAATCCTTTCAGAGGGTTTTGACCTTTTAGTCAATTTGGAATGCTTTTTACTGCTTTGCCACAGTTAGGAAAGATTGATCAGTTACTATATAAGGCTCCCACATTCCAGAAGGCTACTTTATACAGCTGGGTCAAGACCGTTCACAAACAGCCAAACACATATTTTATTGGTTTAATATTGCAGGTGGTTATATCACTTTCATAAAAGAGCTTTTACTTTCTTTAATTTCAATGTAGAATCTGGCACGTGAACTGATAATCAATCACATTTGTTCAGTTGCTTTTTAAAAGCTTAAATGTTTCACTGTGAAAAGCTGCTACTGAGCAGACACAGTGGGATTTCATAAGGGTTTTTATTAGACAGACCCTATGCGAGCTTAAAAAATGATTTAATTTGCAGTGTGCATATACCACAGATATTACCACTGCAGAAGAACCTATGGGGTATGAAATATCAATTTACATTTTTTCAAGATCCAATCACTCTAAATAGGTGTTGTGTCTGTAGGCCAATTCACAGGAGAGATAGGGAATGGAATGATAAAACAACAGGCAGGTGCAGCAAGTGAATTCATCTTTACTGGATATTTGAAATTACAAAATCCAAGTAGCATTTACTAGTCTCTTTTATTCCTACAGCTGCAAGGTGTAATGGAAAGTGCACCTCAGTGGGACTCAAGAGTCTTGGATTCTAGGCAGTGTTTGATGCCTAAATAGTTAGAAACTAAGCTCAATTCTCATATACTAAGCTAGGGTGCACGGGGTGATCACAGGTAAAATGACTGCTCATCAAAAGCATTCTTCAGGAGTTTTTGGTTACCCCAACAACATTCTGAGGCAATCCTATCTGTCATTATTTCTAAGAGCTGACAGTGGTGTCTCTTTCTGACTAGTATCATTAACGTTTTGGTGGACCCCTACTAAAGTATATGATAATTAGTAGGCATTCAGTACGTGTTCACTCGCTTTTTGTATTTCTCCATATTTTGTTGTTTATTCTAAAGGCTGAGCTGTCAATCTAGATTGCCATCCTTGAATCCCTTCTCAAATATCTCCTACCTCTTTTCCTTCCCTGCACAGTGGAGGATGAGAGGGATGATGTGTAGGAGGTGTTCCTCAGTTGATTTTAGCAAGCTCATTATTATGATCCTGAGACATAATTAAAATTGATAATATTTACTTAGTGCCTACTTCCTTCTGAGAACTGTAATTGAAACATTATCTTATTTTAAGCTTCAAAATAGCTTTGAGATGTAAATACTATTATTGCTCTAAATGAGAAACTAAGCTTAGAGAGTCGAAGTGGATTCATTAAGTTCACACAAGCTGTAATTGGTACAACTTGGATTCCAATGATTCTTTGTCCATTTCCAATGTACTTGAAGGTAAGTGCTTTAGTAATCAATTTGAAACAGGGTTTGGCAAGATGTGTTTTCATTCTCAATATTTTTATGAAACCGATGAATGTCATTAGTTCTCAATGAAAATGTAAAATTTTGAACAAGATATATTTTGATGAAAACGTTGAAGTATCAGCAAATTTAATGTACAGTAAATGTTTGCTATAGATCATTAAATATATAATCTATTTTATGCATCTGCCAATCGAATATAACTTTATGTCTTTACTTAAAATCCGGACAAGATTTCTGTCTCTCCCAGTGGCATAAAGAAATTTTGATTGCTGAAAGCAGCTGCTGGCAGGAACACTGGATCATTTAACGACAACTTCTCATATCAGCAATGTAAGACCCCTAAAGCTCCTGCAAAGGTAGTGAAAGATGATCTCTGAAGATTCAGATATATGGTCAGTGACTCACATGTTATAGAGGAGTTAAGTACTCTTATTTTGAGGCCTTTCTCATTGAGATGTATCCAGACACACAAAAGAGATTGTTAAAAAAACAAACAGGCAAAGGAAACAAAAAGCAATTCACTGAATCAATGATCCATTAACTACACCCCACATCAAACAGAAACATCATTTTCAGAATGTTTGGGACTAAGTGTTCCTAAGACTGAGACTTTCAGACAGGAACAGAGAGTGGTAGACTAGATGGCATGACGCAAAACTGTAAGACTTTCTCCTTGTTACAGGAGAAATGAGTTGGAAGCGAAACCAGAGAAGAGGCAACATGAATCCTTAGTTCCCAACACCGGTTGGGTATCGGAATCACCCTGGGGGCTTTTAAAAATAGTGGTGCTGGGGTTCCGCTCCTAGAAATGTTCATTTGCCTGGTATGAGCTCAGATAATCGAAAACTTTTATTGCCATTCGGTTGATTCAAATGTTTACCCAGAGTAGAGAACTATTTCACTTCTAATCTGCCTCATAAAGGAAAACAACAACAACAGCAACTTCCAAATTCAGTGACTTAAAACAATTATTTATTACTTTTTGCCAATTCTTTGTGAAGTCAAGGAAGTTTTTCTGGGCTACTTTGCTCCACACACGATGGGCTGAGGTCCCCCAGTCGGTTGAATTCAGCAGGCAGAGGAGACATGAAGAAACAAGAAAGTTTCATTGACTGGCCCTATGGGACTCTCTGGATGGCCTCACCATTTCCATCATTCAGGAGCCTTCTCCAAGCTTCTTTGTACTATGATGTCTGCCTTCCTGAGAGAGGTAGTAGCAACTGACAGTTTTCTTAAGATGTGGGTTTGGAAGCTCCAGAATGTCATTTCTGTCACATTACATGGGCCAAGGCAACCATGAAGGATGACCCATATTCAAAGGAGGGGAAATTCAACTATCCCTCTTCATGTGAGAAGTGACAAATGCCTCATAGCCATCTTTGTTCCCCTGCAAGAACCACCACTGTATCCTACTAATTCTCCCTTAGTTACCTCCAGGTGGCCTTCAAAGAAAGTTGGGTCTGGACAGGAGGACGAGGTTTCAGATAAGGATGACAGGGAAGGGAGAGAGTGAGCAACAAAGGAAACTTCTTTCTTTCTTTCTCTTTCTTTCTTTCTTTCTTTCTTTCTTTCTTTCTTTCTTTCTTTCTTCTTTCTTTCTTCTTTCTTTCTTTTCTTTCTTTCTTTCTTTCTTCATTTTTTTAATAATAAATTTATTTTTTATTGGTGTTCAATTTGCCAACATACAGAATAACACCCAGTGCTCATCCTGTCAAGTGCAAAGGAAACTTCTAATGGCAGTGCTGATGTGCTGAGGTTGTATAGGAATAATCTCATCGTGTAATCAGTGTCAGGGAGGAATTTTTGGTAGAGTGTTGGAGCGAGGGTAAGAGAGAGAATATAAGTTAAGGGCAGAGAAAGCTCAGGAAATCATGGAGTTGGCCTGACTGTGGGTGTCACACTGTGAGTTTTGGCAGCTTACGCGTTCAAAGTCCTCCGTGGCGATGGTCTCTGTGGCAGGACTTAGTGTTATATATCAAGTACTTTCATTCCCTTGCTTTCATGCACCTGCCAGAGTTACAGTTGCCCGCCCACTTTGATGTTCCTCACACCCATGTGATTTGCTTTAGTGATTGCAATGTGAGCCCAAGAGATATCTTCACCATTGGGCAGAAAGAGCAAGAGGTCAGACCTGTACACCCCTTTCCCTTTCCAACTGGGCAGATGCAGGAATATATATCACCATAGATGTCCCTTCGGTCTGACTCCTACGTGACTAGGAAAGTCCTTCCTGCCAGTAGCTTTCCGCATGGGTAAAATGTGGGTGACAAATAATCTTTTTTATTTGAAGTCACTGATATTTTAGAAGTTATTGTTTGTTTGTTGGCACAGATAAACTTGGTAGTATAAACTACCAAGTCCTAATGGTACAGTAATATGAAGTTTTCATGGATGGGGAGTACTCACTTTCCTTAGTATTTTATTAACAATTTTTTTCTTAAATTTATTTACTTAGCGAGAGAGAGAGAGAGAGAGAGAGAGAGCACATGAGAGGACAGACGGCCACAGGGAGAGGGAGAAAGAAAATTTCAAACAGGCTCCGCACTGAGTGTGGAGCCTGACCTGAGGCTCCATCTCACAACCCTGTGATGGTAACCTGAGCTGAAACCAAGAGTCGGATGCACAAGCGACTGAGCCATCCAGGCACCCCGAGTGTTTTATAATTCCAGCCTGGCGATGGTCACTTGCTATTTATCCTGGTCTGCAGGTTTGGACACTACCAAGTGGAAATACGTTTTTAGTGAGACTTGTCTTTGACCAAGACACAAATCAGCCTTGAAACGCTCTCTTAAAATGACCTGCCATCTTGAATCCTTTTGTTCATATTTTATAGTTTTATATCTTCTCTGACCATTGATTGATGAGTGGAATGAGAGGCAGAGGCTCCCAGGGAATTACTTATCCAACAGCCTGACCTGCAGTCACACCAAGGAAGGCTTTACTACTGAAAGTGCCATGTCTGCAATGACAACACAGTAATATATCCCACAGACGATGAGCATTCCATCCTGGCTGAATGAAGACTCTCCTTGCCTGTTTTAGGAAATGTTTGTAATGTTTTAGTATCTACTTTGGTCTTAGAGACAAGAAATCCATGTCTTCACTGGGATTTCTTAATGTCGGAGTAAATAGATTATGATAGAGGCTGCTATCATAGAGGCCTTAATATACTTTTTTAAAGCCTTAATATTTTCTATCTTGGTAGACATATCAATTAAGTTTTATTTGTGAAAAATGTATTAAATGTTAAGATTATTCTTCTGTTTCTACATTGTTGATGTGTCAGATAGTGTTTTCAGGTAGTTTTTTTCTTGGTAGTTGCAGCCATGACATGTTCTTGTGGTGGCTAATTACAGCAAATTCTACAATGTACTTTTTTTTTGCTTTAAACAGACTTTGTTTTTTAGCATAGTTTTGGTCTCACAGCAAAATTGAGCATAAGGTACACAGAGCTCCCATATGTCCCCAGCGCACACGTGTACACGCACACACACACACACACACAGGCACACACACCCTCTTTCAACATCCTTTGTTACAACTGATGAACCTACATAGACACATCATCACAAAATGTCTATAGTTTACATGTACAGCTCACTCTTCGTGTTGTACATTCTTTGGTTTTGGACATACGTATAATGACATGTATCGATCTTTACAGTATACAGAGCGATTTCACTGTAATCAAAATCCTCTCTGATTCCCTCTTCCCAAGCTCCTGTAACCACTGGTCTTTTTATTGTCTCCACAATTTTGCATTTTCCAGAACAGAAATATAGTTAGGATATAGTCATCTTTCATTTAAATATGCACTTAACATGGGAAATACCATGTCTTTTCATGACTTGGTAGCTTATAATCCTTTTTTTGGTGTTGAATAAGATTCCATTGTCTGGATATTCAAGTTATTTATCCCATTCATCTACAGATGGATATCTTGGTTGCTTTCAACTTTTGGCAATTATGAGTAAAGCTGCTAAAAATATCGATGCACAGTTTTTTTTTTTTGATGGACTTAAGTTTTCCATTTATTTATGTAAATATCAAGGAGTATCATTGCTAGATAATATGGTTATGACAATTCCTTTTGCTTCACATCCTCGCCAGCATTTGGTGTTGTCACTATTTTGGATTTTGGCCACTTTATATAGGCATATGGTAATATCTCATTGTTACTTATTTTTCACTTTCCTAATAACATGTAATGTAGAACATTTTTTCACCTATTTATTTGCCATTGGTATATCTTCTTGCTGAGGCGTCTGTTCAGGTCTTTTGTCCATTTTTTGATCAGGTGGGTTCATTTTTTTAATTGTTGAGAGTTTTGTATATATATTTTGTTGTACATATCAGTTTTAAGTATTCTTTGTATATTTTGGAGAACAGTTATTTATCTAATATGTCTTTTGCCAAATAGTTTCTCCCAATCTGTTGCCAGTTTTCTCATTTTCTTGACAGAGTCTTTCACAAAGCAGAAGTTTTAAATTTTAATGAAGTCTAATGTTAATTTTTTTAATGGCTTATGGCTTTGTTGTATCTAAAAAGTCAACATCATACTCAAAATCACCTAGATATTCCCCTGGGTTATTCTAGGATTCTATCCTGTATTTTATTTCTTCTTCCTAAATCCGATGAGTTAACAGAGCTACTTTCTTTTCTGTAACAAGTTATTAATTAATGAAGTAATATACACAATATTTTGGGGTAAGATAAAACTCAATCTTTGTCTCACTTGTTTTCATTACACATGTATTTGTTTTATGAGAAAACTAACCTTATCATATAATAATACTTTTGTTTTTTGTTTTTCAAAAGAAATAAAAAGAAACCTTAATGTGATCCTGAAATGACAAGTAAAAATTTATCATCTAAAATAAAATCACAAATAAGAATACAATAAAATTCATAAATACCCTATTTTATCTATGTATATGTGTGCATGTAAGCACATATGAATGGAAATAACTGACAGAAGTATATAATATTAATTTAATAGGATACCCTGAGTTATAGCCTCATTCTTTTTTCCCACGAGAAATGCTTATTGTTTGCTTCCTTTCTCTTGCCTGCTTGCTGTGTAATTTAAGACTGATAAATCCTTGTGGGAAACAAAACCTGATCAGAGAACAGGTTGCATTGTCTCCTAAAGAAATTACGCCTTAGTGACTACTGATATTGGCTTTGTCAAAATGGAAATGTATAATTAATACCTTCGCTTGAGCAGTTTTGGAAATAGAGCCACCTGAAACTGATTCAAAAGGAAGGATTTAATGGTGAACCCTCTCTCTGTATAACCATTAATGCATTGGATTGTGGAGACCACAGCATACCAAAATGAGGTGATTGGATTTTTGATACCTGGATTGGTTATTGTGCCTGTAGTTGAAATAATGGAAATCTGCCATGTAAAATCAAAGAGAATAAAAAGTCCATTTCACATAGGTGCAATTCTTTTGTAAAATCAAGTGATTTCTATTTTTTTCTTGTGGTGTTTCAGGTTTCATACATTTTTAATTTCAGAGTTGCATTTGCTTATGAGATAAAGTTCTGAATTGTATTTTAAAATGTAGGATGACCTCAATATTTCTAATTAAGATTTTTTTTTTTTGTTTTTGAATTCACAGTAGAGGCTGAACATCTGGTAATATGATTCAAATGTCCTCCATCTTCTCACCCCTGAGATTCAGTTTCACTATCTGCTATTTATATTTTGATTCAAAGTTTCAAATGTCTACTTTATTCTGCTACATTATGTACTAAGGGATTTGAAATGGATAAATCCAATACATCCTTCAAGATAGATAGCTCCCCCGACTCTCAAAATATTAGCACTATGTAGAGCAATATTTTTCAAAGGAATATAATCTGTATAGCTGAATGGCTTTGTTAATCAAACATTCTAATAATTTATAGACAAATGCAATCTGATAGAAGATTAATAATTAAAATAGGAATCTTATTTTTTTTTTTCTAAAGAGAGAAAGAGAGAGTGGGTTTGGAGGGAAGGGCGGAAGGAGAGGGAGAAAGAGAAGCTTAGGCATGCAGGGCTTCATCTCACAACCCTGAGATCATGACCTGAGCCAAAATCAAGAGCTGGGCGCTTAACCAACTGGGCCACCCAGGCGCCCCTAGGAATCTTTAATAACTATAATAATCAGAGATGACTACTGGCTGCAAAGGAGAAGTGAATATTTTGGAAGTAACTATTTGTAAAAATAATTAAAGATGCATTTTGTTAACTGATATAATTTGAGAACACTACTCAAAATCTTAACCAGATTCTGAATCGATTATATATAGATAATGTGACTGACTTCACAGCCTAGATATACCACTTATAGCTAAGCAATCCTAGATCATTTATATGGAACTTTTTAGTCAAGTGCTGCATTGACTAGTACCAGAATGCAGAAGCTGATGGTAAAATATTTAGAATTTTGCAAGCCCGTTGTTATATTTGTAACTAGAATTCAGCTGTGGCAGGAATGTTTGCACCACAGAAATTGGCAAACATCACAGATCAGGATTGTTTCTTGTTTGTTTTTCAATATATTCATTAAACATTTAGCAGCACATACTTCTCCTACTTTAGTTTCTGTATTTGTAAAATGTGAATAATAACCATACCTACCTCCAGTGTTCTTAGATTTTAATTACATGAATTGATATTGTGAAAGTTGTAGTATATTGACTAATGTACAGTAAGCTATTATCTAGAAACACTACAAAAGCTGAATGTAAAACTGATTAAAGCAAGCTGGGATATATTCTACAAATATTTCCTAACTGCCCCATAAGAAGTGCTAGAGTCTCTTTTAGACTCTTGGCTTGAATCAGTGACTAAACAAAGATCCATAGATTTCCAGCTTGCATTCAAGCTGAGAAAAACAGATACATGAAAAATTATTGCATAATCTAATCTAGAATTTTTTGAAGGTGATACCTGTTATTAAAAGGGAAACAAAGAACAAGAAGATAATAGGAGAGATAGATATCTTAGAGTGGTAAGAGTAGACAACATGTGAATATTCCACAATTAATTGTGAAAAACATACAAATACTGTCACAAATTCCTTACTAAACTTTTCATGAAAGCATTACAAGAATTCTAGAATAGGTCAATTCTGACTCTGTATCTAATACTTTAACTCCATTTCTCCTGGTCTGGCTTACTTGGCCAGTGGGTTTTAATCCAAATTTTTGACTAAAATCTTTAGAACGCCCATTCTTAAAGCATGTAGCTTTTGAACACAATATAAATAATATAAATAATATAAAAGGCATTAGTTACAGTAAATAATGCAGTTACATAGTATCTGTGGCTTGCTCATTGGCAATGAAATACATTTCTAGTCGCTAAATTAAAGGCCTAGGGAATACAGGTGCAAGGATGCTGTGGGACTTGTTGCCATCTCCTTTCCAATTAATATTCCCATTTCACTGTTGGCTGCTATGAAACCATCAAATGTCAATAGTAGAGACTTTATCATTGCTAAAAATTCTCATGGAAGATTGTCTTCTCTCCTTCTTGCCTTCTAAGCTAAGAAGGGGCATGGTTTCTCATGTGTCTTGAAATCAAGTATTAACTTCATTTTTTAAATGCTATGCAGTGCAGAGAACCATGATGTTGCAAGACGGAAGAAAGATTGCAGTAAAAGAAAGGAAGCTGAAGAGAAATACTGTCCATAAAATTATTCACAATTTCTACTGGTTTTCTCTATAAGTTATGTGTACACATGTTCTAATGGGATTTTTAAGTCATACAAAGGACAGTGATACCAAATCTTAGAAAAAGAGTAACGATAAAACTTTTAACAATTATCAAAGTAAAACAAAACAAAAGTGTCATTTTCTTGAAGAGTAGAAATTTTCTAGCTAAATACCATGGATTTCTTTTTGATTTTTTTAAAGATTTTATTTATTTATTCATGGAATACACAGTGACAGAGGCAGAGACATAAGCAGAGGATGAAGTAGGCTCCCTTGGGGGAGCCTGATGCAGGACTCGATCCCAGGACCGCAGGATCACAAACTGAGCAGCAGGCAGACACTCAACCACTGAGCCACCCAGGCGTCTGTAGATTTCTTCTTAAATCTTACTTCTCTACACTAAAATAGCAAAAATAATAATTTAGACTTTGATAACATTCTCTCTTTTAACATATTTAACATATATTATTTTTCAATAATATGAATTGCAATTCATATTCATATTCATTCTATAGGCAATAGATTCTTACCTATGTGAATGCTACATAACATAAAATGTTTTAAAGATCCAATATTTTGCAAAATAAAATGTGCACATAAATAAGGCCAGGAATAAAATAAAACTGTATGGCCCATAGTAGTAAAATTATTTGAAGGGATATGAGAAAGTAGACATGACTTTGCTTCATGGTTTTGGAATATCAGATTGAAGAAAGGAACTTAATAAATGTTCTGTTTTATGTTTACTGTGAAAATACTGCATATTACCAACTCTTCAAGCATTTGATTTTATTTAAATACATATTAAACTTTTTCATATAATATATACTATTGCATATTTACATTTTATGTATTTTTACAGATATTTTATTCATGTTATCATATGTAGGTTGCTTACACATATCTCTACCTTGATACACGATGTACATTATAAAAAGATAAAAATATTTTATATAGAAATGGTCAAACGTGTACACACAGACATGCACACATATGTTTTTTTTCAGTTTCAACTAACTAAAAACTTACTCTACCGATAGAGTGGTACTGTGATTGAGAGCAGACCCCCAGGGCAAGATGGCCTGGGTAGGAATTCCACTCTAACTTATACTACCTGGGTAGTCTTTCTACTCTATTACATTCCCTTCCTTCCTTCCTTCCTTCCTTCCTTCCTTCCTTCCTTCCTTCCTTCCTTCCTTCCTTCTCTTCTTTCTTTCTTTCTTTCTTTCTTTCTTTCTTTCTTTCTTTCTTTCTTTCTTTCTTTCTTTCTTTCTTTCTTTCTTTCTTTCTTTCTTTCTTTCTTTCTTTCTTTCTTTCTTTCTTTCTTTCTTTCTTTTCTTTCTCTTCCTTTTTAATATTTTATTTATTTATTTGAGACAGAAAGACAGAGGAGAGCACAAGCAGGGGGAGGGACAAGCAGACTCCCCATTGAGTAGGGAGCCAGACAGGAGGCTCAATCCCAAGACCCTGACAACATGACCTGAGCCAAAGTTAGATGCTTAACCGCTCAACCGACTTAGTCACCCAGGTGCCCCGTACACTCTTTGTATCTTAATTTCTGCTTTGAAAAGGGAGTAATAATGATATTACCAACTTCGTAGAATTCTTTAAATCATTAAATGAGATAGCTTAAAACGTTCTTTAGAAGAATTATGTTAACATTAATAAGAAGTATTTGATTTTAATTTAACCCTCTGTGATTCAGAGATTCAAAGAGGCCAATTTGAAGTCATTTCAATTTCTGGTCATATTTGTTTTCATTGGAGGAAAAAGTATTTCATATATCATGGTGATATGCAAGTCTGAATAGAAGAAGTGCATTATTGTCTGCACTTACAGGAATAAGTCTCCTATTTCTATTACACACAAGATACTTAAGTGTAATTCAGCTACTCAATTTCCATTTTTCTGACATTGTAAATTATTCTTGCAAAATAGTCTAAAAGTGTTATGTTTTTACATGTTTAGCAAAGGATTCAAAATCTATCAAAACTCTTTATTTGAAAAGAATTAAATAGCTTAAAAATCTATGCCTGTAAGTTTTTTTTATATATATATAACGTATGCATATATGGGTTGTCATATGTAAGTTAGTTTTCTAGGGTTGCTGTAACTAAATACCACAAACTGAGGGGCTTAAATAACAGAAATTTATTGTCACACAGTTCTGGAAGCTAAAAATCTGAGATCAAAGTGTCAGCAGGGTTGTTTCCTTCTGAGGTTCCTGAGAATCTGTTGCACATCTCTCTGTGGCAGCCCCAGGCATTACTTGACTTTAGATGATATTCTCGGTGTCTTCACACCCTCTTTCCTCTGTATGTGTCTCTCTCTGTGTGCAAATTCCCCTCTTCATAAGGACACCAGTCATATTGGAATATGGCCCACACTTGATTATCTTTTACTAGATAAGATATTTTAAATTATTTTCAAATGAGATCACGTTCAGTTACTGGTTAGGAGGTTAGGATGTCAATATTGTTTTGAAGAACACAATTCAACCCATAACAATATTTGATAAATTTTATTGTTTATAACAACATTATGTCTATGAAAACATATTCAAATATATTCTCCATATCACCAGTATAGGAAGAAAATTAGTTTCTTCCTAAAGGTGGTTATTTTGTCACTCCTGGTTAAAAATGTCATCTTTACCTTGACACAAGAAATGTGACTTCTTTCCTTCCTTCCTTCCTTCCTTCCTTCCTTCCTTCCTTCCTTCCTTCCCTTCTCTTTTTCTATCTTTCTTTTAAATATCCACTACAAAGAATACTATTATTGATAACCACTTGTTATCGTAGAGGTCAGCAAATTTGGAAATCTGTGTTTGCATGAATAGAAAATATACAAAATACTCCTAGAGTATTTCATTCTTAGTTGAACAGATATTTTTTTCACATTTTAAATAATATTTGTAGATGTTTTACCTGAGTACTTATCAAATACAATTCACTCTTCCTAATTTCTACTTCTTACAGCTTATGTAACAAAATTTCAGACCAGGAGCATAGGAGCAGAATTACATTCAGTTATGCTATTTTTTTTTCACGGTGCACCTGTTTGCGTTTGCACTATTTTGTTGTATTTGATGTGTGTTTACTTTCCAAAAACTTTGTAATGACTAATTCAGTTAACATTAAATATTATAATTTTAATAATCCACACACTAATGATCTCACAGCCTATCTGTATATTTTGTAGAGTAAAAATAATAATACCCCTGGAAGTTCGGATATTTTCTTCCCAGTGAATGGTATCTGTGAGGATACAGATTTCACACGTTGGCTATTGAGACTATAGGTCAAGAGGAGTTTCACAGGTTACACTCAGACACAAGATCTATATAAATATAAGTAGAGGTCAAATAGGAGAATATGAAAAAAAAAATAGGAGAATATGTGCAGGTTGTCTGGTATTATCATTACAGTCACAGTGTTTTTATTGACTGTATCTTAAATAAGCCACAAAAACACTCAGGATGAATGGGGAAAACTCAACTAAATGTTTTGAGCTTTGTGCTCACCCTAAATACATCTGAGTCCCTATGTTGCTTTAGCCCCTTTTTATTATAGTTTTTGTTTGCTAATCTGAACTAAAGAGATAGAAAACGAGTCCCTCAAATGTATCACGTCAGGCACACAGCATGCAAGAATTCCTTGGAGGCTCTCTGGGTCCAGTAAACAGATTTCCCCACGTTCACTTGCCTCACAAACAGCTCTTTTTAATCATCTCCTTAGTTTTAAGGCACTGGGGGAATAATTTAATTTTAATTGTTTTGTTTTCAGGTCTGATGAGTACAGATTTAAAGCCAGGACTCTTTTCATGCCTGTGTACATGAAGCCATTCTGCAATGATACACAGCTCAGTGAAATGTAACAAAATGTAATTCTGGCCTCTTAACATGTTGATGTGCTGAACAAATTTAAAATCCTAGTTCAAATAAGTCATAAAAATTGAAAGTACCATCTGAAGAGTCTTGTCAGCGATCTTAAGATATGGGTCCTATAACCCAATATATACATCAAAGCCATGGGACACTGAAAACACAAGAAGGAAGCATTACGGTACATTTATCATTTATACTGCGTGTAAGGTTGGGACCTCTAGCTTTCTTATGATGGTTCCACTTGAATGGTGTAGGAATAAATGTATCTCAGGACTCCTTTGCCTTCACAGTTATGCATTACACCGTAACAGATTTTCCAGCAAGAGACACTTTTCACACAGTCAGAAATGAAATATATGGGACATAACACTGTTCCTCTTATACAGTAGGTTTCCTTAAACTATGCACAGTGTGCAGGTGATCCTTTATGTAATACATAAACAATAATTTCATATGCTTCACAGGTCCCCCTGGTCCCATTAATATTTGTAGAGACTCTCAAGCTGACTTCACCAATACATCAAACTAAAGTCAGGGAGCATTCAGTATGATTGCTGAATTTGGGAGTTATCATGAGCTATTAACTGATTCAGAGGTCTTAAATGTGGGCAGAGAAAACACAGGAAACAAGGGAGTTTTTTTGTTTTGTTTTAGAACTGTTGCTAGAAAACCATTTCAGTTGTTTCCATCTATGATGCATGCTCCTGATCCCTTCTGGTCTTCCCTAGGGGGTAGTTTCCACAAAAACCCCAGGGGGTCACAGGGAATCCTTGCACAGGATGCCTGCATCAAGTTGCTAAGGTGACTTTCCACCTCACTGGTCCCCTAAGAAGGGGAATCCCCACACTTGGGATGATTAGGGAGTTTCTCTACGCGAGGTGCATCCTCACTGCATTTGCAATTTCTTGGTATATGTGTTATAGTTTCTTTTTGATTTGTAGGAAATGGCATGCAAATGTGATTCCTATTGTTGCTGTGGGAGTTACAGGGCAAATTTTTTCCTTAACTATTTGAAATGTGTGCTTTATTTAAAGGTATTAGTGAGACCGGAAATATATATTCAGACATATCAATGAGGGGGGCAGTGGGGGGGTCACCTGGAAGGGAATCTCAAGGGTTTTAAATATACTGTAAATATTACTAAGACTCCTTCAGGAAAGCATAGAAATCTGCTCCAACTTACTGATCTTACTGATAAAGCAGCATAACAGTTTCCTTTACTTGCTGGGTACAAATTGCCTATTTTTTTTTAATTTGACGATTGTAGATAAATCCCAGTATCATAAAGATCATTGGCAGTATCTCCTGATGTCTTTAAGCTGTACTAGGTACTTGACCTTTCATGCAAATATCTTTAAATAAAATATTTTGACTATTTTAAGTAATTTTAGTACATTAGATATATAACTTTTTCTCCTCTTTTTTATATGTAATCAATAAGTATTATATCAAAAAATGTCAAAAAAAAAACCAAAAAATGTCATCAGAGTGAAATATACCCTCCATAATGTGAGTATGCTCAATACAAACCAGTCTTTTGTTAATATTTACAAGTTTCTTTTTCTTTTTCTTTTTCTTTTTTCTTTCTTTTTTTTTTTTTTTACAAGTTTCCTGTTACTGGTAGTAAACATCTCTTGAGCTATCTAAAACTAAGCAATTTCCAATACACTGTTACTTATTGGAAATTTTTGTTTAGGAAAAATGTTAAAATATAACATTTTAAATGTATCATCTCTGCCAAAATGCTACCTAATGAAGTTTATTCCCTTAAAAGGAATCCACTGTGAGAGTTGTTTCAGTGAAAAATATGTGAGTTTAATTGACACAAATGTATTCAATTAAACTGACTTAGATCTTTTACAATGTCAATCTATTGTTCTATTTTATCTTCTGGTGCACCAGAAATATATCATTTGATATAAACTTACAGTTTAATATGTGCTTAAGAATCACCCATTTTCCTGAAAGAGAGTAGGGGCAACTTTGAAAATATATACACAAGGACATTTTGGTGGTGGCTACCAGTAACTACTCTGAGCCATTTATTAACCACTTATTCATTTTTTGTGAACATTTTGACATGTGTGATTTATTTCACAATAATAACTTCAGAATCTGATATAATAATATTAAAGATGTATTTTTCCTTCAAATTCATCCGGGTCATCCTCATATGACCCTCCTAAATTGTCTTGTCTAGCTACCCCCGTTTCTGCTGTTGTCCTCTTTTTTGAATTGGTCTACATTAATACATTTCAAAAAATATTTTTGGAATATTTTTTACATTCTGATATTGGAACTAAGCCTAGGGAGTGGTTGATTAACACTTAAGTGACCCCGTACTAATGAGCTTATATTCTGCTGTCTTTGTGACATTTCTAAATCTTATGAAAATGACGTTTAAGATTATGTATAATACACTGAAACTCTGTTATTGCTTGGGAAACAGGCCAATAGAAGAATATCTTTGTTCACAGTATTTTCTAGATCATATGAAAACCTTTCTGCAAGTTTCATGTGACAAACGTTTAAATATAAATTATGTAGTCATAAACATAATGTTTTTCACACTATCATTTTGTATTTCCAACCATCTCAGTCAGTGGGTTCTTGACAATGCCTTTTTCATTCTGTTCCTAAACTCAGAAGTTCTTTGAGATGTGCTAAAGAAAAACTGCATTAGGCTAGTTAGACAAGTGGGAAAGACTATTCAGGACAGTGGAATGAGGGTCAAGGCAACTTGATTCCCCGTGAAGCCTGCGGTGAATTACTGGAAAAGTACTAGCGACATTAGCAGGAAGATTGATCAGTGAAATTTGGCCATTTGTGTTTGCTCAATCCAAGTTTGGCTCCTCCTTTTCCATGAAGACTGGGAAGTAGAGGCAACATCTTTTTTATTGATACATTTCAAAGGAATGGCCTCCAGATCCTTGAGAAAGCCATTCCTGGGTTGTAAAACGGGCCAAAGGCTGAGAGCAGATTTATATCTCAAAGTGGCAGAGAAAGAATTTTAAATTGCAAATTTTCTTAAATAAATACTCTAAAAAAAGGAAGATGGGGGTCTAGATAGGAAGAAACTGTTCTAAAGTATAGTCAAGCTGAGGGAAAATTTAAGGCATTCTTGGTCAGATTCCATAATAAATTATATCAGGACTGCAGAACATACTTTCAAGACACTTGAAAATTTTCCCTTTATTTACTAGCTCAGGAGAAAAACTGATTTTAAGAGGTAGAAAAAGATTGAAATAGGATTAAAAGTTTTTAATAAAAAAATAAAGTTTTTAATAAGGGGATCCCTGGGCGGCTCAGCAGCTTGGTGCCTTCCTTCGGCCCAGGGTGTGATCCCGGAGTCCCGGGATCGAGTCCCACATCAGACTCCCTGCATGGAGCCTGCTTCTCCCTCTGCCTGTGTCTCTGTCTCTGTCTCTCTGTCTCTCTCTCTCTCTTTGTTTCTCATGAATAAATAAAATCTTTAAAAAAAAGTTTTTAATAAAACAAAGCCAATGTTTCAAAGGTGAAACCATCTGACCTTGTTTGGAATAATCTCATAGATAATACTTGTAGAAGAACTAATTATTAACTACTTAGTAACTCTACATGCCGATTGAAAACTGAGCATAAAGTTCCTTTTCAACTGCAACGTGATAGTTAGCAATATAAACCATATTCTGAATACTTGGGGAAAGATGATTATTCTCTAAAGGTATAGGAATTGGATATTTACAAATCCCCATCTTCTATGTCTGAGACTTTAAGAGAAGAGAGAAGTTGGAGTTGCAACACAGTTATATAGGTCATCAGGGATTAGAATGTCAGTTATGGGGCACATTAAAGATAGGAGATTCAAAATCCAGTGAAGGTGGAGCAAGGTATCTAATAAAAGAAACATGAGTTACAAGAAGGAAAATAAGCGTATTTTGACATAACAGCCTTTTCAGGGAACCGAATTTGGAAAGCAAATAATTAGAACTTATTATACTGGGAAACTAGAGATTGATTTGATATCTCCACAGCAAGTAGGTCAGTAAAATATATATTATTTATTCAATATATAATGAACAGTAGTTAATTTTCCTTCTCATTAGAATAATACAAGGCTAAATGGGCTAGTAAAGACAAATGTTAATACAGAAGCAATTGCAGGGGAAAAAGAAACCGAGTTCCTATCATGGAGGCATAGCACACAAAAGAAGTTATTATTTTAAGTAGAAGAGAACCTTAATGCTGGTCACTTATTTGTAGTAGGATAAATAAATATTGTTATAACACCATAGGATCAACAGAGTAGCAATAATTTTATTTTGTTTTTGGTATTGTGCAAGAACATAATTTCTTTAAAGATGACAACAGAACACCTTACTACGAATTCATAGATGCGGCAATGAGGTATGGGGACACTAAGTAACTTACTAGTAGTCACAACACTAATGTTTTTGTATTGGTGATCAACAGTTGGGATGAACTTTGGTTATGACACTGAATATATTGCTTCTTCGAATTCCAACATGTAAAACATTTATCCTGAGGACAGAAGTAAATATGGATAATGTTAAAACTTGGCATTGAAGCCTTTCCTCTTCTCTCATATACTACATATACTTTATGAGAAGTTCCTCTTGGCTATATAGTCAAAATATATTCAAAAGCCAGATTACTTTGCTTTACCTTTTCTGCTATCATACCATTCAGATTCACCATCATCTCATACCCACATCGGCCTCATTGCTTCTTTCTCTATCTCTAAGGTGGGCTGCATAATTTCTGGGATCACGGCAAAATGGATATTAAAAAGGGGGGAGCGGAGAGGATGTGAAAGCTACCTCGGCTTCCCCAAATGAGCCAGTTGCCAACTGATGGACATATACTACCTGAATGCAACCACGTTAATGAATTTAGGCAATACCAGAAGAGTGGCATAGCCAACACCCAAATTTGTAAGAAATAACACGTTCCTACTTTAGAATTACATTACAGTTGTGTGTGTGTGTGTGTGTGTGTGTGTTAAAGATTTATTTATTTTAGAGAGCAGGCAAAAGGTTGAGGGAGGGAGGGGGACACTTCCCCGGTGAGCATGGAGTTCTACACTACACTAGATCTCAGGACCCTGAGATCATGACCTGACCCAAAAAGTTGGTTGATTAATCAACTGAACCACACAGGTGCCCCTGGGTACGTGTTTTTATGCAGCAAGACAGATTTTTCAGTTACAACAGCTTTTTTTCATTGAGACTTTTTAAAAACCCCTCTAATTAAAGGATATCTCTTTTGAATTTTTGTTTCCCCACATTACATCTTTTTTTAAGAAACTGTAATCATTGAGAAAAATTGGTGAGAGGAATTACAAAACAGCTGAGTGTGTGAAATCCCATGGGTTTTATTTTTCTCTTTTTTTTTTCTTTTTTTCTCCTAGCAATTTTCACAGGAACTTTAGTAACTTAACCCAAGCTTTTCTCCTTCCTTTTGATCTCCTCAATTGGGTCTATTGAGAACTGAAATTTGAATTTAATTGTTTCATTAATCAATGAGAATTTTCTCTGTCGATTTCAGAAGAAAAGGTTTGAGATACAAGATTCTGAGCCTCTCTGAGAAATCCTTTTCTCAAAGGGTCTGTGCCTCCTCTAAAGCAAACAATTTGATCAACATTTAAAAAGAAAACTTAACAAGGTTCTTACACGCAGTAAAAGTGAGTTGACTGCAAGCATATTTTCCCTCAATTTGAAAGAGAATCAATTGGTGGCTGGTATGATCAGCCCCAGACAGTACTTCTCTTTGTTCTTTAATTTCCATGCTAATTGACAGGTATTATAGAGTTGAGTGAAGCTGCCTCTAAAACATCACTTCTAATGCTAAAAGAAGGAATTTTGGGGGGTATTATGATGACATTGCTTTGAAACCCACTGGAAAACATCTGTTAGCTTTTCTGGAACATTTAATACTATTTTTTTGATTCTCACATTTAAAAAAATCACTTTTTCACATCTTAGAAATATATCTTGCATTCACTTTTAATGTAGATTTTTGTTATACACAGTATGCTTCCATGGGACAGTAAAGTGTTAAATCTATAGTTCTACTATAGTGAATAAAAAAAAATGAGACTGATAAATCTTTTTAAATAATGCCTTCAGCAAGATGCATGCACTTTACCTTAGATAAAAGAGGTGAACTTAATTTAACATGCATATAAGATGTATTTAACGATCATTTACATCTATGAAGCAGATATTCTCTTACTTGTTAAGAGGCATGTTGTACTCTGGAGAAAGTAGGTCCCGTGGCAAGGAAATTGGGTTTCAGAGGTGGCTGGACCACTAAACAAATTTTGTGACATTAGCACGATCACTTTATCTCTGGATAACACTTCCTAATCTTTAAGTGAAGGTGTATAAATGAGTTTCGTGGTGATCACATTAATTGGAAGTTTGTTAGAAAGCTTTTAAAAATAAATTGAGGGCATGAGAGTTTTCCTCACGCAACTTCCATCTAAACAGGTAGTTATAATAAGCATCCATCTCCTTAAATGCAGTTGCAATGCAGGTGGCCAAAGCTGGGGATACAAATGCCTTAGTAGGGAAGTAGGTCAATAGTACATAACCTCATGCCAAGGGTGCAATTTGAGTTCTACGGGAGTTCCTAGTCCTTGCAGCTGTAGAACAGTGAACAAGAGGATGAACAAGCCATTAACTGTTGTCATGGCTGTATACCCTGCTCTTTCTTTTAAAGATTTATACTATGTATAATGACGAGCCCATTGTAAATCAGCTGAAGCCTGGAGGATTCCACAGAAAGATAATGACATTTTCTGATGTTCCTTCCTCCTCATCGTAGCCCTTGCCCTGCTTAAATTGTATACGACACATAAAGCCTATGGTTTGGTATAATTTGGGTTAGATCTGTGGTACCTGTGCCATATGGGGCATGGTTGGCTTGACAGGAGAGATGAGCCAGGTATCAACACCAGGATGTAAAATGGAACTTCGTCAAGTTTCTGTGAATCATTGGAGAGGTAGGAATCATTGCTTCAAGTGAACAGATGCAGGTGCTTCCTTGACAATTGGACTTTAGTAGGGGTTGGCACGCATCGTTTTCTGCTAATAATACATTGGCACCTTCAGACTAATCCTGGGCAGTAAGGGATGTCATAATGTGTTTTCTAATTTTGCACAGACTGACGATTTTACACTCGGGTAACACAACCACCTGAGTGAGGGCATCTGCCAATACTGTGAACTCCAAACGTGTCTTGAAACAAGTGGTACAAGTAGAATGGCCTGAGAAATTTAAGATGCGTTTCTCTTAAGGGAGTAAAGCAAGAGAGAAACATACACAGACTAAAAAAAATGAAAGGGAAGAAAGTAAATCCTACAGTTGTAAATTACTACTAAAAGATGCTGGCCAAATTCTAAGAGAATATAACTCAGCCCTATTTTGTGCAGGTCCTATGAGACCTGACTGTTGACAGAGAATATTATATACCTTCCTCAGTACTGTAACTTCAAAACCTATGTAATAGGATTTATTATTTTCAAAAATACTTTGATGCATATTTGTTCTGTGTTTCCCTTCTTGGTGTTTTAGAAGAACGACTGACTATTTTAAGTAGTCCATATTGTGAAAAGAAAGAAACAAAAAACAAAAAACAAAAAAAAAGCCTCCTAACAAGGGCTGCAGAAGGGGAGGTGGGTGAGAGGATAGCGTAAGTGGGTGATGGACATAATGAGATAAGCACTGGGTGTTATACTATATGTTTGCAAATTGAATTTAAGTTAAAGAATAGTTTTTAAAAAGAAAAATACTAACAATCCCATTACATGGAGAAAACATTTACATTGTTTCATGGTTCTTTGTAACTTTAGTCACAAACATACAAATTGTATATAAAATATCATGGGCATGCATTATAGATTGTATATTGCATATTTTTGAAAATGAGGAGAGGCTTAAATAAGAAGGATGAATTATGATCCAGAGTCTCTCCGCAAGACTGACAAATATGGAAAACTATAGTTTTCTTTATGTTTCCATAGACTAGTTAGTTTAAAAAGGTGATTTTTCACATTCTAATTCATATGTAATGAGGTCTTAGTGTAAGTACAGAGATGATATAGAAGATTTTTTTTGGAGTACAGATAAAATTCTAAAATATTCACCGTTTTTTATATTATGAAATAATATGTTGTATACCAAGGTATGTTTATAAAATCCAAAAAGTGATCCATGCTATAATTATCTCTATCCGCCCTTAAACACTAATGTTAGTTTTGGAAGCATCAGTGATTTTGTCAAAGGACTAATTAACACTTTTCTATGATGTCCTACTAGGACCCATATTGTCTCTGCTCTCCTTTATAGAGATAGCAAGCTTTTGAATTGAGAAAGGCATTTGATATTCAGATTTTAGTAGTTCCCCAGCTCATGTGTTCTTGTCATTCACTACAGATAAAACAGGATTATGGAATTATAGATATTCAAACTATGTAACACATTTGTATGTACATTTGAGTAACGGATGGCTGAATCTAAATCTAAGCAAAATATAAATGGCCTGAACTTAGACAAAAATGCATGTAAATAAAATTTCAGCCCCTCCTCATTTTCAAAAATATGCAATATGCAATCTATAATGCATGCCCATGATATTTTATATACAATTTGTATGTTTGTGACTAAAGTTACAAAGAACCATGAAACAATGTAAATGTTTTCTCCATGTAATGGGATTGTTAGTATTTTTCTTTTTAAAAATTATTCTTTAACTTAAATTCAATTTGCAAACATATAGTATAACACCCAGTGCTTATCTCATTATGTCCATCACCCACTTACGCTATCCTCTCACCCATCTCCCCTTCTGCAGCCCTTGTTAGGAGGTTTTTTTTTTTTGTTTTTTGTTTCTTTCTTTTCACAATATGGACTACTTAAAATAGTCAGTCGTTCTTCTAAAACACCAAGAAGGGAAACACAGAACAAATATGCATCAAAGTATTTTTGAAAATAATAAATCCTATTACATAGGTTTTGAAGTTACAGTACTGAGGAAGGTATAATATTCTCTGTCAACAGTCAGGTCTCATAGGACCTGCACAAAATAGGGCTGAGTTATATTCTCTTAGAATTTGGCCAGCATCTTTTAGTAGTAATTTACAACTGTAGGATTTACTTTCTTCCCTTTCATTTTTTTTAGTCTGTGTATGTTTCTCTCTTGCTTTACTCCCTTAAGAGAAACGCATCTTAAATTTCTCAGGCCATTCTACTTCAGGCATCCAACCATTCTCTTTTAAAAGATTCTAACAGGACTGTCTCAGTCAGATGAGGGCAGCAAAGAGCAGAGAAAAGAAAAAGTAATCTCTGTCCCTTGGGCACAGTATCCAGAGAGCTTTTGAGGAAGGACAGGGCTGGATGCAGGTGAATAGTTCAGGCCAGGGATAGGTGGGGCAGTGGACCATGCAGGGATTTTTCATCTCATGAGGATTTTGCACGGCAAACAAAGTTTTAGAAAAAAAAAAAAAAAGAGTGAGTTTTAAAAAGAATGAAAAGTTATTATACATAGTTTTCAAGTATCAGAAACCAAAGCTACATAAGCAGGATAAGGTTAACAAGGCAATCAGGCACTGAACGTACTACCAAGGGATAGCTTATCAAGTCAAACAATTCTTGTAGATAGTTAGGTCTCGCTCTGGCAAAAGCCCTATGCAATCAGAAGAAAAGGAGCAATAAATAGTACTCCATTGTTCTAGCTTTCAGCACAGAGCCCCCTTATAGTCACACAAATTGCCTTTGAGAGTCGCCAACAAATGAGAATCGCCCTTAGATCCATGGAAAATACAGAAGGGAGAGCTAGCTCCCCAGAAGTCTGAAACACGCATGTTCCTTATCTCTCCTCTCCAGGGAAACAAAAACAAAAACAATGATAAAAACAAAACAAAAACCTAGAAATCTCACGTGGCACTCATTTTGGGTAATGGTATAGCACATACCTAGAGAGCTGCCACAGAGAAAGCAAACAGGTTGCTGAAGTTGGAGCTGAATTCATAACGACAACCCAGGGTTCAGTTTGGAGTATTGTATGAATAGTAGTTTTCTCAATCCCTAAGGGGGGGGAGAAGAGATACCGTTCATCCTTGGGGATAACCTATAATCATTTTGAGGGCATAGTAAAAAAACAAAACAAAACAAAACAAAAAACAAAAAAACAAAACAAAACACCCCCCCCAAAAAAAAACAGCACCACTTCCCAAAATATTCTGATGTTTTCCCATTTTGAGAGTCACCATCCCTTTTTTTTCAAATTGCAAGTAGAGGAAGTTATTGTTGTTGTTAAGAGTGTATTTTATCCCTAAGGTTATGCTGGAGGAGAAGATCTATTAATGTAAATATATGTACAATGCTTAATGTATATAGGTATGGATCTCCTATATTCCCAATTAAAAAAAAATGCCTTTTAAGAAGTACTAGCATATTTCAAATTATGCTAGTAATTTCAATTATTACTCGAGTTCTCAGAAAACTTGAATTTTACATTCATTTTCATATAGTGTATGTTGTCAATAGAATACCCTGCGATAGAGAAGCAGGCTCTTTTTGATGTTGGAGTGTTGACAGCTTTCAAGCTCCAGTCCTTCCTCTTTTCCTCCCTCTTCATACCTGGGCGAACCAGTGAGAGAGCCCAGGGTCTCCCTCCTTCAACTGGTACAAACCCTGTAAGCCTCACCTGCTTCCCCAAATCACGATAAAACTCCAAAGCCAGTCTCTCCTTTGCTCTCTCGAATTGCTTGTTGGGCTTGCTGAGAAGCTTGCTCTGCTTTCCACAAAAAAGTGCCAACGTGTGAGTAAGAAACCTTTTCTTCTCCCTCTGGGTGCCTGGGTGGCATCACCAGTCTCAACATTCAAACCAAATTTGGGGTGAGGGGCTCATGTATGGGAAAACTACAATAAATTAGTTTCACTAGACAGATTTTATTTGGTGCCCTTTCTCTTTTATTTTTTCTCCCAGGAATTTAATAACATGCTGCATATGTTATCTTAAGCTATGATTGTTAAGGAAAACATACGAACCCTTCGCTAATTTTATAGATAAGTTCATAATATGCATGATGTTTGTAAGTTGGATACATGCTTTAATATGCATCTAGAGAGTCTACTTAAATATTAAGTTGCAGCCTGTAAAATGTTTTTCTCTCTAAAGATGCCTCCTTTGCTAATAATGTTTGGGGTTGTTTTTACTTCTCATTATTTAACATCACCTTCCTTGATACTTTTACTCTTTTCTTTGTTTGCTTGTCTTTACCTTTGCTTTTAATATCTTGATTTTTATTATGATTCTTTCCAAATGATACCTTTTTTCCCCCTTCTTGTATTTATTGAGGTTCTATCTATCTTTTACTTCTTAAACTCAGGGTTTACTTTTCTATACTACGTGGCTCCTTTATTGTCTAATCCATCAGATCTCATACCTTCAAAATTACTACTTCTAGTAGGACACAATATAGCAGAAAACAAGGAGTTGTTTAGGGTATTTTTTTTTTATATATACTTCTAGTAGGATACAATATAGGAGAAAACAATGGAGTTGTTTAGGATTTTTTTTTTTTTTTAGTATTTCTGTATTTTTTTTTCCTTTTTACAATCAGGATCTTTAAATCTTCAACATTGTGGAAATAAAGTTCAAGATCTCAACATCACACATAATCTAAGTTACAAAAATAAGAGTTAAATGTGTGTTGTAATAAATAGTGTGAAATGAAAGTATTTTGTTTCTCTGAAGAGTTTTTCTCTATTACATCGACAACTTACTCGATTTTGACATTTACATTCAATGAAGACACCAGCCAGTATAAGGGGTTAGGAAGCTTCCTAAATTTTGTGATTGATGATACTAGTTGCCCAAGTCTACCTATTAAATACCAAATTACTTTAACCTAATACCCAAAATCTGGGGGGGACATGTTCCATGTAAAGAAGAAAAAGGACATTTCAAAGTAAGAGATTGTGGTGCCATAAAAACTAGCCATAATCCAATATTTAAATTTTATAGTGGTTGCTGTATCAAAATGCTTAAAAATAAGCAAAGGAATTTAATGAGCACACAGCCCATGAAAATATCACATGAGTGTATAACATGTTCATGTGTACCAAGAAAACTAAATAATCCTGGTTGTTGCATACTGATTTGCTCAAAATACATCAAGTAACTATGTAAAATTTTATACTATATATCCTCTATTCTTCTATTCAGAGAGAGATATATTTATTCATTCATTTATAGATTAGTAAACAGATAATAAAGTGTTAGAAACTCAATCCATGTCACACAGGAGTTAGTAATAGAACCAAGGTTTGTATCTAATGGCGTGACGTCAAAATCTAAGGATAAAAAAAAAATCTAAGGATAATGAACCGATATAAGCTATATTTTTTCATCAATATACAGGAGTTTCATGCAGAATACTCAGAAATTAGAAAACGTGCAATGCTAAAACTCGACCATTGTCATAGTTAATGGTCAGACAAGTTTATCCAGACTTTATTTTTAAAAATTTTTTTTTAAATTTTATTTATGATAGTCACAGAGAGAGAGAGAGGCAGAGACACAGGCAGAGGGAGAAGCAGGCTCCATGCACCGGGAGCCCGACGTGGGATTCGATCCCGGGTCTCCAGGATCGTGTCCTGGGCCAAAGGCAGGTGCCAAACCGCTGCACCACCCAGGGATCCCATATCCAGACTTTAAATACTTTATGTGCTTGGTGCGTCACTCAGGAATAAAGCTGTCAGCATTAGAGACACAACTAGCTACAAAAAGAAGAAAAAAAAAACTTTTTTTTTTTTGTTTATTAAATATCAGAGGAGGCAGTTTTTTTTCCACAAAATTGTCATGGACCTGGGTGTCTTCCTTGATTTTTTAGTTTTAATTTATTTTGTTTTTGTGTTCACTTTCATGGCCTCTATGCTCACGGTCACCTCTGTTGTTCAATCTGCTATGGACCCAATCACTTGGATTAAAGTAGACATTAGTTGTCATATTCCTGGAAAGTTCAATGTCACTTCCATACCATGCCCAGGACTTGATGCAATGGCAAACAAAGCTTTATAATGATGAGAAAACTTACAGTCTTTGCTTCACCTGGTTTTATGTGTTTTTTTTTCCCTAAGTTTTTTTTAACCCATAATGGATAATAATAATGGCCCAAAAATATCTTTTGGAAGCTCATAATATTTAATTTACATAAATATTTTTAAGCATCAGCCTTTTGAGAAATACTGTAGTGTGTGGTCTTGTAATGAAGATAAGTAAAACAATTCCACCTTTCTCAGAGTATTTCCAAACTGGGTAAAAAATTGAAAGTTGAGGGACACCTGGGTGGCTCAGCAGTTGAGTGTCTGCCTTTGACTCAGGGCACGATCCTGGGATTCTGGGATCGAGTCCCACATGGGGATCCATGAAGGGAACCTGCTTCTCCCTCTGCCTGTGTCTCTGCCTTTCTCTCTGTATCTCTCATAAATAAATAAATAAAATCTTAAAAAAAATTAAAAGTTGAAAATTGGTACATCAATCATGTCAGACGTGGTAAGTGGTAAGTGATAGAAAGGAGTGGCAAAAGTGTGCTAAGTAGCATAGAAGAGAAAAACTTTGATTTTTTTTTCTTTCCCAGTTAAGTGAGATGGTTCCTTGTGATGACCAATCATCCTTTTTCCTAGTCTCACTTAGCCAATGCTTTTATTTGGAAATGTTCTTCAAATGAAATAACTGCACACTGGTACACTATATGTCTTGTTGAGCATGGTTCTACTCAATGATTTCCATTATTGAGGACAGCTGTTACACACACTTAGTTTCACCATTTTGACATTTTTGCATTACTTAGTGTTCAGCCATTAGCACATATCCCATTAGCTTTGCATCATAGAACTTATCACAGAACTCTATGAGATTATTTTTTCATTTCACATTCTCTCTCTCTTGATAGTCGTATCCACATCAATGAAGACCCAATCTGAATTAGAGCACTTTAGATCCAGGAAGATAGTATCATTTCGCACGGCTCTTTATTTTCCAAGTTAGGAACTAGAGACCCAGTATTTTTTCTGGGACTCTTAATTAACTTTTCACATTCTACAGTGTCTGTCCACGCTCTCCAAAAAAGTCTATCATCTGGCTGATTTGGTCTATGAATTCCAAACCTGGGTTTCCAAGTATGTTTAGGAAAGCTACGAATAAGCGATCTATAATGAACATTAGATTTCTTTCTTTCTTCTGTATCCAAAAGAATAATTGAAATGCTAATTTCAATACTTAGAAAAGTTTGTTATTAAGTGAAATAGCTTCTTAAGTAGAGCATATTTCTGGTAAAAGAGGTGCTATTTTTTAGTCACTTAATCTTTTAGGGCCAGTTATGATATCATCCCTAGTATCTGACTCATAGATGGTGAATTAGCTCTTAGAGAGATAAATGTACTTGGTTCCATTTAGCATAAAACTAAGTGTTCTAAAGATTTATTTTATTATTTATTTTTATTTATTTATTTTTTAAAATTTTTATTTATTTATGATAGTCACAGAGAGAGAGAGAGAGGCAGAGACACAGGCAGAGGGAGAAGCAGGCTCCATGCACCGGGAGCCCGACGTGGGACTCGATCCAGGGTCTCCCGGATCGCGCCCTGGGCCAAAGGCAGGCGCCAAACCGCTGCGCCACCCAGGGATCCCTCTAAAGATTTAATAATATAATTTTATATACATCCATGCATCTATATTATTATTCATTATGCAAAAGTTTGAGATAGTATTAACGAAGATCATATGGGTTTTTTTTTTTAGAGAACATATCAAATAATTAACGTAGTTTGTAAAGGGGATAAAGTATTAAAATGGGATTTAAGAAATTTTGGATCTATCTTCTATAACTAACCAAAGTATCTTGGGATGCTAATGTCAATTCTATGGATATCAATTTCCTTATTTGATAATTAACAGGCTTGGACAACTTTGCAAAAGTATTTTGATCACGTATAACCATAATCAATAGAATTCTATAAATCCCTGTAATGAGCTAGAGTCTAGAAGTATGAAAAGGAATAAATCCTACCTCTATCATTTAAGATCCATCACTGTTGTAGAGGATGAGTAAGAACTAGGACACATGGAGGCACACTCACCTCTCAGGCATTGTTTCACTAGATGGCAACCATATTTCAGGATTTGGTAATAAGAGTTGGATATTTGAACTTCAGTTTTATCAGTACACTGGCAGATAACAAGGTTTTGGGGAGTCCGACCTACTAACAAAATTCAGACAATACTGGTGTACAAATCAGAGGGACAATTTATTAATATAAAGCAAAAATATAACCAATAAATTAACCATAAAATTTAATTAAATTGGCCCATCCACTTTTTCTCTGTTAAGGAGTTACATGGAAACCTAAATTACAATTCAAAGGCTACATGTGGAACATGTAAGCAGAGCAATAGAATTTGACATGTTTTTAAAGGTATACAATTACAAGTGGGCCAAAATAGATTCGTGAGTTTATACTTCTCAAAACAGCTGGTCCACAAATTCTTTGTTCCTTGCTATGTGAGATAAGAAACCTGTGCCAGAAATCTCAGCTGAACTGAAGTAGTGTTGTTAGTCTTGTTGATTTAAACTAGAACTCTGGCTCCTTTTATTACAGTGACCCATTAACACACTTTGTAGACCACACTTGAGATAACACGAAAATAGAGGACCATCTTATGTGAAGCAGTGAACACACAGCAATCAATACTTGCAATTTTATACCTGTTTTTCCAGCCTTCACAGTCAAAATTCTCTATCTGGAAACAAGGTCTGTCATCAAGCAGGGTACGTGAAAATTATTTGTATTACTGTTCTCATCATTACATTTACATTCCATATAGACTTCTCCTGGCTTCAACAAATTAATGTAAGCTAACATAGCTATCCCTAAATTTCTTCACCCTCCATAGTAGACGCCATTAGTATCCTTCCATAGCCTCTTGACAATGGGAATTTCCCTAAGGGCTGCCCAAATTCCAACTGCCAGCCCCTTTTCACCTGTGGGCCTTTCATGTCCTCCAAGGCACTCTCTGCCCGCAAATGCTGACAGAAGTACAGGCTGCAAGTGTGGGGGGATCAGTTTCCTTCGGGAACTGCCTTCAACTAACTACAGACACAAGTTGGTAGAAAATCCTTATTCTATTCCTCATTTTGAGAAGCCTTGGACCTGCTTTAAATTGTTTCTGGAATTCCCCAGCAGCCTTGAGCTCCATTTGTTCACAGTGATATCTGCTGGCACCCTTTATTAAGGCTCTTCCCTTTCCTCTTTCATTTCCCCAGGCTCCCACCAGACCTCAGGAAGCACCTCTCAAATAATCCATTTACACTGTATTATTTCTCTCAATGTCTTCTGGGAGAACTAATATTATGATACCCACCCATTCACAAAAAAAAACCACTGAGTTAATTCTATCAGTGAGTCATTTAAGCTGTTTTCTTTCTTTTTTCCCCTCTAGTTGAAAAACTTAATTTTCATGGTTCTTCACAATCTTGTTTTATGTACTGGATTTATAATCTAGTTCAGTTCATTTGTCAGGAAACAAATGACAGTTCCACATTGGATTTAGATTATTTTATTTTATTATTATTTTTAAAAGATTTTATTGAGAGAGAATGGGAGAGTGCAAGTGGGGGGCGGGTGAGGACAGAGGTAGACTCCCTGCTAGGCAGGAAGCCCCATGTGGAGGCTCGATCCCAGGACCCCAGGATTATGAACTGAGCTGAAGGCAGAGGCTTAACCAACTGAGCCACCCAGGCCCCCAGTTAGTTGTATTTTAGACACTCAGAAGGTAGGGTCACTAGACAGGTCTGAAAAAAGAGACTTCATAGACTTCATAGACAGGACTTGAGCAGGTTTTGAGGATCTATGGACACATATGCATAGGCATGCATTTGGGAGCTATTAGACAATTTGGAGTGCAGTGGGAAGAATGGCTGGTAGATTGGAAAAGCATGGAAAACACATTGCAAGAGCTGTAAACAACAGATCTAGGAATAAAGGAACCTTTATGCAATAGAGCATCACTGATGCATCTAACAATAAAGGAATCACATATTTTAGGTGTTGCTTCAGTCTCAGTACATAACTGTAGTAGCGAGAGATGGCATTGGCATGAGTAAGAAAAGAAGTTGGACTAAAAGGTTATTTCTTGGGATGCCTGGTGGCTCAGTGGTTGAGCATTTGGCTCAGGGTGTGATCCCACGTTTGGGTATCGAGTCCCACATCGGGCTCCTCTGGGGAGCTTGCTTCTCCCTCTACGTATGTCTTTGCCTCTCTCTGTGTGTCTCTTTTGAGTAAATAAATAAATATTTAAAAAATAAAATAAAAGGTTATTTCTTGTTAAAACCGTAGATGCAGAATCATCTTTCTATGTTTTTGGAACTTCTGTGCATCATGTCCTTTGGCTGGGGTACATGGTAGAAGGAATTCACTGCATTGGAAAAAAGAGATTAGGGAGACTGGAAAGATAAGCAAAATTGTCTTCAGGCATCACAGCGTTAAGTTCGGCACCAACCAGAGAGCCGAGCGTATAGTCATCACTTATCATCACCTATGAACAGAGTCCATGGAAGCCCCTGCAAGTTGTTTTCACCCAGGTTTAAAAACAAGGTGTAAGGTTTCAGCTGTGAAGACGGTTTGGTATCTCAGGTTGGAATTAGCAAAACAGAGCATAATTCCAGGAGATCAGATATGTGAGAAAGGTAACCACCCAGGAACTCAGGCAGAGGAAAGCTGACATGAACTAGAAGCAGAGACATAAAGTGGTAGTAAGGGGTCAATTATAGAAGGGCAAGATATTTACTTACTCACTTTAACCAAAAGAAAAAAAAACAGAGCCACAAAGGAAACTTAGACATAAAGTCCAGGATGGAAGTCCAGGATGAAATTATAATTTAGATCGATATACATGTGATTTTAAAGAGAATATGTATATGCAGCTAAATATTTTATTTATTCAATAGAAAGATCTATACAGCTGTATACCCACTTCAGGGAGAGTATTAGGGTTTAAAGGTGAGATAAATATAAAAATATATCATTGCATTATTATGATTAGTACATAGTTAAGTGGTAGTAGGAAAGTGATATGATCTGTTGGGTGATTTAAAGCTCATGCAAGAGAGAGACTGCTTGGATTTAAATATTAGCTTTGCCAGTAGAGAAAGTTACTTCAGTTCTCTAAGCCTCACATATATATTCCATAGCTACAGCTATTAATAGCACATGCCAAATGGAGTTTGGGGGATTTAAATAAAACAATATATGCACAGTCTTAGCGCAAAGCCTAATATCAATGCCCACCAGCCAATGATGACATGGAATCACCTATAGTGAAAGAAAATTAGATTTATTAGCTTACTGTAGCAGGAGAGAAGGCACACCATGGAGACCCAGGAGGCATCTCAGGAGGGAGGATTTAGAAGACATCATTAGAGAGTTTGGGTCTAGAAGACTAAACAAGTGAGGATTTGTCCTGGATTTTTGCTCTCAGGGATAGGGTCGATTTCATTTTTGTGCATCTTAACAAATTTTAGGGTGCAAGAGGAACAAAGCACACCTAGGTTTAGCATGGGTAACCCTATGCTTAGGTAAAGAAATACTGGTGATACATGTTAGTCAAGACAGGGGCATGACTGGTTATTTTTCTGATTGTATTATACCCTTCTCTTTGTGTTCAGACATGATTCCTGAGTCATTTTGCTTTTGTCTTATCCCACCATAGCCACAGAATGATTCTACCCATTATTCTGAATTTTTTGTCAAAATTCTTTATGTTCAGAATCATAGGAAGTAGGGTTTTTATTTTTATTTTTTAGATTTTATTTATTTATTCAGGAGAGAGAGAGAGAGAGAGGCAGAAGCAGGCTCCTCACAGAGGAGGGAGCCCAATGCAGAACTGGATCCCAGGACCCCGGGTTCATGACCCAAGCTGAAGGCAGAAGCTCAACTGACTGAGCCACCCAGGCGTCATATAAGGGGGGTTTAAAAATGGTTGCCAATGTTCCATCTCTCCTGGTATTTGTCCCCTTGGGTAATTCCCTTCCCTTGACATGAGCTGGACCCTTAACATGCTTCAAATGAACATAACATGGTAAAAATGATAGGATACCACTTCTCAGGTTAGGTTATAAAGCTTATAATTTCCATGTTGCTAGCACCCTTTCTCTTGCTGGCATTCTCTTGCTCTTTCTCTTGACTTTGGGCTTTTTCACTTTATGGAAGCAAGGTACAATGTTGGAGAGGCTCACATGGCAAGGAACTGAGGGATGCCCCTGGCCAAGAGCCAGTCAGGAATTGAAGATCTCAGTCCAGGAGCCCACAGTGAAAAGAATCTTCCCCACAACCACATGAGTGAGCATGGAAGTATGTCCTTCTGCAGTAGACCCTGAGATGACTACATCTTTGGCCAACACTTTGCCTCCTATAAGAGACTCTGAATCAGAGGATCAGATAATCTGCCCTTGGATTCCTGGTCCACTACAACCATGAGGTAAAAAAAAAAGGTGTTTCTAAGTTTTTTTTTTTTTTAATTTTTGTTTATTTATGATAGTCACAGAGAGAGAGAGGCAGAGACACAGGCAGAGGGAGAAGCAGGCTCCATGCACCAGGAGCCTGATGTGGGATTCGATCCTGGGTCTCCAGGATCACGCGCTGGGCCAAAGGCAGGCGCCAAACCGCTGCGCCACCCAGGGATCCCTGTTTCTAAGTTTTGAAGTATGTTAGTTATTATGTCAGGAAGAGTTAATTTAGCAGTCCTGGACAGCTTAAACTTGTCACATTGTCAAGAAAGTCCTATCTATCTTTTGGACTGGCCCTTGGCCAGCACCTGAGACATTAACTCTGGGATATTCTTACCTAATCCATGTTTCTGTATGCCTGAGGCAGTAAGCCACATGGTACCAGTTGATCATATAGTTTATATTAACACAATGATTTTTTAAAAAATATTTTATTTATTTTTTTTCATGCAAGACACAGAGAGAGGCAGAGACATAGGCAGAGGGAGAAGCAGGCTCCCTAATGGATCCTCATGTGGGATTCCATGGGTCATCTGGGATTCCATCCGGGATTCCATCCCAGACCCTGAGATCATGCCCTGAGCCAAAGGTGCTCAAGTGCTGAGCCACCCACGAGTCCATACTGACACCATGATTTAGAGTGAACATCCAGTTTTGCTCTTGTGGGTCTGGAGTCTAGGTAGCTAGCTCCTAGCTACTTGGAGGTCATTCATACAAATGCTGCATGTTTTTGCTGATTTTAATCTGTATTCTTTTATCATACTCGTATTACAACTTTTCTGAGTCCTGGCAGACATAGCGATTCATTGAGTCAGATTGTAATCTTGGACCCTCAACACAGTTCCAGAGCAAGTCTAGCTGTCTGCTACCAAAAAAAAAAAAAAAAAAAAAAAAAGAGAGAGAGAGAGAGAGAGAGAAGGACAAGGAGAAAAGAAAGAAAACAAAGGAAAAACAAGAGTATGTAGTAAATGCATGGTTAATCTTAGCTTAGTAATTTTTGGCAGGCCCAGAAAAATAATCTACCTTAAGATCCTGAACCAGAACCTCCCCTTCCTGTCTGTGGCTAAGATAGGCTTAAATGACCTTCTTTTCCTAGCTTTTCTTTCTTCTTTTTATGAGTGAGATATAAATACTGATTTTCAAGCATGGGTACTACTGTTTTCGTTACTTTAGTACTTTTTAATAATTATAGAATATTTTAATACCTGTATCATTTTCACCCTGCCAATGAAATTTCTGACTACAAAGTAAATCATTACGGCAAAGTCTGTTTATTAATCCAGCTCTTTACAGTAATGTCTTTATTCTCAAAATAATTTGCTGCTTGCCAATTAAATTCTATTTTTTTATTAATGAGAATATCATAGTGACATAGATATGTTACAAAACCACTCTTTTTTTCTTCTTGAATATGTATTTACAAAATAAATCTGAAATTGAAGTTTTGAGCTTGCCTTTTGAAAGCATATTTGATCATTGTTGTATGTGTTCGTTTGAATTGATAAATAATTGCATTTTAAAGATGTATTCATATATATTTCACTATCCCTGCTCCATTATTAAATAAGGTCATCTTAGGACTTGATTTTACCAGTACTATCCTGGCATATGGACTGAAAGACTTTAAAATATTATATACTAAAAATAACAGATGTTCCAAGTGTTTTCTTTAGTGGGTTTAAAGTACTTAAAAACCTCTTTAACACACTCTCTTTTACTGAATCTGTTGAAACATCTATTTAATTTTCATATGATAACTATTAAAATTCATTCTGCATTATCAGCATAAGTGAACAAACATTATGTTTGTGAAGACAATTATCTCTTTTGAAAATAATGTTAAATTTTAAAGAATTGTACATTTTTCACGGAAAGAGACATAAGACATAACTAGTATTAAAATATTTTTGAAACTTAGACTATACCAAGCAAGAAACTAAATTGAGATTATTTTCTCTTGTACATGATGTTAATTTGGCTTTCTTTTGCTTTTAAAGATTTTACTCTAAAATTTTAATTTAATTTCATGTGCTCTGCTGTCATTCTCTTTTCCTGATTCTTAAAAATTTATGTGAAATTTATACCAATATATGGCAATTTTCTTTTCTTTTTTTAAGATTTTGTTTATTTGAGAGAGAAAAAGAGACAGGGAGAGCACAAGCAAGAGGGGTGGAGCAGAGGGTGAGGGAGAAGCAGACTACTGGCTGAGTCTAATGTGGGGCTCGATCCCAGGGATCATGACCTGAGCAGAAGGCACACACTTAACCAGAAGCCCCTATGGCAGTTTTATTTTCTGAAATATTCCAAACTCAAAAACATTGTTTGAAGCACAGTGCAGTTAACATGGACATTACTACATATGATATTTAAAATAATTAAATAATTAATAAAATGCATTGGAGATTGCAGTAAATGATAAACATGACAATATAATTATACAAGGAAACTATGTCTCTAATTCTGAACTTTATAGTATTGATATATTTATATTTTAACTGGAAGGAAAAATGCAATAGCATAGTGTATCCAAATATTAATGGTCAATAAAAAGTCATCAGCAAGGGTACTATTTACTTTCATGGTAAACAAAATAAAAAATTACATTTCAGAAAGAGAAATGCACACACAAACTATAGAAATGATCCCTGAAAGTATATGTATGTTGGCAAATTGAAATCCAATTTAAAAAAATAAAATTAAATTAAAACAAAACAAAAACAAAAACCAAGAAATGCACACACACACATGCACATTTGTGGACACAAATCTATTCCATATATAAATAAATATAGAGACAATAAATATGCATATAAATAAATATATTTATTTAAAGATTAGACATAGGGCAGCCTGGGTGGCTCAGTGTTTTAGCACTGCCTTTGGCCCAGGGCATGATCCTGGAGTCCCAGGATCGAGTCCCATGTTGGGCTCCCTGTGTGGAGCCTGCTTCTCCCTCTGCCTGTGTCTGTGTCTCTGCCTCTCTCTCTTTCTCTCTCTCTCTTTCTCTCTGTGTCTTGTGGATAAATAAATAAAATATTAAAAAAAAGATTAGAGATATATAAAAATGAATATTAAAATTCTTGAGTCTGCCACATGGGATATAGAGGTCATATGATAGATTTATTAGGTCAGCTCCCTTTCCACCTAACTGCGTAGCTTCTTCAGTAGTAAATCTAGTTCTAAGAGGAAGGCACTGTTTTTCTTTCCATTTTGCAGTTCTGGTGGTCAATAAGACTTGTTACATCAGTACTGAAGAGAAGGCAGGCAACCTACTAATTTCATAAATGTAATTATACATTTGCCCAAACCAGATTAGCCAGACAGTAATGTGATAGCAAGATTCACTTCTACATGGATTATTTATGAACCTTGTTCAAGATTATATGGTCATGGATAGAACTTTGCATTACTGGAAGAGACGGTGTAGTTACCATAGTGACTAAAGTGCTCAGGTGTGGGTTATAAGATATAACAACTACAGGTAATCTGGTATCTCAGAGATGCAGGGGAGTGTGGAACTTAAAATATATTGGGTGCAAATGAAATATATAGTCTTCCTGACAGCTCCTATAATTGAAGTCTGAAATCCCCAATGTATAATATAGCTATTTTTTCTTTTCAATTTAAGTATGCCTAGTTTTTAAAAAATATATAAAATATACTTATTAATAAGCTACGTTCAGGTTGAAATAGCCTTTAATAATTCCTTCCTGTCTCTGAGAGATATGCACTCTAATATCTTTAAAAAGAAGTTAAAGTTTAAATAATTTATTTTATCACATATTTAGTTTCAAGCTGCCATGGAAACTGCCTGAAGATTTTCTAAATAAACTATATAACATATAGCCTATATATTTGACCTTCATCTCCATTTGTCCCTTACACACTTAAAAAACAAACAAATGAGATATCGTATTAAATAAAAGGGAATGATTACTACCAAAAAATCCTTATGAAAAAACAGATTAATACTATCAAAGATGAAGGATTTCTAGAAGCCAGGTCCATTTCAGCTATTTTATACAGATATGAATGATGTACTAGTTAAGTAAATTTTCTCAACCCTTGGCATAGCTGGTCTTATAAAATGTCAGAAATAATCAAAGAGGTATGATCTTGAGTTCACTTGTTAAAGAATCAAAATCTGAATATGAAGGAGGAAAACTTTGGCAACATATTTGAAAGTCAAACTCTCTTTTGTGTTCCTAACTGAAAATAATTTCAGGCACCTATTATCCTAAGACACATGTAGCCATTTTATTTTATTTTTTTATTTTATTTTTTTACATGTAGCCATTTTAGATAAGATTTAATTTTCTTTCCAAATTATTTTTATTTTTCATTAATAAAATTTAATGAGTATGGGAAAATGTTGGTTGCTATGATTATATTACCTAAACTGTATAGTTCATAAATCATTTCTCTACAGCATTGTATAAGTGATAACATAGCATAAGTGCTAAACATAATGTGTTTCTATGTCTAAAATATACTCATATATATTAAATTTTTAAAATGTCATAATGCTAATATTTTGACTCCTAAAGTATTATTTGAATAACATAATTTTGTTTTATGAATATAATCTGTCCTCTTTAAGTAATATCCTTTGGAAATATCATTTTATATCACCATCGGAAGAGAATGTTAATTTTTTTCTTTTAAACCTGATACTTTTTATACCAGAACCAAAAAAAAAAAAAAAAAAAAAAATCTGTTCTGTGCTTCTGCAAATTAAAGTCTCCTGCAATGCAAACAATGTTTTATTAATAATCTTCTCTTAATCCAGTACAAATATTATTTCATAGTACTATTTTATGAAATATGACTATTTTAATTTTGTGAACTGAGTTTTATAAATAAGGCAATTAAACACAATTCACTAGCAATATTTCATTATTGTTAATGATAGTGGAAGGTCTAGAACAATTCTGCTTATGTCAGGCACTGTGTTAGGTGCTCCATGGTAGAGAAATGAGCAAAGCAAAGTCTCTGCCCTCAGAGAACTTTCTATGGTCATTATTAGAAGAAGTCTTAAAGTTAAAAGTAACAATTTTAGTAATATTGTTAATAGATGTCCTCTTATTTAATGTCTATTCAGGAGGACACACCAAGCTAAGTATTTAAGGAAATATTTAATACGGCAGCCTCACTGGGTAGTTATTTTAGACACAGTGTATGAAATATGGAGCATTAGGGTAAAACCAGATATTGAGATAGTATATTATTCATTGATGATGAAAAGCCAAACTTATTTATTTCAAGGTTTTACTCTTCTGCTCATAGCTTGTATATCATCGGGCAAGTTGTATCATTACCACTACTTTTGAATAACAAATGATACATTATTTTTACCTCAATAATAAACATATGACTATGTTTACATTTTATCCAGTTTGTTTAAAATATTTGACATGTCTTGTCTTATGATGTTACTGATATATCAGTCTATTTTACTCAGGAAACAGAAGTCATTCTATGTAATACTATAATCCAAGTTATTATAGGATTTAGGGGCTTACACCAGAAAGGGCAAGAAAAGCCAAAGAAGTACTCACAAAAGAACAAACCAAAACCAAAATAAACAAACAAAAACAAAACAAAAGAGGGAGGACCTCATGCTGAAGCTCCAAAGAGCCCATGAGGAAGCATCTGTGCATATCAGGTCCACTCAAACATCGAGCAACATCACCTGCAGAGAATCCTAACTTCTCTTCTCCATTGAAATCCAGGGTGAGGCTGCCATTTTACAAACCAATAACTAAATGGAAAAGGAGATTAGGGCAAATAGAATTTTTGGCATCTGTGAGCTAATGCAAAGGAGGTTTTGAATGTGGTGGCAGTGACACTGCAAGTTAACAAGTTAACAACAATTAAGACACCTACATCCCCAGTGCTCCGCCATGGGACTGGTATTCCTTTGTTACACGAGTAGAAGCTGAGACCCAAAGACATTACATGACTTGCCTAAGAATGCCAGATATTAAGTAGCAGAGTAGGATTTGAGGTCAGGGCTCCCTGACTGTAACACTTGTGTTTTATTTTAGCTGCTAGGCATACAATTTCATGGAGGTCCTGTACCTAAGATATAGCATGAAAAAAAAAAAAAGAATATTAAAAAAGACCTTCAACTGTTTTTTCACTTAAATTTCAAGAAGTCACCAAATTGGTATTGAACACATGAAATAATCATTGTACATTAATTTTTTTTTTTTTTTTTTTTTTTTTTTTTTTAATGGTGGGCAATTGAAAGTTAAGAGTGCTCCAAATTTCAGGTAATTCGAGTTTGTACCAAAGGACGGTTGTCACTAGAAAAGAAAATTTAACACTCTATAGTTTAAAACTGAGTTTGTCCAGCTATATTAACGTCTGAAGAAAGAACTCAAGGTGTCAATGTAATACTTACAATTTAAATGACAGTGAGAGGTGAGTGACCTTTAATAATTACATATAACCTACTCTAGTTCATTCACGGAAATAATACGCTTCAGATGCACGTAGACATTGGGAGTAAAATTCTTAGAACCCCCTGAAACGGTCTTTAGATTTTTCAAAATCACAAAAGGAAAAGGTACCCGGTTGTTTTATTCTGTTATGTTCCATCTTCAAGATGTATAGCCACTTTGTATGCAGAAAACCTTTTCAGGAGGAAGTTGTTGGAGAGGTAGTCAGTATGTAAATTCACTAATTAGATTACTGCAAATACCAATAACACATCCTGCTGTCGCTTCTTTAAGAAGACAGAGTAGTTTCCACAATGTATTCACTATAATGTAAACTAAATATTTGCCTGACTGCAGAACAGAATCACTATTATGGCAATCGGTAATAATGCGGATCCTGACGGTGCAGGCCTTCTGCATCGCCACTTATCTTCTAAATGAGTCAGGAACTCAGGGATGCCCTCAACTTGTCCATACGTAGGAGACGCGGTGCTTGGGTGGAAGAACCGAGATTTGAACAGAGCAAAGACTTCTTTAAAATGCCAGTTTGGGCTGAAATATCTGCAACAAAAATTTTAAAAAGAGCCATTGCAATTGCTTTTCTGCATTCAGAACCCCCTTAGGAGACATTCACATGCCTAAGATCTGAATCATGCAAAAGTTTTTTAAATCCCTGCATAGTCCATCTATTAGCGGGCAAAATAAAAGGATTTTCTCTCACTTTAGCTTTTACTAGCAGGTTTCTAGAACACAGCTTTCACTTAATTAGCATTTTTAAATGACATATCTGTAAAATATTATTACTGAGATAAAAAGAACATTCTATTAGGAAGAATAAAGGATATTAATAGTGGACATTATTTTGGGGTATTTGGGGGTAAGTCACAAAACTTTCTGAGCCTCAGATTTCTCATTTCTATAATAAGGAGGATGGGATGCTTTCTAATGGCCATACAATTCTATTTTCCCTTGATAGATAGTATAGATCTTATAGTTCTTGCCATTTTAGCAAACCATCATTGACTATCACATGCAAAGTGAGCTCCTAGTTTTACCTCTGCTCAAAAAAGGATTTCCTTTCAGGTTTAGGCTCTTAAATTGTTGACAGTTATATTTACCTCAGCATTTCTGGCAAAATCCTCACGCTCCATTTTTTTCCTTTCCCTTTGGCAATACCCCAGACCTTTCGAATCTTCAAATGCTAGATGTGTTTAGGATTTTTTTAATTTAATAAATTTATTTTTTATTGGTGTTCAATTTGTCAACATACAGAATAACACCCAGTGCTCATCCCGCCAAGTGCCCCCCTCAGTGTCCGCCACCCAGTCACCCCCACCCCCCGCCCACCTCCCCTTCCACCACCCCTAGTTCGTTTCCCAGAGTTAGGAGTCTTTCATGTTTTGGCAAACATTATATGGTCTCATTCATTTGGGGAATATAAAAAGTAGTGAAAGGGAATAAAGGGGAAAGGAGAAAAAATAAGTGGGAAATATCAGAAAGGGAGACAGAACATGTGTTCAGGATTTGAAAGATCATTTAGCTCCATGTTTTTGTTTTGTTTTGTTTTGTTTTTCAGAAACGCTGTTGGCATCTGATGGGGATCATTCTTTAAGCACACTTGTGCCCTCCTCACTATGGTGCATTTAGTGTCCCCAGGGCCCTGGTTCTAGATTCCAGTGGTACACGTCCCTGCCCCATCATTCCATCTCCACTATTTCTCACCTTGGAACAATTCAGTTAGCCTATATTAATTGTCACATGAGAATATGATGTCATAGGAGCTTGGGTTTTCTACCTAAATCAAAGACAAGTGTGACTAGATTCTTGAACCTGAAGCAAGGGTATTTTTTTTTTCTTTTTGAAATCACAAATCAGAATCTTTTCCAAAAATAACATTTCTTTGTAGCTGTAGTTTAATCTTTTATTTTTTCTTCCTAAAATTATAATTGGGACAAATATTTTATCTTAGTTTTTTTTTATTTTTATTTTTCAAACTTTTATTTAAATTCCAATTAGTTAACAACATAATACTAGTTTTAGGTGTAGAATTGGGTAATTCAACATTTCCATACAATACATCTTGGGTTCTTTCAAAAGCAAGGATTGTTTTTGCTTTCTTCTTCCTTACCCATTTCTTTCGATGACTCTCCAGGATTGGAGATTTATATTTACTTTAACTACCATTTTATTTAAAAGTCCATTAATATTTCATGGAAACTTGAGTTTATTCTATTTTCTTCAGTAACTTTACTCTCCGATGCATCTGTGTCTATTTTGAGGTTATGTATCTTGCTTTTGTCTTCTTTGCCAACTTCTTCAATATGTTCTCTTGGAAGGCTTTTTAAGATATTCGTTTCTTGCACTAGTGTGTGTGGGTTTTTTTTTTTTTTTTTTTTTGTTTGTTTAATTATCTGTATTCTCCACCAAGGCACACCTTGGATGTCTATGTAAACAGAGCATGAAGGCTTGCTCTACTTGTTTTTGTCCTTTGCAATTCTATTCTTGAAATACAGACACCTTAAGCTATAAAATAATACTCCATTCAACCAAAGTTTCCTAATTGGAGTGATAGGCCAATATATAACAAAAATATATTTTTCTGGAATCACCTTCTATGTCCTTTGGCCAAACACAGGAATCTCTTAATTTGTATGTAACTATGATTTGGAATAATTTTTGTTGTAGACATTATTGTCATGTTTTTATCTTACCTTTCCACATTTTTCCTCAACAAAATGATGTCATGAAAATTATTTCCCCCAATTAGAGTGTTGGAAGTAGTCTCGAAGTCTGTGTGGGTGTACAACCCCAGGCAAATCAGAGGTGCTCTGGCTCTTCCTGCCACTGTCAGTTAGCAGCTGTGTAATTTAAATGAATCCCCAGCCAAAAAAAAAAAAAAAAAAAAAAAAAAAAAACAACAACAACAACAACAAAAAAAAAAAACAAAAAAACAAAACAAAACAAAAAACAGAAAAAAAGTTTATGGAACCACCAAACTAGTGTAAGACAAACAAGTGGTAATTGCCTTAAAATGTCTCAAAGGAGAATTCCATAGGAAGTATTGGAAGCCCCCTGAGTGCTCTAGTATTATCTTAAAAGTGAATTATAACAATGTTTAAGCTTCTCTGCGACTTGATTTCTGTACCTGAAAAGCTCACATTTACTTGCCTAGTTTCCTTTGTTTCATCAGGTAATTGATTTGAGTACATTTTAGAAATAAGGATTAACATTTGGGGTGCCTGAGTGCTCAGTCAGTTAAGTATCCTACTCCTGATTTCTGCTCAGTTCATGATCTCAAGGTTCTGAGATCAAGCCCCTCACAGGGCTCCATGCTCAATGGAGAGGGGTGGGGGGTGAGGGGTGGGAGGGACCTACTTGAGATTCTCTCTCTTCCTCTCTTTCCCCTCCCTCCTCACACTCTATCACTCTCTGTCTCTGTCTCTTTCAAATAAATAAATCTTAAAAAAAAAAAAAGACTTAACATCTGAGACATTTTATAGGTAAGTTTCTCAGAATTTGGTTTTATGGGCTTTTGACTTGTCTTTTTGAAAGATTATAACAAGTCATCCTGGCAAGAGAGATTAACCACAGTAGAACGGGACATTGTGTTTCTTGTTATATGCACTTATCTATCATTTCCCTGTTTGAGTATATTTACATAAGTATTGGATTTATATGTGACAGATAGTTTTAACTTCTTGTGTCATTTTGATGAAAAATATTTTGGAGGAATCAGGCTCCTTATGTGTTTTGTAATTTTCAAGGATTGCAAAATCTACATAAATAGCATAGAATTTTTAAAGAGTAGAATAAAAATTCATTACAATTATATTGGTTCATCTAGCAGTCACTGGAACTAAACACTATAGCAGATGTAGAGCTATGTAAAACAGTATTTGCCTTCAAACATCAATGACTATTGGGATGAAAAGGATAAAAAAAAATGTCAAGAAAACCTACAATTGACCCTTGAACCACACAGGCTTGAACTGCATGGGTCTACTTATATGTAGATTTTTTTTTTAAGATTTTTTTTTATTTATTCATGAGAGACACACAGAAAAAGAGACAGAGACATAGCCAAAGAGAGAAGCAGGCTCCATGCAGGGAGCCCGATGTGGGACTTGATCCCCAGACTCCAGGATCACGCCCTGGGCTGAAGGCGGGCATTAAACCGCTGAGCCATCCAGGGATCCCCTATATGCAGATTTTTAAAAAATGAATACAGTACTGTATTGTAAGTGTATATTCTCCTCTTTTTGATTTTAATCAACTTTCCCTTTTTTAGCCTACTTGATTATAAGAATGCAGTATATATTTAACTTACAAAATACGTGTTAATTGACTATGTTTTTGGTAAGGCTTCCAGTCTATAGTTGGATATTAGTAGTTACATTTTTAGGGAGTCAAAGTTATTCGTGAATTTTCAACTTGGCAGAAGGAAGGAGTAGTGGCCCTAACTTCCATGTTGTTCAAGGATCAACTATACGATAACTGCTATGAGGATTCAAAAGAGCATTCACACAATGTGAAAAATCAGAAAATGCCCATGTAGAATAATGAATTTGGAGTTCTTGTTAACCATGAAGATAATCTGTTATTTCATAGACAAATGTTTCTAAGTAATTTAACATGGTTGCTGCTATGCCAAAGTCAGGTGATTTTTCGCATATTAAGTACTGAATTTTCACATATTTTGCTATGTGGCACACTTCCTTATTTTGAGATTATCAAAAATGTCTTTTTTCATAAGTTTCTTAAAAGTATTTTTTCATCTTGCTTTGAGATAATAAATGCCACTACAAATAGAGATGTTATCTGCATACTGTAACATTAATCAGCTTCACAGCTGGAGACAGTGAATTTCCCTAAATATAATTTGTCTGTGTAGTACAACATGCTTTATACTGTGAGGTCAGAGAGTGAGTTCAATCAATTACAAAACAGATTAGAACCATTGTGTGTGTTTGTGTGGGAAAAACGGAGAAAGAAATAGGGGAGGATCTAGAAATTAACTAAATAGTAGCACAATCATAATTGATTTTATTTTTCCTCGACTCCCTTTGAATCTTACATGGACATTCAAATTAAATAATGCTAACAGAAAACTACTATAGACCCATCCACAACCTTTTTCTATTTTTAAAAATTATACTTGAAGGCCCTGAAACAGATTTTTTAAAGCAATTCCCTTATTCTTTCATAAAAGTGCTTAAAAGTTCACTCTTTTCAATATTTAAGTTTAGTCTTAAATTTGACTGCTTATGCAAATCTTATCTGTTTCCCAAAGAGACTAGAGTGGTTGCTTTCTCTTCGAATTTTGTACATTCTCATTTCTATCACTCATCACACTTTATGGTTGATCATTGTTACTCATTTACTTTTTTCCCTGAGACAAAAGGGCTTTTTTTTTTCTTTTTAATTTTGCTCACTTTTGAATTTCTCTTGCCTCACACAGTGTTGGAAACTACAGAAGCATAATAATGTATTAAATGGATGAGTGAATTCTAATTCGTTGAACTCAATTGGTTTATCTTTGAACAACTTGCAAATTACTCCTCTGGTTATATTTTAAACCTCCCATGTTAACCTAATTTCCCCTACCTCCTGTCTCTCTCTCTCTTTCTCTCTCTCTCTCCTCCTCCTCTCTTATTCTTTCTCAGTTTCTCTGTATCTTGTTTCATGTGGATACTTAATCATCTATTAAACAAATAAACAAATATATATTAATGTCTACAGTATGTTGGGTCATGTGATATAGCAGTAGCAAAAAAAAAAAATGCTTCCTATTCTGATTCAGAATAGAATCTATCACATTTCAAGATAAAAGAATTTTACATTTTTGGTTTTTTTGTTTAGTTGTGGTGACAAAATATCAACCCAGTTATTAGGTATTTTTTCTGTATTTTACATTGTTTTGAAATCAATATATCATTGGGGAATCATGCAAGAAAATAAAAACTAGTATAGCATAACAAACCTGGTGGTTTTCCACCAGCCAACCTAGTCAGCAGACCCATTCTTTTTCTTTTTATTTTTAATATTTTATTTAAATTCAATTTGCCAACATACAGTATAACACCCAGTGCTCATCCCATCAAGTGCCCTGCTCAGTGCCCGTCACCGGTCACTCCATCCCCCCACCCACCTCCCCTTCTGCAACCCTTTGTTTCCCAGTTAGGAGTCTCTCATGGTTTGTCTTCCTCTCTAATTTTTCCCCACTCAGTTTCCCTCCTTTCCCTTATAGTCCCTTTCACTATATCTTATTTTCCATATGGGAGTGAAACTATATGATGATTGTCTTTCTCCAATTGACTTATTTCACTCAGCATAATAAATACTCTCCAGTTCCATCCATGCCCAAGCAAATGGTGGGTATTCATCCTTTCTGATGGCTGAGTAATAGTCCTTTGTGTATATAGACTACATCTTCTTTATTGATTAATTTGTTGAAGCACATTGAGGCTCCTTCCACAGTTCAGCTATCGTGGACATTGCTGCTATGAACATTGGGGGTGTAGGTGTCCCATCATTTCACTACATCTATATCTTTGGGGTAAATCCCCAGTAGTGCAATTGCTGGGTTGTAGGGTAGCACTATTTTTAACTTCTTGAGGACCCTCCACACAGTTTTCCAGAGTGGCTCCACCAGTTCACATTCCCACCAACAGTGCAGGAGGGTTCCCCTTTCTCCACATCCTCTCCAACATTTATTGTTTCCTGTCTTGTTAATTTTAGCTATTCTCACTGGTGTGAGGTGGTATCTCATTGTGGTTTTGATTTGTATTTCCCTGATGGCAGTGATGCGGAACATTTTCTCATGTGCTTGTTGGCCATGTCTATGTCTTCTTTGGAGAAATGTCTGTTCATGTCTTCTGCCCATTTCATGACTGGATTTTTGTTTCTTGGGTATTGACTTTAATAAGTTCTTTAAAGATCTTGGATACTAGCCCTTTATCTGATATGTCATTTGCAAATATCTTCTCCCATTCTGTAGACTGTCTTTTAGTTTTGTTGACCATTTCCTTCACTGTGCAGAAGCTTTTTATCTTGATGAAGTCCCAATAGTTCATTTTTGCTTTTGTTTCCTTTGCCTTCATAGTATCTTGCAAGAAGTTGCTGTGGCCAAGTTCAAAAAGGGTATTGCTTGTGTTCTCCTCTAGGATTTTGATGGATTCTTGTCTCATATATAGATCTTTCAACTATTTTGAGTTTATTTTTGTGTGTGGTGTAAGAGAATGGTATAGTCTCATTATTCTACATGTGGCTGAACAATTTTCTCAACACCATTTGTTGAAGAGACTTTCTTCATATTCATTGGATATTCTTTCCAACTTTGTCAAAGATTAGTTGTCCATAGAGTTGAAGGCCCATTTCTGGGTTCTCTCTTCTGTCCCCTTAATCTATGTGTCAGTTTTTTTTGCCAGTACCATACTGTCTTGATGATTAGAACTTTGTGATATAGCTTGAAGTCTGGCATTGTGGTGGTTTTCTTTGGTTTCCTTTTTCAACATTCCTCTGGCTATTCAGGGTCTTTTCTGGTTCCATACATATCTTAAGATTATTTGTTCCAACCCTGTGAAGATAGCCCATGGTATTTTGATAGGGATTGCATTGAATATGTAAATTGTCCTGGGCAGCATAGACATTTTCACAATATTTACTCTTCCAATCCATGAACATTGAAAAACATTCAATACTTTACGTCTTCCTCAATTTCTTTCATAAGTGTTCTATCTTATGGTTATGGGTGCAATTGTAAAGGAGATTGATTCCTTAATTTCTCTTTCTTCAGTGTCATTGTTAGTGTATAGAAATGGCATTGATTTTTGTGCATTGATTTTGTATCCTGCCACATTGCTGAATTGCTGTATGAGTTCTACCAACCTTGGAGTGGAGTCTTTCGGGTTTTCTATGAAAAGTATCATGTCATCTGTGAAGAGGGAGGGTTTGACTTCCTCTTTGCCAATTTGAATGCCTTTTATTTATTTTTGTTGTCTGATTGCTGAGGCTAGGACTTCTCGTACTATGTTGAATAGCAGTGGTGAGAGTGGACATCCCTGTCGTGTTCCTGATATTAGGGGAAAGGCTCTCAGTATTTCCCCATTGAGAATGGTATTTGCTGTGGGCTTTTCATAGATGACTTTTAGATATTGAGAAATGTTCCCTCTATCCCTACACTCTGAAGACTTTTGATCAGGAATGAATGCTGTATTTTGTCACATGCTTTCCCTGCATTTATTGAGAGGACCATACGGTTCTTGTCTTTTATTGATGTGATCTATCACGTTGATTGTTTTACAAATATCAAACCAGCCTTGCATCCTGGGGATAAATCCCTAGGTGGTGAATAATTATCTTAATGTACTATTGGATCCTATTGTTTAGTATCTTGGTGAGAATTTTTGCATCCATGTTCATTAGGGTTATTGGTTTGTAATTCTCCTTTTTGGTGGAGTCTTTGTCTGGTTTTGGGATCAAGGTAACAGCAGACCCATTCTATATTTCCTTGGACACACTTTGTGACCTCTAAAAGGATTGCTTTTGCCATGTAGAAATCCACATAATATGTAATAATGGTGTAATGAGGTAACTTACATAAAATATTTAGTACTGGCTTCCACATCCTAACTGGTCAATCTTTTTTTAAAGATTTTATTTATTTATTCATGAGAGACACAGAGAGAGGCAGAGACATAGGCAGGGGGAGAAGCAGGCTCCATGTAGAGATCCCGATGTGGGACTGGATCTGGGGTCCCCAAGGATCATGCCCTGGACTGAAAGCAGATGCTCAACCACTGAGCCACCCAGGCATCCCATAACTGGCCAATCTTTACAAAGTTTTGCTACTGTAAAAACTGTTATCACACAGAAAACTGCATCTATTCAACTGAGATCTATTTTTTCATTGGTCTGGAATTATGTTTTCTAAGATCATCTATTTGGATTACACAATCTTTAAAGACATTTCCTCAATTTTATTAAAATATTAGAAATATATTTATCATATCTAAAGTACCTTTATGAATTTTTAGGTCGTTTTATTTGTTTATGTAACTTGAATAAGGCTACACATACAAAAACTAATATACCCTGTTTATGTTTGTGCCAAATGACTATAAATAGACTCAAACTTGCCTATATGTATATTCTATATATTTGAGTATTTGAGTTACTTGAATCTATGAATGAACAGGCTAAGATACTCAATGTTATGGAACATCATTAATATAGTCTCAAAAGATTTCACGTTGCTTTTCTTGTTTACTACAAGGTGAATCATTCTGTGCATTCTTATTATACAGCCTATATTTTCAAAGTTGAATATATTGACATATTGTGATTATTAATATTTTAATTTTAATCTCTCATTTGCTCCAGTAATAGCTCTCAAGAACCATTGAAAATCTGCAAAACACAGGAGGTAAGGTAAATGCTCTTGGATTTTTTCTTTTTTTGGAGGGACATTGAGGATACGGGGTCATTCATTTATTGAATTGCACATGTGACCCTAAAAACAGCCAGAAAGGATCAGTATACACAAAAAAGCATGGTTTCACATAAAAACATTAACATAAGTAGAAACTGATAATTCAGTTTTTAGAACTAAACAACTACAAGAGTTATTTTATCATGCATAAGAAAATAAAGACTACAAATATTGCACACATCTCTTCGAAGTTTTTATAGAAAATTTCCTATAAGATTTAAATTCTAGCAAGGACTTTGGCATCTGTTTTGGGTCCCTGTTATTTCCAGTTACTTTAAATGATTCTGAAACAAAACGAAAAAACTAAATTTTCAAAATGCATGGCCTTAGATGATATTTACTTGGCCTTTAGCAGTGAGATATCAGCCTAATGAGGTAGCAGCAAATGTTTGGCATGTGTAGAACCAATCTGTTTCTCAAACATTGTTAGTCTTGTCTGTTTCAATAAATGCCCATGTGAATGGAAATATTTTACTTCCACTATAGGTACAGAGGTAGGTAATTGTTGCTCAACATGGCCATTATTTAGTATGAATGAAAGTCACTTGTTTCCCAAATGAGAGAATCAAGATGAAAATAGGATTACAGATAATGCCCTGGCACCCTAATATTTTGACTTACCTTGTTCCTAGGCTATTTTTGTCCAATTCCAGGCTGAAACAGGAAGTCACAACATAGTCACCTTCTTAAATATCCACTTAGTATGTATCAACAACTGGGGCACATTGTGTATCTGTTAGACTCTGGCATGAAGGAAGGTGCCTTGTTATAGAGTGTTCTCAATTTCCTGCATAACCGTAGAAAAGAACAGGTCATAATAAATCTACTGTAGTTGTCTAATCTGTTAACTAGATTGGAAGGGACATAGCAATGTCAATGTTCTTATACTGCCCATGAATAACAATAATAAAAATTACAAAACAAGATATTATACTTCCTAGTTATTTATATGAGTACATTTTTCTAGATTCAGCCTTCATATTTAATACTCTGGTTTTTTAGGTCTTTTCATCACTATTTTTATGTCATTATAATAGAAGCTGATATAATGCCTACAAATTTATGAAGATTTAAAATGAACTGCTATCGTAGCCACAAAACAGACATATCTGCTCTCACAAGAGTATACTTTTGGCATATATTAAATTTATTACAAAGTTTTCAAACCATTTCTCCCTGCATATAATAAATTTTAAAAAGCAATTTAGAAATTACTCATAGAAAAGTGAATTGCCTAGCAATCCCATGAGTTAAAATTATGTCCTTGAGAAATCATTTAAAATAAAACAGACTTCATTAAATGAGGAAAATAAATCCCTCTATTAACATAGCACCCAAACTCTAACAATACAAGTAATAAACCGCTAGAGGCCTCGAATCATAAGATTCTAACCAAGGTTAATTTATTTAATATTTTGAACACTGAGAGATTGTAGTCTAGAAGAAAGAATACATTAAGTCACTATGTTATCAAAATATCATGGGAAAAATAACAACTTTAAGTTTTTAGTATCCTTCTGCTAAAGCCCCCTTAAGTTGGCAATAGATGACTAAGTTGAAAAGAATATTTGATCTAGAAGTTTGGAAATCTTTGGGGGTGTAATGATTAAATCTCTATAGCCTTCTTCTTAAATATAGAGAGTAGCCATTCACCCAAAGGTTTTAGAAAAATAAATAAATAAATAAGAAATTTAAAAAAGCAAAAAATATTTTCCCAGCAAAGTAATTCCCCTATTGCTCTTTGAAAAGCATATAATGAACACTAAATAATTTATTTCCAAATGCAAAAATATCTTCAGAAAAATTCATATTAATCTAACTTTCATTCACTTCAAGTCAACAAATGTTTATGGGATGATATTTATAATATGCAAAATTCTATGCTTTACATTCCTACGGGATTTATAAAGATAAGCTAGATATATTCTTGTTTTGAGGCAGTAAATATAGGAAGGAAATTGAATTACAAGGGAGTGAGATACATCTTTGCAGAGCCTTGAAGAGTCATGATGACATGAGCAAGCAAAAATAAATGGGAGATATTTCAGATAGAAGGTAGCACTAGAAATAAGAAAAGATGGAGGTTACTGAATATGTAAAACTGATATAAACTTAAAACCTGTTAACTTCTCATAGAAGATGACTACTTCCTCATGTATAGACATACTGTCTTTAAAGCAATGCAAATATTTAACAGACTAGGTGTCAGGCACTTGGGTGTGTGTGTTGCACATAAGAAAATAGTGCCCCTTCCCTTTTATTAATAAAATAAGTAACAAAATTAGAAATAAATTCTGTCCTTTGGTGACTAGAATAGTTCTCTTCTCACTGCACTACATGATCCTTTATATTACTTTTGGATCATATTCAATGAGCCCTTCTCCTTAAGCAAAATACAAGCTTAAGAAGCTAAACATTGTGGAATTAGAAGAAACTCCAGACCTCAATTAACTGATGTGAGACTACTCAGTTAACAAATAGCTAAAACACTACTGCCCAGTTAGGTTTCAGCTATATCTAGTCATATTAAATAAACATGGAATAAAGGAAAAGGCAAACAGAAGTCAAAGTACAAGGTCCTGAGAGAAAATCATTAACAATGATGAGGAAGACTTTTAGCATGTGGGTTCACACTAAGTCATAAGCCTTAAATGTGGTAAGGAAACTGTAATTTGGATTTTCAAATACATATCCTATTAAATTATTTTTGTGACATGGTCTGAAAAGACCCTCAGTTAACATAAATTAGAAGAAACAAAATAAATTATCAATTAAATTTATTTTGTAAATTGTTTCAGTAATTTGATTCAACAAGTTTCACCACTCAAGAATATTTATTGATGATACACAAAACTAGAAAATTAGCAAACAATTCAATAAGAGTAGATCTCAATGAGCCAAAATATCACCAAAAAAAAAAAAAAAGAATTTTTTGGAAGTAAACTTTAAATGTTTTTTCATTATTAGTCTATATTTCAAAATTTACTCCCTTTTGCTATTCATATTTTTATGTACATCTCCAGTTGATAAATAATCCCTTCCTAAATATCTCTTTTTCTTAGAGGAAACTTTTATTTTTGCTTTTGTATTTTGTCAGGTTTTTAGTAATTTAAGAATTCAGCAAATAGTAACATTTTAGCTCTTCTTTCACATTAGCAAGTAAGGAGTTTGACAAAGAGAACCAGTACCTTAGATAGTCTGTTCAATTTTTTGTCTATATGGGTCTGATTTTGCAGGTACCCAATACCAACCTCTGGTCAGTGATTTGCTAAAACAAACTCACAAAACTCAGAAAAAACATTGTATCATGGCTGCAGTGTGTTGCAGTGACAGCATGTAGGCAATATATCAGAGGGTCCAGGAGAGAGACACCAGGTGTAAGCTTCCAGGTGTCCTCTCCTAGTGGATGGTATAGACAGGCAGGGCTTATTTCTCTCAGCCACCGTGTATGACAACATACATAGAGTATTGCCAACCAATGAGTTAGATGTGGTTTTTATGGAGGTTCCGTGATCTATAGCTGGCTGTGTGGCTTGCCTTTATTCTCCAGCCGTAACAGAGAGCAAGCTGATAGTCATGGCCCATGCTTGTCACAAGTCACATTATTATCAAGAACTATCCTTTTTTTGCCCAAATCTCTGTGGCAAACAAGGATGCTCTTGCTGGACAGGATAGTCTAGGGACTTAGATGTCACCTCTTTAGAATCAGGCAAAGGATAAACCTTTATTTTTAATTTTTTAAAATTATTTATTTACTCATGAGAGGCACAGAGAGGGAGGTGGAGACACAGGCAGAGGGAGAAGCAGGTTCCCTGCTGGGAGCCCAATGTGGGACTCGATTCGGGATCCTGGGATCATGCCCTGAACCAAAGGCAAATGCTCAACCGCTGAGCCACACAGGCATTCCAGAATAAACCTTTAATGTACAGAGTGGGCATACTTAGACTTGCTGAGTTAATCATTTCCTACACAATGGGATTAACTTTTTGTTTAAAAAAATTAAAACACTCCTCCTTTAGATATTGGAAACACCAAAAGTTGGGGGCAGATAAAAAGATAGTGAAAACAGAAAAGATATTGTTGATAGCAAAGCCAGCTTAGTTTTAGACAGTGTTCTACACCAAATGTCATTATTTTGTACCTCTCATTGATTCCTCAGAACACAGTCATCCGGCTTCTCTTTTCACCACACTCAAGAAATCTCCCTCATCACCCGTAAGGACATATACAACAACTCAGGATCAAAAGTCCATTTAATTTTTCAGTCTTTGACTTTAATGAACTGAGGATCACAAATCATGCTATATTTTATTTGCATTTTTGACTGTTTAAAAATATGTGCACAAAGATCCACAGTATTTACAAGTGTACAATGAGAAATACTACTCCTGAGAATATTTTCAAACTTACAAAATAATCGCTGTTTGCAGATCCTGTATGTCCATCCAGAAATTGTCTACATACACACGTGCACACACACACAACTCCGTTTGTCTCCATTATTTATTCCAAGTGAAAAATAAAATATATGAACCAATCTGTTCCTTTTACTTAGCATCTAACTGTGAGATATTTGCAATGAAATATAAAGATAAAACTTCTGGATTTGTACAACTTCAGAGACTATTGATATATGACTATGGTATATTTTAGGATATTTAGGTTGTCGTAGTTTTGTTCTTTTAATATTTCTCAAGCTACTATGATAAAAAAAGACTCGTTTTTTTTCTTCATAGTCTTTGAATTTGCATGTATTTATTTATGTTTATCAACCATCCACTTTTCTTGTTTTTATATTCTTATTGTAGCAGAATCATTAGAACTGTAGTCTGTCACATTTGCTGTAATCATGTATTTCCTTTGTTTTGTTTTTATTTTTACTGCTTTTTTGGTATAGTTTCTCTACCAAAAAAATTCCATAGTGAAATTTTGTCTTTTCTTTTATAGTTTTTGGGTTTTGATAGCAGTTTAGAAAGAATTTCCAAACAAGATTATGAATAGTATCTTTTTGCATTTTTCATGCATATTTTAGTCCGTACCATTTCTTTTTTTTTTTTTTTTTAGGATTTTATTTATTTATTCATGAGAGACACAGAGAGAGGCAGAGACACAGGCAGAGGGAGAAGCAGGCTTCCTGTGCAGAGCCTGATGAGGAACTCGATCCCAGGACCCCAGGATCAGGACCTGAGGCAAAGGCAGGCGCTCAAACCGTTGAGCCACCCAGGTGCCCCTGGTCTGTAGCACTTCTATGTTTTGCAATCTATATTAACATTCACTTTCTGGCTTAATATATTTTGAATTTTTATAACTTTTTCATATCACTTGAGAATATAATGTAGTCTCTGTTTTCAGGGGCCAGAATTTAATAGTAGCTATTTACCCCAACTTATTTAGGTCCTCAGACTATGACCTAATTTCCCGTTGTTTACTTGCTTTGTATATTTTTAGAAATAAGTTAAAATTCTAACATCATTATGAGTTTCTGTTAATTTCTCCAATATAACTTCTGTAGGGTTTGATAAATTTTGATTTTATTATGTACTGCAAGTTTTTCTTTTAAAAATAATTTCAATATGAAATTCTCTCTTTCATTTTGTTTAAAATTTTGCCTTGGTTTCAAACTTCTTTATTTTTATTTGCATTGTTTGGTATGCCATCTTTTTCTAAGACTACGCATATCACTTTCAACCATATTAATAATATGCTTTAATTTAGCTCTTATTCTATGCTTTGGATGTTTCTTTAATTTTTATCTTTTACTATAGCTTCCACTACTGTCGTGAATGTGTGAATGAACATGTATTTGTGGGGTTTTTCTTGCTGAATATTTAAAATTTTGACATTTTTATTTTGACAGATGTTAACATCTACACTTTTAAGTAATATTATTACACTTCTGTTAGTGAATTTATCAGCATTAAAGAGCAGCACAATGTTGATTTTTCTCATTCTAATCATTGATTGCTAATCCTGAAAGAATATGAAATCAGCATACCTAATTTATCACTTTGCCTCTCACTATTCTAATTTTCTTTTCTGTAATATCATTTTTTATAACTCCTTTTTAAAATTCCATAACCATAATTGGCATAACTGTTTAGAGAAAGACTTGAGGGTGCTATGTATACTGATTTCTCTCATTCTGCAGATAAACCTTTAGGCTTGTCTAGATTGTCTTAATCCTTGTTTTCCTTTTTTGAGTATTCTTAAGACATATTTTCACAATCTCCTCACTCTAGTTGGACATCTAAGATCAGCTTTATTCTTCCTAGGCAGTAAAGAATTAACTTGGAAAGTCAGAGTTGTCCACAACCCATACATTCCAAAGAAAAATTGGTCCTTGTCTGGGAAGTAACCTCTAAAAGTCCTTGGAATATCCTGTCTGAGTGTTTGTTTCTCTGAGGGCCTTGGGCCAGGATGCACACACTAGGCTAAGAATGTGGTTTATAATGGGGGCCTCAGGCCATGCAGCATCAGCTTGACTTCTACAGGGATAGGAGTCTGAAAGTCAGCCATGCTAATATGAGTGACCTCCCAACAAAAGACCTGGACACCAAGGCCCATGTGATCTTTGCTTGTTGGCCATACTCCATATGTGTTGCCGTATGTCCGTATATATGAACTATTACTGGGTAAAGTAACTTTTGTCTGCAAAACTTCACTGGGAGGAGGAAACTGGAAGTTTTGCTTGGTATCTCCTAGACTCTGACCTAGGAGTTTCTTTCCTTAGCTGATTGTATTTTTTTATTTCTGTTTTTTTTTTTTTTAAGATTTTATTTATTTATTCATGAGAGACCCAGAGAAGGCAGAGACACAGGCAGAGGGAGGAGACTCCTCACAGGGAGCCTGATGTGGGACTTGATCCCCCATCCTGGGATCACGCCCTGAGCCAACTCACCTTCTGAGCCACCCAGGTGTTCCTCCTTTGCTGAATTTAACTTGTATTATTTCATTGTAATAAAACATAACTGTAAGTAAAACAGCTTTTATAGATCCCTGAGTCCTACCAGTGAGCCATTGAATCCAAGGGTCCTAGGACCCACCCCCAACAGTACCCCTGTTACACTTACCTTGACCTTTTTTGGCTTTTGGGGCATGAAGAGCAAGAGGGGTGTTTTTTTCATTTCAGGAAATTGTTAATTTCATTATTTGCTTTCAAATGTGATTCTGTTTCAACTTTTCTCTTTTTCTTTGAAGAATGCAAATTGTGGTTGTATTGGCTTTGAGTTATCTGTCACCGATATATATTTTCTCTAGTAATTTGTAACTTTTGATTTAATTTTTTCCTCCCCTTGTTTTTTATGCCTAGCTTCCATGTCCTTGACTGTTTAAAGCTGGTGCCTATTTTCCTTTTCTGCTGCACCTACATGAGGATCATTTCTATGATTATTTTATTTTTGCTTCCATTATTTTCTGAACTCTTCTACCATCCTTTTCATACTACCTTTGTATATTTTCTTTGCATGTTTATTTTAAACAAATAATATTTTATTTAATTTGATTGATTTCTTATAGCATTTACCCACAAATCTGTGAGATGGCTTTTCTAATATGTAATTTTTTGGTGTATATCTTATATCCTCCTACCCCCTTTCCCTCTGAATGTTTCTTTTTCCTCTTGTCTTTTAATATCTTTTCAAAGATCCTATACTGGTTCCTTTGTGATTTTTTTTTGTTCACTTTTGAAATGTAGGGTTACTTTTTTGAGCTGGCTGTTTGCTGAAGGGTGGTTTAAGTGCGGGACCAGACTAAAGACCTGGGTCAGTAGGCCACATGGACTTCGGCCCATTTTCTCTGAAATCTTCCTCATGAATACTCTCTCTCAGAATAATTCTCTGCTCTGGTGTAGAAGGAAATAAGTAGAAAATGCCCTAAAGCCTTGAATGTTCCTGTCCCCTGCAGTGATTTAACATTTACTTCTGGTGATCTGACCAAGACTATCCTTAGCAGTGAATTCCGTTTCTTTTTCTTTCTCCCTTGTCCTGTTGAAAAGTTAGCTACATATTACAGAGAAGCAAATCTATATGTTTTCTTTCTTAGCCTTCTCTCCCATCTTATACTTTTTAAATTGTCTGAAAGTAATTGTTTAAATCAGTTGAAACTAAGAGTGGACTGAAGCGATTGTGCTTTGCTTGTTTTTAACTAGAGTTTAGAAGTCATTTTTCAATATACCTCCCATTTCTTTTCTAGTCACCTTGCCACAGCGTCAGATACTATTCTGGGATGATCTGTAAGCTCTCTCAGGCTCAGCAATAAATTTGGGATTTGTCTCTCAAGATGTATGTTGCTCACTGACCAAAGTCCTTTTAGTAGTGTTCATCTCCTACATTCTTTCTGAGAGTTTCCAAAGATGTTTGATGTAAATGAGAGTTAACTAGCCCACAAATTCACTACCATGTTAAAATAAAATATAAGCAGATCTCAGAATGAACATTGTCTCATGCATAAAAAGCCAACAAACATTTATTAGACAATAATAGAAACATTTTTGGAATAGAAAGCATCTCATTTGAAATATTCTAGGAGTTTGGCAAAACCCAACTTGACAACTTCATATGAAAAGTCCAGATAAGCAGAGAATAGTATTCTGGAGGCAAGACTCTGTTATCCTTAAGATTACCATCAGGGAAATAGAAATTCTTCAAAATCAATTTCTGGAGAGAAGTATGTGTAGGGATCAAGCTTCTGGCTTGCCTAGATTCTTAAGGAAATGGTGAGTATTCAAAAAAAAAAAAATTCAACTTTTCCAAGCTTAGTGAATTTAAAATTGAGAACCTGTTTCTAATGCATCATGTTATTTAACAAATCAGTGCTTTCACTAATAAAAACTCATTTGTACTTCAAATTCTCTAACGAGGAAATACTCAACCATTGATCTAGTTGTACGAAGTAGGAACAGCCGGTACTACCTTGAATAATAGCCTTTCTGAAATGATAACAGCTAATCACTCCTGCAGGATGTTTTTCTGATTGCCCCTACATAGATTTGAAGCTTAAAATAACTGGTATATACTTACTAACATACTGTCTATGTTACTATGCTGAAATCTTGAAATCTTTAAAAATAGATTACAGACAAGAAAAAAAAAAAGTCCAATTTACTTTGGGAGAAACTGGCTCATTTCCCAAGATCAGCTTTCCAGCACACAAAGTACCATATTGTCATTACTTGTGGTAGTTCTTTTTTTTTTTCATACATTATATATTTAAATGATCATTAACTGTATCGTGGAAAAAAATTTGGGATTTGAATTCTTAATTTTAACATATTCAGGCAGATTTCCCATCAACCCCTCATTCTTCAATCAAGTATTCATATATTCATTTTTGTGAGTTTTGCTTCCTTTTATCCCTTTCAGTGATTTTCCTCCCCTGCTCAATTTTTTTCATTCGTTTTAATTATTTTTTTTTAGTTTGTTATCATTTCAGGAGTTATAGAAAATATGCAAGAATAATTACCCAACCCAAAAGCAAGTGTTCAGTTCCTCAGACTTTTTTTTTTATCTTGCATGAATCCCAAATTCTGTCAGTGTCAGAACACATGGCTATTAATTTGTAAAATGCCCCTCACTTGAGCTTGGCTGGTGTTTCCTGGTGACTAAGTGCAGGTTAGACCATTTGGCAGGAACATTACAGGATATATTTTACATCTTTCAATGTGCATCATATCAGGGGACACGTAATGTTCATTTTTCCTTTGATCTGTCATCTATAAGCTGGAGACTCAGGAAAGCCAGTGGTGTAGTTTTGGTCTGAGTCTTAGAGCCTGAAACCCAGGAGAAGTTGCAGTTTCAATTCTAGTCCAAGTTCAGGAGCCTGAGAACCAGGAAGCCAGTGGTGTGAGTTCCAGACCCAGGACAAAAGTAGACTGATGTCCCAGCTCTAAGCAATCAGGCAAAGAACATGAATTTTCTCTAACCCTGCCTTTTGTTCTACTCATACCCTCAATGGATTAGATCAGACCCAATAGCACTGGAGAACACAATCTGTGATACACAGTCTACTGATTCAAATGCTAATCTCATCTCAAACATCCCCACAAAAACATAGAGAATTAATGTTTAGCCAAATATCTGGGCATCTCATGGTCCAGCCAAGCGGACACATAAAATTAACTGTTACAAATACTATTCATCACTTGCAAGCCCAGAAAGCTGGGATATTTACTGGATTACTCTTCAGTACTCACCTACTTCCCTCTACTCCCTTCACACTAAAAATTCACTGAGAGATATAATTAGTACTTCTCTTATGACTCTCAAATATAGCTTCTCTTTCTCATTATTTCATCAACAGTCTTAGGTACAAACCTGGTAATTTTACAATACAGTACTGTAGAGATTTTCTAACTGATCTTTAGGGCCTTGTCCTTTTTCAATCGCTCACATGTAGCTCCAGTGTCAGGATCCCATAATATAAGATCTGTGACAGCAACGGCCTCTTTTATACACCATGGTTCTAAAACAGCTTTTAGTACATAGGATGTCTTCTATAAATATCAAGTGAAGAAAATAATAGAGTGAAATTTGAAAATGTAATTTCCAATCCCAAATTATCCCAAGACTTCTAAAAGACTTACAAACGTTCTTCAAGCACGTTAGCCTAGCAAACAAAACACACATCATTTCAAATTCATCATCTATGACCATTTAATGTCCTCTATTGCTCTGGTGATACAAAATGATTGTTTTTCCCTTAACCTGTCAATCTATTTTATAACAACACTGTTTCATAAATGCTGTTAATTTGATTCTTTTTTGAACTAACTATAAACTTACTTATATTTCAAAAATGCAGATCAATTCTTGCTTGATTGCAATGCACCCTCTGTTGTCACGTAGATTTTTTGGCTTGTGTGTCTGTGTGTGTGTGTGTGTGTGTGTGTGTGAGTGCGTGTGTGCTCCAGTAACAGACTTCATCGCAGCACTTAGTTCACTGAACTGTAATTATTGTCCTATTTTTCTGCCTTTTTTTTGGATATGGACCATTTATTATTTATATTTCCATCTCCTGTTTATAACTGAGTACCTGTTACAGGTAGACAATCAATATATATTTGTTGAAAAAGTGAATGCCAAACCTTAATGTCAAATCTTTCATCCTTTATTTACTTTCTTTAGTATTGTAGTTCTACTCACAAATTCTTAAAAACTCAGTTTTCTTCTCCTCCAGGAGGAAAGGTCTATTTTCCTTCTTGGAATTAAATAATCACTCTTTGCTCATATTCTTCTTAATGTTTGTCAGTATTAGAACACTTAAATCAATCGGGTTTGTCATATAAATGACTATTTGTTTTTTTTTTTTTGGTCTCCCCAAGTGAACTATAAATCTAATAATAACAAAATCCACCCGTTAGTTCTCTCTCATTAGATACACTAAATAATTATATTAACAATAGTTCTTTAAGGAAAAAGCAGTATTACATTGAGCAATAGTCAGGTTTTATTGCAGAAACAAACCATTAGAGCCAATCAAAGAACTAAGCTCTATAGGGGAAAGATCTTTATGAAGAATAAAAATAACATTATATTGTGTACCAAGGTATAGATTTGGCTGCTTTGTACAGAATGCTATGTAGACATATCTTGATTGAACATAATCTTTTTGATCAGACCATAAAGACATCTCTTATTTCTTTTACATATACTTTTCTTTTTTGAGAATTTTTAGTTAAGTACAAATTATGAAAGATTGTTATTATTGCTTATAAAATTTCTTCTCACATTTTAATAGTGATTCACACTTTATAAATCATGTTTGCATACATTATCTTATGTTAATATTTAATATTCTTCTGTAAAGTAGGAATTATCATCTCTAAATTATAGGAAAGGAAATTGAGATTCAGGAAATTCAAGCACTTTTCTAAGCTCTGTTATATCTTCATTACCACAGAAATGTGTAATTGTATAATCATGGTAATATAGACCGGGGGGGGAGTAATGATTTGGGATCTAAGTTATTATTATATTTTTTAATTTTTAGGGCAGCTATTAGGGAAGCTTATCCTGGTGCATAAGCTAACTATAGGTGCTGTGAGTCTGAAGCATGTCTAAAAAATATCTAATAGAAGTAAAGTAATACAAATTTCAAACATCAAAAGAGTTTCTATTTATCATCAATGAAAGTAATATAAAAAAAATAGAAAGATGACATGGGGCTGGTTATTTAAGCCATACTTAGCAAAGGGAAAAAAAAAAAAGAGTAGAGAGGAGGCAAATCAAGAAATAGATTCTTAACTATAGAGAACAAACTAATGGTTACTGGAGGGGAAGCAGATGGGGGATATGTTAAATAGGTGATGGGGAGGGACACCTGGGTGGCTCAGTAGTTGAGCATTTGCCTTTGGCTCAGGGCGTGATCCTGGATTCCCGGGATAAAGTACCACATTGGGCTCCTTGCATGGACCTGCTTTTCCTCCCTCTGCTTGAGTCTTTCTCTCTCTCTCTCTGTGTCTCTCATGAATGAATAAATAAAATCATTAAATAAATAAATAAATACATAGGTGATGGGGATTAAGGAGTGAATTTGTGATGAGCACTGGGTATGTATGGAAGTGTTGAATCACCATACTGTACACCTGAAACTAATATTGCACTGTATGTTAACTACCTGGAATTTAAATAAAAGCCCTTTAAAAAGAGAGAGATGTCAAGTGGATGAAGTATAAAATGCATATTCCTGAGATTTCCATTATGGTATTTGGTTCTGTAATTTAGAGCATTAAGCAAAAATCAGCAGATTCCCATGCTTTGTGTGTGCCCAGGGTTAGAAGATGGTAAGTTCTAAAACCAAAGCAGTTCTCCCATCCCTGGACCCAAATTAAGATATGGTCAGTTGACATAACAGTGTTCTCAGAGCAGGAGTCAGGACAAGAAATTTAGGTGACAATGTTAACTTATTGCCTCATGTGAGAGTTTCTCCAGTATAATTTGGAAAAAAGGCTAGTGTTAGTAAGCCTGGCAATGAAAAATATCATGTTCTCATGACCCCCCTACATATCCATTTTCTCATTCGGCCAGATTTGAGTCCGTAACCTCTTCTATTAGATAAATGATACAGTATTTCAGTTCATTAGCTATATTTAATAAGGCATTCTATTTGTGCACACTATCTCTCAAGTTCTTCATTCAATAACATATCACAAATTATATATAAAACTCTTCATTCTCATTGAATGAAGTTCAAGGCTCTCATTGTTATATGACTGATTAATGACAGTGATATTCTACATCTTATTCCTATTTCTAAACCAACAGATATGCTAAAGGTCTTATTTTTTATCAGACTTTCTATAGCACTATCATGAAAGAAAGAAAGAAAGAAAGAAAGAAAGAAAGAAAGAAAGAAAGAAAGAAAGAAAGAGAAGAAAAAGAGAAAAAGGGAGGGAGAAAGAGAATGAGGAAGGAAATCAAGTTGAGAACTCATCTTAACCCACATTTTTTTATCCTCATTTTCAAGTCCTCACTCTGATGCCATTGGAAGGAATATAAGCACTACAACAAAGAAAAAGCAGTGATTTTTCCATTTATTCCATCCACCCACATAAACATGTTGCAAAAACACATATACATAATTCAGGTAGATTCATAACTCCTACTCTGTCTCTTCCTCACCAGCCAATCTGTATTTAATAATGGATTACTAATTATTTTATATAAATTGTAATGTGAAAATAATTGTATGAAAATCAAGGTACACTGGTGATAAAATGGTTTATCTTAGGATATGCTCAAAATGATGGTTATAAATGTTCAAAAATACTGTTATGTAGTGTTGAAGGGATTAGTCAAGTTTCCTACCGAAATGTTTCCTATAGACATCCTGACTAAAAGTTTCGTTCAGTTCTTAAGCCAATAAAAAGTCTCTTGAGAACAACATATGCTTAAAACATTATATAGATAGGGTATCTTCTGTGACTGAATTATGCATATGCATAAATTGGTTTAGAATATATAAAAATCTTGGGATGGGACTCTAACCATAGCAAAGACCTTAGTTATATCAGTTTTAATTTTTGTATTGTTAATTTCTAAATTTCTAAGCATTTCTGCAAAAGTTCTAAACATGAGTCACATTTCTAAAAATATATTTTCAGGTTTGCTGTCATTTTCTTCCAGTAACTGAAATAAAGTTTGGACTCTTTGGATAATTTAGAAAATATAATGAAACAGTAATCTAATGACCAGTAAAGTTCAGTAAATGTTCTGATGCATCTCTTTACTACCAGTAAAAAACAAATAGTAAGCTAATTTCATTACAGTTAATTTTTGGTATGAATAAAATATTAATTTAATGATAAGCTGTAATATAATAATACATAAAAGGAAAATACAGTTGAATTTATTTGTTTCTTTCTGCATAAGGAATGCTTCTCAGTTGCCCCAAAGCTTAAAATATTTTTTGATTGCAGAGGTTATTTTTTAAAATGATCTAAAAAGTTTCAAAACAAGGGGTGCCTGGGTGGCTCAGTCCATTAAGGATCTGACTCTTGATTTCAGTGAAGATCATGATCTCAGAGTCCTGGGATCAAGCCCCATGGAGGGCCCCTCCCTTAAAGTCTGCTGGAGATCCTCTCTGTCTCTGCCCCTCCCCACCCCATGCTCTCACTCTCTCTAAAATAAATGAATAAATCTTTTTAAAAAATAAAAAATAGAAAGTTTCAAAATCAAATTTTGAGGAGTAAAATATGATCTAAGTAAAAATTAGTAAAACAAATAGTTGAAAATATTATATAGAATCCTAAAAGAATATTAAGATTAGTTCCATTAGTTAATATGAAGTTTCTATATTGATTAATATGACACTGTTTTTTCAAAATATATTTAATTAAATCGAAGTGACATATTTTTCTTAAAAAAACTGTATCCTTCATATTGCCATTCTTAAGTCATTCATACGTTTACCTCTCCAGTTGAATGCTTTTTAAAAATATGCAGCTCATTATATGAAGGAAGTTGACTTCATAATCACTTTCATAATAAAAACAGCAATACTTCCAAACACCAATCTGTCACTACAGTTCTGTTCAGTGTCTTTTGAGTATTCTGAGAGGAAATGAGAGCTCAAGGATCTAAAAACTTCCAACAGAATCCCTGAACATAACATCATGATATTCTTCCAACATCATCATGATATTCTTGTCTTTTTTTTTTTTAAAGATTTTATTTATGTACTCATGAGAGACACAGAGAGAGAAGAAGAGACAGTCAGAGGGAGAAGCAGGAGCCCGATGCCAGACAGGATCCCAGGACCCTGGGATCATGACCTGAGCCACAGGCAGACACTCAACTATTGAGCCACCCAAATGAAATAGTTGGCAAAAGTACATGACAAATACAAAATATAGTTACTTAATGCCTTGTGAGGTACAGGGTCCTAATATATGGTCAATAGGCTAGTTTAATTGGAAAGTATTTGGAGAAAAAAAATAATGTTTTGAAGGTAAACTGGATATCAGTTGATTCATGGGAGACACAACAGCATTTCCATGAGGACACTTAAATATGGGGTAATAAATATACGAACATTCGAAAATATTAATATTAAGCTGAATAAATAAGTAGCCCCCACTGACTTACCCTGACTCCTACCTAAGTATATACCTGAGCTGAGCCTTCCCAGCTGAGTTATTATCTGAATATTCCAGACATTCTGAGGGCACCTCAGATCATATAGAAAAAGTGGTCATTATTTGAGTTTGTTTCTTTCAGATCACTCTCAAGATTGGAGAGCCCTTAATATCGGCTTCTGGAAATAGAGCATGGAAAGAAGTTTGAGGTACCAACAGCTAATCCCCTTGCTATTTTATCTTCTCCAAAATATTGCCATCTGTCAGTTGCCTAGTGAAAAGCAAACTAATTTACACCTCTCTCAAATTTCTTCAATATCAACAAGTTCCCTTTCCACACAACTGCTGGGACTGTGCCTTAGTTATAGAAACACTGAGTCTCTGAAAAGCAATCAGAAGAATTCAGTTACTTTTAGTGTCTGTAGAAATTAGAGACCAGAAAAATGAGAAGAGTACAAAGGAAATAAAAATAATATGATGTATTTTCCCTTGTATTGTGTCTGCTCATGAAAGTGGTTTAAATTACTCGAATGTGTCACCAGTTAAACATAACTCATAAGAATATCTATTGATAGTAATATTAGAAATCTACAGAAGTTATTTCATTCACAATGAAGCAAAGCCACTTGATTATATTTTATTTCATTATGGTGGGTTGATGCTAGCTTTGCGTGCAAGACTTGTTGTACGTGAACCTATTTTAGCAAAAGAACTTCTAAAACCAGTCAACATGTTACTGTTTAATAAACATCATTGTTTAATAAGTTCAGGAGTGCATTTTTACATAAAAAATACATATATTGAGTTAATGTTTTACCTGATATGTCATAGATTTACTGCAAACATAGCTAAAGAACTTTTAATACCATCAAAATGAAAAATAAATTTTGTATATTAATTTGAAATAGGCCAATATAATTTGTGATGGATAAATATTAAAAGTTTACAGTATCAAAAATTAAGTAAAGTTGTTTAATAAATATATTTCCCCATTTTATTCATTCATTGAAAGAAATAAAATGACATGTTGCTAGTTAGTAATAAACATGGAAGTAAAATCATTGTTCCTATACTTTACTACCCAAGAACTCATTAACTCACTTATAAGGCTTATTATTTCTGAATTTGTTTACCAGATAGGTTGATTGACTTGCTCAAGGTTTGATGATTCTTTCATTTTATTGGTAGGAGACGACTGAACCTCACTCACCTGGTATAAAGTATTTTACCAAAGTATTAGAAAACTCAGTAGAGGAATTAAAAATCAGTTAGTGGCAGCTGCATATGTCAATTGGCATTCATGGTTGTGCAGACTGATATGTAACTTTTGGTAGGCATTAAGTTTCTTTAAGGATACTTAATTTTGTGGAAATCTCCAAATTACACAATAACTTTTGCTAATGTTCAATGAACCATAGGTATGTACATAAATATACATAAATAATATTTAGACATATTATATGAGCATGTATTTATAGACAAAAATCATATGCAGTGTCAAAAATTATACAGACATGGGAAGACTCCTGACTTCAATTTATTTTTTGAATCTACCAGACATAGTTGTGATGTTATGTCGCTCTTGAGCAGAAAATAATGAAAAATATATAATGCCAACAGTATTAAAGTAACTTTCTCCGCATGAAGATTTGTAGAGGTCTGTGCTTGCAAAACACCAGCAGAGATATCCAGTCAGACCATAGAAAGCTTTGCCTTGCTCCTTCTTTAATCTTAGGAGAGGTGAAACCAACTAGATTTATAAAGATAAGTCATACCAACTGGAAGAATGATCCTCTTTCTCTTCCTGATGGTTTACTTTCATAAGAAAGTCAAAATAGTAAGTGGAAAATTTCTGTTTATAATTGACCAAATCCATGACCTTTTCCCTGTTTGAAAAACTCTTTTCTTAGAAATTCTAAACCCACTCAGCATAAGGGATCAGAGATAAGAAGTAAAAATTCTTCAAATGGATTTTTAGATATAATAGTGCTAGGGGAGAGCCCCACTTCCTATCTTTTGATCCCATGTCTGTGAATTCAGTACACAGGGAGGACAATAGCATTTACTGGCCATGGTTTTAACAATATGCCAAATCTTGCAGAAAAAAAAAAAAAGCCTAAATCTCAAAGGTATGTCCTCCAAGCAGGTATAATAACTCACCTGTTAGCTGGCCATCTTCTCATATAATCAAATCAGTTACTTCCCAATGATGGGACTCATGGCAAAGATAGTAAATTCTTTGTGTGGGAACCAATTATTACAATTCCTTTGCTATAAAATATATCCTGTTTGAAAGTTGAGAAATCTAACCTAAGTTGACGATGCTTGTAAAATTAATTTGTATAGTAAATTATTCAAGAGGATAAAGGGCAGGCAGGGTAAGGGGCAAGTAAGCCAAGCAGTGTTGTCTCAGCTGAAACATAGCTTCAGGTTGATCACACTGAGAGGATTTGAAGTAAAAACATAAGCACAGAGGTTGTTTTGTCTTGAGACAAGGAAATAGTCCATTATACCCCATATCAATCTAACACTGGTTGCTGAGTTCAATGCTGCAGAGAAAGGTATGGCTCTAAGTTATTTGCAACCAATATTAATATCTGTAGGGTATGTGTGCATGTCTTAGTAAAGCCATGTCTCATTGGGCATGGAAATAGCAGCACACCATAGTCAATGTCGTGTGGGACAGTGTAGCACTGGATATAGAACAGTGAAGTCCAATCATGTTATGTTAAGTCCAATCCCGAATGGCATTATGGGCAATCCACATCTGAAATATTTACTTTCCCTATGAGGATAAAGGGCTGAGCCTCCATGATGAAAAAAATGTAATATAATTAGCCAGTCACCATTATCTCTGACTGGAAACCCAGGAATTTCTACTATGTCACAGAGTCATTATGTCAGTAATAACACCCAGATCATGGTGAAAAGAAGACCATACTGTTTTGTCTCCTGGCACAGAGACTTTGTTCAACAGCCAACTACTGAAAGCTTCTTCTACTATAGAAACCTTCTGATTTGACATTTCATGTGATACACAGATGTGTTCACTCTCTTCCAAGAACTATCCCTACATTTCTTTAGATTTCCTTGGACCAATTTGCCAGTATTAGTCTATGTAAAACTTTCCAAATTTTGCCCACCTGTTAGCCACTGTCCAAGAGTCCATGCAGATCCATATATTAGACCATTTTTTTCTTTTTATGAGAAATGGACAACCAAACTTGTCTCATCTTCTGACCTTTGGAAAGTGAGTTTTTATAAAGTAGAAGATCCTCGTGACTGGAGATTATTCAGGTCTATCCATAAACAGAATTGCAACTTACACTCTTTAAGGAGTTTGTCAGAAGGAGGTTACCATCAATCTTGGGTTTAGGAAGAGGCCTAACAAGAGAAGATACCATAGGATTGTGAATCATAAGCTTGAATAAGTTACTTCTGTCTTCTCATCATGCTCAGGACTAGTCTGTATAAACCTCTTCTATTTAATATTACTACTAGATATATCAATTTTATGGGAAATTGGGGCAGCCTGGGTGGCTCAGTGGTTTAGTGCCGCCTTCAGCCCAGACCCTGATCTTGGAGTTCCAGGATCGAGTCCCATGTCAGGCTCCCTTCATGGAGCCTGCTTCTCCCTCTCCCTGTGTCTCTGCCTCTCTCCCTGTCTGTGCCTCTCATGAATAAATAAATAAAATCTTTAAAAAATTGGAAATTGGCTTAATCAAGGAAGAGACAGGATTGTGAAACAGTAATATACAACAAGCTTTGTTGGGTAACACTTAAGCAAGGTTGCATGAGAGAGGAAGTCCCTCCCAGCAAGATATTTTCCATGAAGTTGCATGAGGCTCTTTCCTACAAGAGAAATAGAAGCTATTGTGGGGAGAAACAAAATCAGAGAAGGGGCTAATTTGCTTAGCAGCAAGGTAGGAATTCTCTGGGTTATACAGTTCCATTAAAGCAGCAGAATTTTGAAGTCTTTTATAGCTATAGGGTTTGGCTTATTTATGGTTAGCAAATGTTGGATGCAGTTTACAGGGTATGAAAAGTAGTTCCAATCTAAATGAATAAATAGATGTCTAACTGCAATATACTTAAATAAATTAACTGTAAAGAATCTGAGTTTGGTGTTGGTAGGTTTGGGGCAATATGACTAAATACTTAGGATTGGGATTATTAGATCATAAGTGTCTAACTTTTAGGAAATGGTTAAAGTGCTTTCCAAAGTGGTATCATTTTACATTTCCACTAGCAGTGTGTGAGAGTTCCATTTCCTCCACATCCTCACCAACACTGGATATTAATATTACTAGGGGTTTTAATCTTAGCCATTTAAAAAGATTTGATTTATGAATATTTTCCCTTAGTGACTTTTCTTTTCATTCCTGTATAGTTCTTTTTGAGAATGAATGGTTTGAAATTTTCTTAAGTCTAATTCATCATTTTAAAAATTGAGTTGATTTTTGGGCACCTGGGTGGCTTAGTCAGTTAAGTGTCTAACTCTTGAATTTGGCCCAGGTCATTGTCTTGGGGTCATGAGATAGAGCCCCATGTCAGCTCCATGCTCAGCTCAGTCTGCTTGTCCCTATCTTTCCCCTATCATGACTTTTTTGGGCATTCTCTCTCTCTCTCTCTCTCTCTCTCTCTCTCCCTCTCCCTCTCCCTCTCTCCCTCTCTTTCTCTCTTTTAAAATAAATAAATTAAAAATCTTCAAAATTGAGCTGATATTGCTTTTGATATCATAGCTAAGAAATATTTGTTTATGTTTAATCATGTTTTCTTCTAAGTTTAAAGTGGCTTTATAATTAGGTCTATGATTCATTTTAGTTACTTTTTATATATGTCATGAGGTATGGCTATAAATATTTTAAAATTACTTGTGGTAGCAAATAATTATATTTTGTGAATATAATAAAAATTAGTCTTTTGTTTTCATTTGTAATTTTTTATCATTCTTTAAATAGTTCTATATACCTATAGTAAACATAAGTATTCATTCAGCCAAATATCTTTCTCTAGAGGATAAAATGTTAAGTGGGAGGCAACATCAAATATTTAATTATAGATTATGATTGAAGATGGAAAAGAAAAGTCCATGCAATCATGGATAGGGAAAGCAGCAGGATCTGAACTGATGGGGAGTGATGGCTGTTGTGTGTGCAAGCCATGATATCTTTCATCTTTGAAAAGAGGTCTGAAAGTTAAGGAGGACTTCTCCCCACTTACCTCTGCATCTGCTTGTGTGTGTGTGTGTGCATGTGTGTGTGTGTGTGTGTGTGTGTGTGTGTGTGTTGTAGGGCACCATTTATCAGGAAGTACAACATTCATTTCCACCATATTGAAAATCCCTAGAGTGGGAGAAAACAGGGAAAGTTAAATGTACTCAGAAAAACTTGCTGGAATGTGGAATGCCCCAATGCCATGATAGATTAGCATTGCAATGTGTGATTTTTATTATTTGGAGCCCTTTATGTGAACTACCAAAGGTTTTCAAGCAACCTTTCGAGAGAGAAATTTTTATGTTATATTGTAAATGATTACCCTAGATGCGATGTGAACAGAGTATGGAGGGAACAGTAGAGCATGTAAGGAAATAAATTAGTACACTAATAAATGCAGGATATTAAAATTGCATGGATATTTATGATGTGCGTTAGGCAGAACTTGGTAAGAAATTGGAAGAGTTAAGGAAAAGGGAAACATCAAAGATGATTTAGTGTTTTCTAGCTTACAAAATTGTAATTTATTTAAGTAAATAATGGTAGAAGTAGCTTAGCAAAGTTTGTCTTTTAAAACATAATTTTGTAAAAACAAAACATTGATTTTGTTGTGTTTATGTGATAGCACATAAATTATGTGTTCATTGTGCCTGAGTGGCCCTGTCGGTTAAGCATCCAACTGATTCTGGCTCAGGTCATGATCTCAGGGTGCTAAGCTCAAGCCCTACATCTGGCTCTGTGCCAGCTTGAGATGCCCTCTTCTCCCTCTGCCCCACCCCTCGGGTGTGTTCTCTCTGTCTCTCCCAAATAAACTTAAAAATCTTTAAAAAAGAAAAAAAATCCTAGTAACAGTGCTAAATTTTACTAAAGCATACATCACATAAACTCTCTGGAAATGTGTAATTTTAAGCATCCATTTCCACGATAGAGAGAGAGAGAGAATTTAAATAGAATTAATTAGTTCTATTCCTCTTTGTTTTACTTAGGGTTAAATAAAATAAAATCAGAAGGTTGCTAATTCAGGTTATTTCTGAAAAAGAAAGAATGAACACTTACCATTTAAGATTTACTAAAAAGTCATGCTCATTTTAAGGTTGTTGATTTTAATATTTAAAAGTTTGGAATAAGTATAATGATTTTTATATTTAATCTATTAGAAATTATGTCACCCATTATGTCAGTAACACTGCCCACCAGTTTTGGGGAACAGTCCTTAAGTAATAGATCTACAATGAAAAGCAACTTGAGAGGACATACCAAGACAGCAAGATTAATTGGTGTTGCATTTTTAAATTTTAAATTTTTAAGAACTTTATTTTTTTAGTATATATGCATTTATTATATATATTATATATTTTATATATATGCATTTATTTATGTATTTGAGAGAGAGAGAGTGAAAGCAGAGGTAGGGACAGATGGAGAGCAAGAGAGAATCAAGCAGGCTCCCTGCTGAGCCTGGACCCCCCCCTACATGGGACCTTGATCTCAGGACCCTGAGATCATGTCCTGAGCCAAAACCAAAAGCTGGATACTTACCCGACTGAGCCACTCAGGCACCCCTGTTACTGCACTAAAAAAAAAATAAAGTAATAGTTAATAGACATGTTTAGAAGATTCATAAAGGAGAAATTTTCTACTGAATAACTGATATTCATAATGCCTTTTTTTATTTTTACTGGATTGTATTAGAGATAGGTCTCTAAAGTTAAATGTTTATGGCTATTCAACCTGTCTAAAGAAATTTCTTATTTTTTTTGTCTAAAGAAATTTCTAATAGAAATTTAACTTACACTCTTCATTTAAATTGCATTTGTACAAGATGATCCAATAAAATGTCACATTGTACTTGGTGACACTGATTTCATTTCAAGGATATCCTTTTGCTGGTTATGAATATAATGCATCTTTACAGGATAAATTTTTAACTTTCAGAGAAGAAAATAAGTAGCACTCATATGTCTACAGAGATTGCTACAGCACTAAGTTTGGGACAATTTTAAAACTTGTAGGAATGACTCTTGAAAGTTGCTTTCAGTTTGGTTTACTATTAAACTAGTCAATAAGTTGTGAAAAGGAATTAGTTAAGATCCCAGATAAAAGAAGGTGGCCTTAGCTCCCAATGTTTCTGATTTTTCAACCTCACGAATATGGGACTAAAATGCAGTAGATTTAGCAATACATTTAGAGTGAATCTACCAGGCAGAGATACCGAAATCCTCAGCTTCAGTGCCTTGAATTTAATTTTAGTCTTAGAAGAAAGTCAAGCCAAAATCAGTTAAAGGATATTAATTTATGTTATAATTATGTGGTTTTCTGGGGCACCTGGTTGGCTCACATGGTTAAGCACCTGACTCTTGATTTTGGCTCAGATCATGATTTCAGGGCCCTGGGATCCAGTTTCACACCATGTTATGTGCTCAGTGGGGAGTCTGCTTCAGGGTTCTCTCTCTCCCTCTTCCTCCCCCACTTTTTCTCAATCTCTCTCTCAAATAAATAAATAAATCTTTAAAAAAAAAACCACTGTTACATGGATTTTCCATTCTGTTTCTTACTATATTATCAGGTTCATTAGGTGTTTTGGTATATATTATCATTTATAATAAGAAACATAAATTTAGTTTCCTCTCATTCCTGGAACAGTGCTTCTAAAACTTTGGAATTTCCAGGAATGAGAGCTAGAGAAATTAGGTATCTTTTGTTATGTTAACTAAAACTTTTAGAAAGTTTCTGAGGAGTAAGGTGATTGCCAGTGGAACCAACCTTAGGATTAGAGGGTTGAAATTCTCAGTTCCAACTCCTGACTTCTAGAGAGGGGAGGAAAGTGCTGGAGATTGAATCAATCACCAATGGCAAATTATTTAATCAATCATGCCTATGCCATGAAGTATCCACAAAAAACAAAAGGAATGTGTTTAGAGAGCTTCCAGGTTGGTGAAACAGAATGCTTCCACATGCCAGTACGCCAGGTCCAAACTCACAGGGACAGAAGCTCCTTGGTTCAAGACCTTGCTGTACATATCTTTCATCTAACTTTTGGTTTGTATCCTTTGAACCTCCTTTGTAAAAAAAAAACAAAAAAACAAAAAAAACAACCATCTAATGAGTAAACCTTTTTCCTCGGTCATGTGAGCCTTCCAGCAAATTAAAATAACCCAAGAACTGCCTTATGGAAACCTCTGATTTATACCCAGTCTATGAGAAGCACAGATAACAACCTGGGCTTGTGCCTGGCATCCGAAGAGTGGGGCAGTGTTGTGGGACTGAACACTTAACCTGTGGAGTCTACTAGTATTTCTGGGTAGATAGTACCAGAACTAAATTAAATTGTAGGACACACAACGGCTATCAGAGAATTGCTTTGTGTTGAGACAAACTCCACATGTTGGAATTGGTTGCTGAATCATATGTAATAAGCTTGTCTACAGCCTGCCACACTCAGAAGGGTCTATCATTTATGGATTTTCCAATATTTATACATGGTGTAGTGTATAATACATATTACTTATCTTTATGCAAAAATACATAATAATAAATATTCAATTGTATTCAATATTATGATATATATAACAATATATATTCAATCATATATATGCATCTGTATCAATATGTTTTATCTATATATCTATCATCATTAAAGTCTTTCTCTACACTTTGTTTGGGTTATACAGCCCAAATAACTCATCTACTATAGAATCAGAAAGGAAAGGCTGCAAATACTTGGAAACACTTCCAATTCATTAGTGTAAGTATAAGGGAAAAGAGTCATAGTTATAAAAGTGGCATTTAGGTGAGCTACCTCAATCCTAGACAAAAGAGAGAGAGAATGGAGCAAAGAGAGGGAAAGAGAAAGGAAAAGTGTGAGAGAGAATGGAAATCATCTAGTGGGACAAAACTCAAGCTACATGAAGAGTAAGTGCCATCTGCAAACTATGAGAAGCTAAATGTGAGCCCCGCTCTCTTACTTTTGCTGCTTGGCAAAGACCAACAGCTGGCAGGAGCTAACGTGGTTCCTGTCAGGCAGGGCACACCTATGCCTTCAGACTATTAGTTTCCTTCTGAACCTCATAACACTCTTAGTATAACAGGTCGCTGTGTCCTTGGAACGATGTTACTATCATGATGCAAAAGCTCCCTCATCTAAAGATGAGATGGAGAAACAGCACCAAATATCTTACTATTTTTTAAAACTATACTATCAGTCCTGTTTATATAATGGTATTTTTATCTCTATTTCCACATATTTTAATTTGATTGAAGTTTCCCTACATCCAGATTTATTTTTCTTTTCCCATGGGATACTGTACTGGAACGTGTTTCTGCCTTGATTATTCTTTGAATACTTCGGTTTCACTGCTGGCATAGCAGAGTACAAGGTGGGAGCCCTTCTCCTGTGTCTCCCTGGCCCACCTCCCCATCAAGCCACAGACACCATGTTGTACTGGAAACAAAAAAAAAAGCCTTTGTGGCCTAAAGTCATCCTACTTCTGCTTACTCTGTTATTTTCACTTAACTTGTTTCCAGTTTTGTTGTTATTATAAATTAGGATGCAATTAACATGCTTTACTTTCATCTTCATGCAAAGATCTCATTATTTGAGGGATATATTTATAGATGTAAATTTATTGGGTAAAAAGCACTTTTTAAAATTATTAATAAATATCCCTATGTTATAAAAATGTTTCTTGTATTCATCCTTTCACAACACATGTACTTATGATACCTGCAACCTATTTTTTAGTTAAAAATTGGTATGAGGGCACCTGGGGGCTCAATCAGTTGAGCATCTGACTCAGTTTTGGCTCAGGTTATGATTTCAGGGTCATAATATTAAACCCTGAGTCAGACTCCAAACTCAGCACAAAATCGGTTTCAGATTCTCTCTTTTCTTCTGTCTCTTCCCCCCAATCTCACTGTCTCTCTAAAAGAGAAAATATTAAAAAAAAATTGCGTGCCCCATATATTGTCCATTAGTAAGATTTGACATATACCCATGAACTTTTTTCACTTTGTCTTCTGGAGAATCATTTCTTTGCAAGTGTTCTGTAGTTGTGATGTGGGTTTTTAGAACTTTGTAAATTTAAAATTTCTGCTTCAGTTTGGCATTTACTTTAAATTTTATGTGCATCAATTTAAAATATTACCTCGTCAAATTGCTAACTTTTTTATGTTATATAATGTCATGTCAATATAATTAAAGTACACATCTACCTTGTCAATATAATTAAAATACACATCTACCTTGATTTTTAAATTTAAATTTTATTTTTCCTCTCAAATTCTTTAGCTCATTTAGAAGGGACTTTGCTTTATTATTTGTGCTAGATATGTCTCCCAATATTATTTATTTAATAAGCTACCCCTTTCTCATTAATTCAAATCAATTTTATCTTTTAATAAACCTTTATATACATTGAATTTCTTATATTTTTATTCTACATAATCTGTTTTGTCAGTCATGACAGTGACTATGTCACTAATATAAGCTAAATGGTAGTTTTATGTAGTGCAAAGTCTCTCAACTATTCAAATAATTCACCTTCATATTACTTTTTAATTTTAAAATTCATATGTGTGTATATGAATGTATATATTTATTTTACCATTTATATTCATATATTATATACACATAAATTTACATAGAGTATAAATTTAGAATGGCTACATCAAAATCTTTTTCCAAAATTATAGATTGTAAAACACATTGCATTAATATTTCAAAATGATTTGAGAATTTGGTATTTTGCCATATTAAGTCTTGCCTATAAAAATTACTGATGTTAAAAAAAAAATTACTGATGTTTTTCCATGGATAGATATCTTGACTTGAAAGCTTTAAGTTCCAAACTCTATCCCCACACAGAGTTGTGTATATTTCTTCTTATGTTCTTTACAGGATAGGCACATTACCTGGGGAGATTCAGAGAGCACTACTCCATAAAGCAAATAAATATTAACCCTAAAATCCTTGCAATTAAAACAAACAAATCAATAATAGAAGGACAGTGTCATTATAGGAACTTCCGCGATTAAAGTGTTATGGTTAGTAGTCAAAGGCAGTATCTAATGAAAAAGGAAGTTAAACCCCTACAGGACTTAAGCATCAACTAAAGGCACAACTTGGTAGCTAAAAAATAAGTATGCAGAATCTGAGACTAGTCCTTAATTTTTAAAATTATGTCTCATCCCATTTAGTTCTTCAAAATTTTTTTTGCCATCCTGTATATTTCTTATTCAAATAAAATATTTGAGCCAATTTATACACACAAAATCAAAGTGGATAATACAAAATTAATTTAAGTAAAAGAAGTATCTAATAGACCAAAAGAGTAAAAAAAAAAGTGAAATATACTAGGAAGTGAATATTAAACAAATATGTGCAGTGATTTCACCAAATGTATTATAGAAATGTTTTTGCAAAACTTCAGATGTGGTATCATATTTTTTATTTCAATTTTGATCAAATTAAATTGCTTTAAATTTAAAATCCTGACATACATGGTCAAAGATATAGTACTTTTAGGAAATCTAAATCAAGTTCAAATGCTTAACACATCAAGGGGAAAACTCTGCTATATCTCATTTAGGAATTGTCTATATAAACATAACATCTAAAAACCACAATATCTCATACTGTAACTCAGCATGTATGATTTTAATAAATGGTTTTGTTATTAAATGCAACACTTTTTTTGAAAAAATATATTTTATTTCTATTATTAAATATCCATATGGTCTTCTTTACAATTGCAATCTACTGCTGAAAATTGTGCCCACAAATTTTCACAAAAGCCAAATTATTAGACTTGTTTTTAAAATTAAAGTTTTAAGAAAAAGAAAGGGACATGAAAAGACATAGTTATGTGAAAAAAAGATTCTTTAATGATGGAAGAAATTATTTCATAGCTCTACATGTTCCTCTGTATTTCATTTCTTTCTTTAGATTTTTGTATCACTATGTTTGCTAAATAGCGATACTAAATTACTAAATTACACCTCATCTGCTTAGAGATAGATATTTGTAAATCTTGATACAGATTTCTTCCTTTCCTCCCCAATTCCACTTTATCCCACAAAATCATTAAACTTTTCGTTGTTATCTATACTGATAAATGGGGCAAACTACCATGAGACAATTGCAATTGAAAATGTGTCTCTGAGAAAAGACAGATACAGGGCACTTACCTATTTTTTCCTTAGACGATTCTTACACTCTTGTTTATTTTTAAATTATTTATTAATTGATAACATTGCCATGGGTCATCTGTAATATTAACTTACAATACCAGTATTGTAGCATGCATATATGTGTAAATATGTGTATAATGAGTGAAAAAAGAAGCCATTGTACCAAAATAGAGAAAACACAAAGACTCCCTTGCTTAACAAATGATACAAAAGCACTTTTCTTCAAGTTAGCTCCACAGTGGAAATGAACAACTCAATCAGAGTCAAAGTGTTAAAAGAATTGTAGTGTAATGCTCAAATCTCATATATAATTACAAGCGAACAAAAATTAATAATTAACCAAAAATTAATGTAAGAATGATCAACCAAAATCTGTTTCAATTTCTATAAAATTATCAGGTACCAAATTCATTAAATTGCTTATGCTCCTGTTTCATTCACCATTGAACATTAGCCTTATTCAAACTTCTGAAAACCTCCTAATTACATATCAAAGAGGTAGGTGAATATGAAGATTCAAAGAGGTAGGTGAATATGAAGATTCTTAAAAGCATTTGTGATGTTTTGGTGACATCAAAATATAAATATTATTGCAAATAGCTTTTCCTCTCCAGAGACATAGAACACTCTTTAGGTGGTGTTTTTTTTTTTTTGTTTGTTTGTTTGTTTTTTTTAGATTTTGTTCATTTATTTGAGAGCATGAGAGAAGGAAAGATCACAAGCAGGGGGGAGAGGAAAAGAGAGAAGCCGACTCCCTGTTGAGCATGCAGCCTGATGTGGGACTTTATCCCACAATCCTGGGATCATGACCAGAGCCTTAGACAGATGCTTAACCTACTGAGCCACCCAGGTACCCCATCAGTTTATTTTTAAAGTTTTTATTTAAATTCTAGTTAGTTAACATATAGTGTAATATTGGTTTTAGGAGTAGAATTTAGTGATTCATCACTCACATATAACACCTAGTGCTCATCCCAATAAGTGCCCTCCTTAATACTCATCACCCACTTACCCTATCTACTGCCCACTGCCCTCCAGCAACCCTCAATTTGTTTTCTAGAATTTAGCATTTCGTATTGTTTGCCTTCCTCTCTATTTTCATCTTATTTTTTCTTCCCTTCTCCTATGTTCATCTGTTGTGTTTCTTAAATTTCACATATGAGTGAAATCATATGGTGTCTCTTTTTATCTAACTGCCTTTATTTTGCTTAGCACAACACTCTCATCATTGAGAGTGGCACATCCAATGTGGAACACATCCACATCATTGAGAATGGCAAGATTTCATTCTTTTTAATGGTTGAGTAATATTCTATTGCATACATATACCACTTCTTCTTTATCCATTTATCAATTTATGCACATTTGAGCTCTTTCCATAATTTGGCTATTGTTGATAATGCTGCTATAAACACTGGGGTGCATGTGTACCTTAGAATCTATATTTTCGTATCCTTCAGGTGAATACCTAGTTATGCAATTATTCAGTTTTTGTTATGATACGTTTACCCAATCTAGTCCTTCACCAGTGTACAGAGTAATTAACACATTTGTCATTAAAAGATGTTTCATTGGGCAGCTCAGAAGGAGCCATTGGGTGGCTCAGAGGTTTAGTGCCACCTTCAACCCAGGGCCTGATCCTGGAGACCTGGGATCTAGTCCCACGTCAGGCTGCCTGCATGGAGCCTGCTTCTCTCTCTGCCTGTGTCTCTGCCTCTCTCTCTCTCTCTCTGTCTCTCATGAATAAATAACTAAAATCATAAATAATAAATAAATAAATACATAAATAAATACATAAAATGTTTCATTGAAATATTGAGTAGATGTGTTATTTTCATAAAATTTGTGGGCATCTATGCTAGTGCTAGCTAAGTTTTCCAAGTGTATATTAATTACAAGGCACAAAAGAAATAAAATTGCAAAATTTTGTAAAGCTGAGCAAGAAAGGCAAAAATCAAGGAATTATATAAAAGATGAGTTGGTAAGGATAATATTTGTAAACTCAATGCTTTGGGGAAAGTAGACATTAAGTTACTTGCTCATTAAATTGAATAAGTTTCCACTACAGATGTCTTTTTTTCTTACATTTTTTCCATAAACTGTTCAGATTATGCAAGATAAAAAATTTCAGTGAAGAAATTTGTTGTTTCCTTTTTAAGATTTTATTAGTATTCAAATACTTTTCCAATTTGTTAAGAATAAGAATATTCTTATCCATAGGAAGATGTGTGCTGAGACCTTATTGTCAAAAAAATTAAATCAGCTACTCTAACTTCTGATAAACAATATAACTAAATGAAGCAGAATATAATAATGCTAAAAAGAACAAGAACAAAAAGAGAAGCATGTTGACACAATAGGTTGAAATTTGTTTTCTTCCTTAAATCTATATATTTGAGTAGCCATTATATTGATTTTATTATGTGTGAATTCCAATTTTAGTGATGCCTAGGCAAAGAATACACCAATTAACAAAACAAAGAACACACCAATAAAAGAAAAAGTCAATTTCCACTGTGAGTTTTATACTCACTGAACAATTATCCCAATAGTCTGCCAACTTTGTTGTAAAATGGATAAGTTATTTCTTCTTGCCCTTGTCCCTCCTGGGCAGCTCTGTCCTATATAGATACACCCATCTGTGCAAAACCCACATCCTTCTGATTAATGTGCTGCTACACTTTTAAGATTGGGAACTGTATATTTAGTTCTTGCTCTTGGAAGTTGTTGGAAAGTGTCACGTTTATAGAAGAAAATGATAGTTTAAGTTCTCAGAACTTCCTTTCTCCAAAAAATACCTTTTCCTCAGAAAGAGGAATTTTATCTGTTATTTATGTGAAGGACAACTATTGTTGATAGGATCTTGTGTGTGTTGACTATATGTTTTCAATGAATGAATATTCATCACAAAGATATGCATTTTAAACTCATAAATTAGTTTACGTTAAGATGGATCGTGTTTAAACTTTATGAGAGTAGAGATTCCATATATTTTCCATAGTCTTTTCTGGTTTCCATTGTATCCTGTATTAAAATATCTTTCCTAAATAATTTACTGACTCAATTGTTCCTAAGGCCTATTTTTGTCATTTGTTTTACACTTAGTCCTGAGCTAGATGTTGCAAAACACATGACAAATATGCCATTTTCTAGCTTCAAGGAATTTATTCCACTAGAATAGTCAACATAATTATTCATTGGAATCGATTAAACATTTTCCTTGTTTTTTTTTTCCTTTGAACTAATTATGAGTCAACAAAAATGTATTAACTCCTACAGAATACTAGAAACTCTGCTAGTTGGCAAAGATTGAAGACATAAGATATTTTCCTCCTTGCAAGCAAAATTTTTTCTTTGCTAAGTTTTAAAATCATACATTTTTATTATATACTAAAAAATTAGAGATAACTAATTTGAAGCATTTATATATACTTAAAAGGCAGTTTCATACATTAGTATTCTTTTATTCAGTGATAAATATGAGTATACATGAAATAAATATAAATGCAAAATAAACACAGGAAAATTTATCAACACATTTCTCTTCCCTTCAGTTATTTTATGTTTTCTATATCTTAATGGGTCCTATATTTTTTTATGTGAAGGTGAAATGTAAATATAAGATTGTATTAATAAAATAGTCATATTTACATTATGGATATGCTTATATGTATTTCTATTAACACTTGAGATGCTAATTTTCTTTGGTAAATGCACTGATAAGAAAGATAATTGAGAAAATAAGTACCAGGCAGCTCTGTAGATGAGAGAGTTGTTTATGGGTTAAAATAAATAATTCTACCTATTAAATATGACTTGTGCAGTTTGCTGCTTGATCTCATCCCTAATTGAAGTAACAAATTAGTGTTTTCCATATCCATATTGAGAGATAACAAAAATTTTAATTCATTACTTCTTAATATGCAAGTTTGTTTCAATATTTTCCTGTCTTCTAATTTACAAAATAATAGTGATAGTAATATTAGCCTGAAAGAAATGTATCCACATAAAATTCAAAGAACTTGGGGGGTAACTGAAGATAAGTTATTAGCTGCAGAATTACTGACATCTTGTTTTTATTACTTTAAAACATGTATCTTTATTCATCTCTTACAAACAGACATAAGAGCATGCATTATTTTTTCTCCAGTCTTTATTGATATTATAGATGAAACACAGTATAATAAACTAACCAGGAAACAAGTTGTCTATTTTACTGAAACTTTGCAAATGATATGTTTTCTTTTGTTGTTTGATAAAAAAATTAATGATGATCTATTTTTATGAATTATGTAGTTTTAGTTTCATCACAAGCAAGTTCTTCAACCTTATATCAAATCAGCTAAAATTTAATGGTAGACTTTGAGTAGGAATTGTTATATATCTGTAACAGTTAAAATGATGATGTATATATTATCTGATTTTTGGACTCTTAAGCAACTTCTTGGGCAACTCTCTTTCACTCATATTTGGAATAAGAGTTAATATTTAAAAAGATAATATAACAGAATTCAGGAAGGAAAGGTAATTTTAATAGAAGGTGTAACATTTACTGTTCTAAGTAAAGATTACAAATGTCAAACATGACAGTGTCATATCACAAAGAAAAATATAACAAACACACAAAAGATAATTTGCATGTTAAAATTCAGAATTTAATGTATCAATAACTTTGTAAAGGGAAGAGAGAAGGCAAACTATGTTAATTCTTAGAGAGGACAGAAAGAAAACAATGCAATTAAAATAGTCTTACATCTGAATTTAATAAACAATTCAAAAATATAGTTCTAAGTTCTTGCTTAATTTTGACATTATATGAATCAATTAAATGTACCTTAAAAATTATATTTACAGAGCACCTGGATGGCTCAGTTGGTTAAGCATCTGCCTTCATCTCAGGTCATAATTCCAGGGTCCTGGGATCAAGTCCTGCACCAGGCTCCCCACAGAGCAGGGAGCCTGACTCTCCTTTTGCAGCTCTCTCTCTCATGAATAAATAAAATCTTTAAAATATTATATTTACATAATTTATATAGTAATAGAAAGAAATTAAGAAATACCAAAATTCCTTTGCATATGATATACCCTTACAAAAATGAAGTTGCATTTATATATGTGTGTATAAATATATATATACTTATGAACATACATTTATATAATCAAAAATTTTTACAAGTTTTCTTTTTAGCTCAGATTTATTGAGGAATAATTTACATACTACAAAACTCATCCTTTTTAGTAAGTATTTCTATTTCTTTTTAAGGGAATCTTAAGTCTAACAATCTCCAACTGAGCCATTTTGGCTGATTTTTATTTTTTGATAAAGCCATATAATGTGTAATCAGGACCACAGTCAAGATCTAGAACAATTCTATTGTCCCACCAAATTTTTCATGCCTTTAGTAATCAATCCTTACAATCCATCCACTCCAGCTACGGAGGAACACTGATCTCTTTATGTTCTTTTGTTTTTACAAGATTTTCTTTCATGCTGACTTTATTATGAATTTTTGAGGTGTGTAACAATATTCCATATTAAATCAAAGTATTAAAATGCTCTTTAACAATATAAACGTGGGATCCCTGGGTGGCGCAGCGGTTTGGCGCCTGCCTTTGACCCGGGGCGCGATCCTGGAGACCCCGGATCGAATCCCACGTCAGGCTTCCTGCATGGAGCCTGCTCCTCCCTCTACCTGTGTTTCTGCATCTCTGTCTCTCTCTGTATGACTATCATGAATAAATAAATAAAATCTTTAAAAAAAAAAAATAAAAGTAATTTTTGCCTCAGATTCTTGTTTTACACTCACAGAGTATATGCGTGTATTTCCTATGGCCAATTAGAGTAGTAAACTGATATGTATCTAAAAATAACATTTTAGCAATTCCTTCTGTAATTCATGATCAAAAGCTTGAAAGTTCTCTCTTTTACAGATTAGAGATTTGCCTTTTCATGTTAACCATTTAAATATTATTTGCTCATAAATTTTCATTATTATTCTAAAAATAGCTTTCTTATTTTACTGTAGTTCTTCTTCTGTCACTGAATTCCCTGAGAATTTCCCAGTGCATTTTTATCTTATAATTTAATCGTAATTATTTTTGAAATATTATATATAATAATATTACTAATTTTCTGTTTGTTTCCTGAAAGATATCCTTTCATAGTTTGAAGTTACAATAGTATTTTATTTCAATATCAATAAAGTTGAAATATAGAATTAAACTGTTCAACGTGTAGAAAATCAGATGCCTTCCAAATCTGATGGTTATGAAGTTGAAAATCTTCAATTTAAAAATGATAAAACAGAGGCCCAGAGAAGATGTTATTCTTGGAGAGCATAGATATAATTAACAAAGCATGTATGGTGGATTCATAATTTACATTTCTACATAAATTTACATAGATTGGAGACATAAGTAGAGTTTGTGTTAGGACACCCATGATCTAATACTTGCTTTACCACTAACTATGTGAACTTCTTTCCAGACCCTTTGTGTGTTTTTTTTTCCCCCATATACAACAAATGGGTATCCCAATGGTCCCTCCTATTGCTAAAATATTTACTTTTTAAAAATCCCTTAAAATTTATTATATTAAAAAAGTCACAAATGTTCTACGAAATTATCTGTATTTCTGATGCAGAAAACTAAATATTAACAGAATAAACTAAATATGCAGTTCACTTAGTCTAATTTACATATCCTTAATTTATTCATTAAAAACTCAGTAATATAAACAATACAATAATTATTCAACAAATATATAATAGTCATTCTCTTTAGGTTTCAAATGAGATTCCACTGGACACCCTAATTATGAATTTAATCCCCATGATACAATGCTTCTTGTTAGCCATTACTGTAATATTCATTACAGTTGATTTTATGATAGATTTTTGTTAATAATTTAGTTTGTCCTGCTTCAAAGATATTTCTCATGCTGGAAATTCCAGTGAACAATTATTTTAAGTAACATTTTTAAATATTGATGACAGACACTTATAAACAACTTCTATCTATTCACTTATTTAATGACATACACAGTAAACTTCACACACACATAAAAAAGTCAATGTAGCTTACAACGTATAAAAATCACAGTGAAAATATTAATTATGACATGTAAAATCCACTTCAAAACACTGCTATTGTTATTCTCCTTATGAAAAGTATAAAAATATGTTTTCCTATTAAATGAAAGATCATGAGAATTTAATATGCACAGAGGAGGATTAATAGGAAATTTTGGAAGAGAATTTTGATTAGTTATTAATTAGACTGTAACTAAGGCTAAATTATATAAATACCCAATTTGATTTATTCATTGAATAAAACAAATTGTTTCTTAGAACTTGTATATATATTTTATTTAAAAAGAGACTGTATGAGTGGATGTTAAGGATAGTCAATCAACAATATACTAGAAGAATAAAACCACTTTTAAAAAAGAAATATTTCAAGCTATAATAGGACTGACTTGTCTAAGTATGTGTTGGTCTGTGTGAAAATAAAAGGGAGGTTAAATTCAGATCTAGAGGATCAACTTTCCATTTTGTAAGAAGCCTGTGGAATTCATCTGATCATGTATCCGCCTGGGATGTCAAAGAAATATGAGAAATGGCATTTTAGCTCTATTCTTAGATAAAACACAAAAATTCAAAGAAGTAGAAATATACATTTTGATAGTGTTACAGAAACTGCATTTCCCAAAAGTATTGTTTGGCATCATTTTGAACACACAAAAAACTCTGATTTGGTCTGTTTACCACAATGAATCCTTAAGTTTTTCCTTTAGTTACTCTTATTTTTGGAAAAATAACAATGTCTGCATTTAAATTTGTGCAACACATCTCATAAGGCTATATTAAATGGGGTTATATATAATCACTTTTCACAATAACATGAATTCACAAATAAATTCATTTTAATTACAGTTGAGTAAATTAAATTTTGATTCTTAAAATACAAAACCTGATATTTTTGCTATTTTTAATAATACATTTTTGAAAATAGCTTTTATATAAAACTTGAGGGAAAATGTTGATATATCTGAACTTGTACACCAGAAAAATTATATATGACTAATATCTATATGTTTCATTAATTCTTAGGTGTCCCTTCTGATTTTCCAGAATATAGACATTCCTTCAAAGGAAAATAGTTTATAGGCAATTTCCAAATTACCGGTGGTTGTTTTAAAACTATCATATAATTTTTAAAAAATTATTTATTTGACAGAGAAAGAGAGAGAGCACAAGCAGGGAGAGTGGTAGGCCGAAGGAGAGGGAGCAGCAGACTCCTGACTGAGCAGAGAGCCCTATGCAGGTCTAGATCCCAAGACTCTGAGATCCCACTGAGCCACCGGGGTGCTCCTTAAACTATCATTTTAAAATCAGTTACTATTGATGACAATTGACATCTCCATGAAAACAATCAACGTCTTAAATTTTAGGTTTTTTGAAGTACGATTGCTTCTATGCCCAGGCAGTTGAATGTATCGAAAGTAACACAGTAAAATGCTAGGAGGTTCCCCTTAAGTTCCTGCTTACTAGCCTCAAGCAAGTCATTAATGCCTCACTGCAATTCTCCTACACTTCCTTTGTCCAAATCTCCCAAATGACTGTTGCACATTCCACTCTCTCCTCCAACTGACAATCCATTCTCACCTCCAGCTGACAAAGTCATCTAAGGATTTCCATAGATTTCCACTATCATAACATCCAACTGCCAAGATCATTTGCATTGGGCACATTCATAAGCCACAATTCATTTTTTTTTTAAATGTGAATGCTATTTAGTAGAACAAAACACCAGCAGAAAATGCTGTTAAAGATATACCCTGGAGTTACAAAATTGGCAGTCTTGCCTATCAATTTATGTGCCCAGAGACTCTAATCATTACTCATAATATATTAATCTTGCTCTTCTCTAAATCCAATCCCATCACTTCTTACATATAAATAAATAAATAAATAAATAAATAAATAAATAAATAAATAAATGAAATTTCCTTTCTCTCTCCTATGTCACAAGTTTTTATGCTCTGCCAAGATTTGTCCAAGTCTTCCGTGGAAAAAGAGCCACAGTTTTCCATGATCATCCTCTCCCCTGTCATGTACAACTCCATTTCTCAAATCTTTTTTTTTTTTAGAAAATTCCTAAAAAGATCCTTTCTACATGTTGTGTCTAATTTTATCAACCTTTTCAGTAGAATTCACCCTCTACCCCTCAACTCAAAACCATTTCTATCAACCTACACACTGCCAAATAAAATGGTAACTTGCCAGTCTTTATCTTACCTTACCTATGACAGAATTTAACAGAAATAAATAATTTCTCCTTCTTGAAATATATTACTTGGATCCAGGTCACCACTTCTTACCAGTTTGCCTACCACTCATTGAGTATTCCTTCTAGGTCTCCTTTCCTGATTTTTTCACTGCTCTTTCGTTTTTCCATGTTGAATGGCTGTAGAGTGTGGTTCTTGAAACTCTCCTCATTTATACCCACATTCTTTCATTTTATGATGTTATACAAATTATTGCCTTTAAATGCCATCTATAAATATGTACCTGAGTACCACATTTGTGTCTTCAGCCCAGAGTCCTACACTATATTTCGAAGTACATACACAACTCCATACTTAAGAGAATTATGGTCCAACATTTTGTATTTTGTTTCCAAACAAGAGCAAAAAAATCTATACTCCTAATTTTATCACTCATAAAAATACAAATATTCCTTATTAAAAAAACTCTGAAAGACATGTCAAATATATTCTGAATTTGTAAAGATTATTTCAAATTTATAGCTATTATCATGTTTAACATATGTATTTCTACTATGAGACATCTCAAATTTAAAATGTCATGAACTCATGCTCTGAATTCTGCTATCTCTGCAGTCTATCATCCCAGGCAAGTCTATCCTTCTAGATGCCGAGGACAGTATCTTTGGCAAGATGCCTAATTCATCTATTTTCTCAAGACACTATAAATTCTGTTAGTTTTACCTTCAAAATACATACAGAAACTAATTACTTTTCACTATTTCTACTCAATTATATTTATTTTGACCTCTTTAAGAAGCTAATATCTCTCTCTAGAAGTATTGCATCAGCACCCTAACTTGTCACCCTGAATCCACACTGTCTCTTTCTCAAGCCTACAACCACAGTGATCATGTCACTCCTCTGCCTTAAAGTCCTTTATTTATTTTTTATATGACATAGAGTGAATGGTCAAAGTCCTTAAAATAGCAGAGGTATACAAGAACTGACTTTTAGTTAGAAAATGGCATGTATACAGTGTCATTCAATATATTTTAAAATGTAAACATAAATCTTTTTTTTAAGATTTTATTTATTTATTCATGAGAGACAGAGAGAGAGAGAGAGAGAGTGAGAAAGAGAGAGGTAGAGACAGAGGCAGAGGGAGAAGCAAGCTCCATGCAGGAGCCCAATGTGAGTCTCAACCCCGGGACTCTAGGATCATACCTTAGGCCAAAGGCAGACGCTCAACCACTGAGCCACCCGGGTTCCCTAAACATAAATCTTAACATAGGACAAAAGTGTAAAACAAACAAAATCTAATAATAAGAGTATAAGTACAAAATACAATATAAAGCAATATCATTTACAGCCTTAAACTAAAATTCCTTATTACAGACACTTAAAATGAGTAGTAATATGGTTTAGCTGATAGTTCCAGTGATCAAGTTCCCAGGATGTAGCTCAGCTTTTACGAAAAATTCTCTATTCTCTCAGGCTGCCTTACAACTGGGTTTTCATACATTACATTTCAATAACTCAAAGAAACCAACAAAACTGGTGCCATTTAACAAATGAAGTGCTAACACAAAAATTTTAAATTATATTCAAAGAAAATATATCATAACCAAAAAAAAGCGTTGTCTCATTAATGCAAGTATGTTTGTAGGTGACATAATATGGCCTCAAGCCAAATATCTAAGTAGATGTAACAAAGACTTTTTTGTTGTTGTTGTTTGTTTTTGTAACAAATACTTTTTAAAAATAAAAATTATACATTCCCCCATAATACTGAAAAAATTAAAAGGAATCTTTAACAAAGTTAAAAATTATTTCAAACCAATAGCCATTATTGCATTTTACAGAAGCAGTTAAAAATGGTAAGTTGACTTAAAAACATTCATAATGTGTAAAAAACCATGGAATGATGCTTATCTATAATGATGTAAATATGATAAAAATTCAATGGACTCACAGAGTATAAACATAAGTTAAAACTATAACAGCATATTCATTAAAAGGAACGAATGAATGAATAAACTAGAAAGAAGTGTACCACATGGTTATCTGCTGTTAGCATTTGATGATGGGAAAAGGGTAATTTTTATAACAATTTTTTTATTACTTTCAGTCTATTCACTGGGATTATACTTTCTTTATATTTATAATATTAATAATAAGGAAATACTCAAAAATAATGGATAACAAAACTATGCATGTCCTCAAAGATAGTTTTGCCCAAACATTCTGTGATCTTATTCTTTGTCATGTACAATGAGTTTCTTCTTCCTGGATATACACAGCTAAAGAGATGTAAAATCTTACTTGAAATATACTTTATTGTTTTTAGACATAAGAAAGTGATTCATAACTCAAATTTTTTTTATTTTTTATTTTTTTAAAAGATTTTATTTATGTGTGAGAGAGAGAGAGGGTGAGAGTGAGAGCAAGCATGAACAGAGGGGAGGGGCAGAGGGAGAAGCAGAAGCAGACTCCCATTGAGCAGGGAGCCCGTTGTGGGACTCGATTCCAGGACCCTGGGATCTTGACCTGAACTGAAGGCAGGTGCTTCACCCGCTGAGCCACCCAGGCGCCCCACAACTCAAATTTTTTTAAATAATACTATGAAATATAAAACTAATGGATCTTTAGGATAAAAGAAATCTAATGGATAAAACCAATGCCAATTTTACTAAAGAACACAGTGGGAATACAATAGACATTAAACAAATTTAAATTAAACTATATTATTCAACTGTACTATGGAGATTCCATTGCTTTGTGTATTTTTATATATTATGGGACTAAATAATGAAAAATTATTCAAAATGAAATCAGACTGAGTTACAACACAGGAGCAATGAATTCTATCCAGAAAACCATTATATGTAATTTATTATTATATTTTACAAGGATTTAGAAGAATACCTTAAAACAGATATTTAGGTTTTTAAATATAGGTTTCTATAAACAAGACTTTGGAATATATATTTCAAAGTTTTACATATAGAAAATACTTCTATGCTAAGAAAAAAGTTTTTTTTTTTTTTTTTTTTTTTTTTTTTTTTTTTTTTTTTTTTTTAAGAAAAAACCTTTTAAAACTTCTTATGCTTACAGGCAATTTACTGATTGCATCAGGCTCTGTCCCTAGAGTAGAGAATAATTAACTCATCCTTACACTTTTTTCTCTAATTTTTTAAAATTAATAACATTTAGAGTAATTTTATCTTGTATAAAATGTACTTTAAATATACCTTTTGAAAATGGTTTTGAAGTTTTTTTTTTTTTCCTTAAAAGTTTAAACTTTATTTAACAGAGACACAATCTGCCTCAAAGGCTCATAGGTCCATAATGCCATAGTTTTGTATGGATTCAATACTTTGTTTTCACCTTGGAAAAACTCCCTGGGTGGATGTATATCTAGGATTCAAAGTCCTGATAACCTTCAATAGTGTGAATGATGTCTCAAGGTTCACAAGTTGTAAAATGTGGAAATAGAATCAACAGTGAAATAACATAGATAAAAATTCATTAGAAGAGACTTTTGAAGGTAGTTTAAAGTATATAGAAATGATAACTCAGATAAAGAACAGAAATAAGATAAATAGACTCAGAACAACCAGATTTATTTTTATAGGTACAATTTTCTAAAAATATAAAATGATATTTGAGTTATCATCTACATGTCCACTACATGGCAAATTGCTATTCATCATGCAAAGGTGTTTTTTTTTTTTTCCATTTGTTCGGTTTTGTTTTTTTTCTTTTTTTAGTGATTGTGGCTGAAGTCTTTAACCCCATTGCAGTTTATTATATATGTAAACTTCCATTTTTGCTTCTGAAAAATGGGAATATAGGTTTACTGTTACCTCCTGGAATAACTCTCTTCTTGCCTTAAAATAAATAAACTGTCATTTACCAAGTATTTTTTGGAAAACCTACCTTCATCACACTATTACCTGTGTGTAAATGCAGAGCATAAAAAGATATAATTACTAGAAGATTAAATCACCATCCATTTACATTTTTGTTCTCTGTTCCTCTCCTCATATCCAGTGCCACCTCCATAATCTCTTACACAGAATACAGAAATATTTGTTCAATTCTTCAACTTGACTTAAAACGTATTTCCCTTTGAATCATTCTCTTTTTTAAAAAGTCAAGTAATAATCTTTCATTCTTTTAAACACTTCAACATTATCTTAATGCATAATGCACCCTTCAGGTCATGGAGTAGTGTGCTGGGAAAAGTTTAACTACTGGCACTCTGTGAGGAAAAAAAAGTTCTGGTGTATAGCATTTCTTAACTTTCAGTATTAAAATAATCCCAAAATATCTGATTTCAGGCAGCCAACAGTGACATAAGTGAACTTGGGCTAGTAAAGAGATGTTACCCAAGAACACATGAAGCCAAACTCAGGCCACTACTGAATCCAATATTCTATTTTACGTCTGTTTGGTTCTTCTATCCCACCCCTTATTCACTGCCACCTAAAATCTACAGAATCCATGACACTTAGAAGGCTTCTAATGTAATAAGGCTTGCTCTGCCTTTGTTTCTTTTCTCATAAAACTCCCCATGCCAACAACGGCTCCTCCCAATAATTTTCTCTCTCTCTCTCTCTCTCTCTCTCTCTCTCTCTCTCACACACACACACACACACACACACGTATATCCACTTTGGTGCACACACCATTCATTAAACATTAAATAAATACCTATTGAATCTCTCCTAAAAAAAAGTTTTTGCTATTTTGTATTAGATGTAGATAAGTCTACCAAAATTCCACATTGTGAAAACAAAAAATACCATGAGATTCTTAAAAAGTGGTCTATAAGACAGGGAGGATTTCATCAAATCGAGAAGTCAAATGAATCATGAGGAGCAATTCTGTTACTTATCCAACCACTATTAGTACTATAAATTATATAAACTAAATGCATACTGATTAAATTGGGCTCTTAAAATTTTGATAATTACATGTCACAATTTTAAATTTGTAAGTTTTTTTTTTTTAGTGCTACTAAAGATGTGTTGACTATTTTACATCTAAGGTAATTTAGCTATAGTTGGTTGATGTATTTAGTAATAGTTAATACATTTTTTTTAATTTTTATTTATTTATGATAGTCACAGAGAGAGAGAGAGAGAGGCAGAGACATAGGCAGAGGGAGAAGCAGGCTCCATGCACCGGGAGCCTGATGTGGGATTCGATCCCAGGTCTCCAGGATCGCGCCCTGGGCCAAAGGCAGGCGCCAAACCGCTGCGCCACCCAGGGATCCCCTAGTTAATACATTTTTAAAAATGTGTATGTATAGTGCAATTATAGATCAATATCCAGAAAGCATAGAGATGTAGGTATTTTTTCCGGACACTGTGATTGACTGCTTGATATTAGAAACACATTATTTTCTCCATCTGTAAAATGGAAATACTATCCTTTGTCTTTTGAAACAAACACATGGAGGGATAAAATAATAAATAAAAAAAACCAAAAGATACTATTAGATTTAGGTTCAATAATGGCACCCAAACAATGTTGATAACTCTGTAGTTTAAATAAATGTGATTTTTAAAAAAAATCTGATAATTGTTTGACAATACTGGTTAGTGCAATGTAGAGGTATAATTGATAATCTACTTTTGCATTAGATATTGTCATTAGTTATAATCAGTGAAACTTAATAAAAGTATAGGAGATCTCATTATTTTGGTTGACATACAGTATATTTGCTGAATTTCTTTCAGACAATATTTGCAGAAGTTGATGATGTTCTTGAAGTCATTTTGTGATAGTTGATGCTTTGCATTGCAGGACTGCAAAATTAAGTGTGCTATTATTTTCCCCCCCTCAGACATAAACCTACTGAGGTAATTCAATCTTTTCTATGATACATTGAAAGTTTGGCATGGGAGTTAGCCCCCCATATCAGATGACACTGCTGGGGGTTTTACCACTTGACCTTCATGTCATGTTTCTATGGTCTCTATGAGAAGATTTAGAAATGAGATATTTTATTAATTATTACATTTTCAAATAAAGCCCCAAGATCACAATAATATAATCTAAACCTTTGCTTAACGGAGTGTTGCTAACTATTCTGATATAGATTTTCAGAGATAAACAGAAAATGGTTGATATTTTTCTCTATCTCATGTCTAGTAACTACAGAATTAAGGAGGTTAGAAGATAAATTTGGTCCTGGTTCTGCAAGTGCTACCTGTATAATTGCAATAATGATAGTGATCACCATCATCATCATAATCAAGATCTAAAGGTACAATTAAGTTATCTGGAAAATAAGATTATAAATAAAAACATTCATTCCCTGTCCTCATATTTTAACATAAAAAGTAAATACTCGGGAAACCCTGGGTGGCTCAGCGGTTTAGCATCTGCCTGCATGGAGTCTGCTTTTCCCTCTGCCTATGTCTCTGCCTCTCCCCCTCTCTCTCTCTCTCTCTGTCTCTCATGAATAAATATATAAAATATTTAAAAGGCAAATACTCAATGGTCATTAATAAATATTCAACATTTTATTTTCTTTTTAATTTATTTTTATTGGTGTTCAATTTGCCAACATATAGAATAATACCCAGTGCTCATCCCATCAAGTGCCCCCCTCAGAGCCCGTCACCCAATCACCCCCACCCCCTGCCCACCTCCCCTTCCACCACCCCTTGTTCGTTTCCCAGAGTTAGGAGTCTCTCATGTTCTGTCTCCCTTTCTGATATTTCCCACTCATTTCTTTCTCCTTTCCCCTTTATTCCCTGTCACTATTTTTATATGCCCCAAATGAATGAGACCATATAATGTTTGTCCTTCTCTAATTGACTTATTTCACTCAGCATAATACCCTCCAGTTCCATCCACGTTGAAGCAAATGGTGGGTATTTGTCATTTCTAATGGCTGAGTAATATTCCATTGTATACATAGACCACATCTTCTTTATCCATTCATCTTTCGATAGACACCGAGGCTCCTTCCACAGTTTGGCTATTGTGGACATAGCTGCTATAAACATCGGGTGCAGGTGTCCCGGCATCTCAGTGCATCTGTATCTTTGGGGTAAATCCCCAGCAGTGCAATTGCTGGGTCGTAGGGCAAGTCTATTTTTAACTCTTTGAGGAACCTCCACACAGTTTTCCAGAGTGGCTGCACCAGTTCCCATTCCCACCAACAGGGCAAGAGGGTTCCCCTTGCTCCACATCCTCTCCAACATTTGTTGTTTCCTGCCTTGTTAATTCCCCATTCTCACTGGTGTGGGTTGGTATCTCATTGTGGTTTTGACTTAAGATTTGTGTGGAATCAGAAAAGACCCCGAATAGCCAGGGGAATTTTAAAAAAGAAAACCATAGCTGGAGGCATCACAATGCCAGATTTCAGGTTGTACTACAAAGCTGTGGTCATCAAGACAGTGTGGTACTGGCACAAACACAGACACATAGACCAATGGAACAGAATAGAGGATTCGGAAGTGGGCCCTCAACTCTATGGTCAACTAATATTTGACAAAGGAGGAAAGACTATCCACTGGAAAAAAGACAGTCTCTTCAATAAATGGTGCTGGGAAAATTGGACATCCACATGCAGAAGAATGAAACTAGACCATTCTCTTACACCAGACACAAGATAAACTCAAAATGGATGAAAGATCTTAATGTGAGACAAGATTCCATCAAAATCCTAGAGAAGAACACAGGCAACACCCTTTTTGAACTTGACCACAGTAACTTCTTGCAAGATACATCCATGAAGGCAAGAGAAACAAAATCAAAAATGAACTATTGGGACTTCATCAAGATAAGAAGCTTTTGCACAGCAAAAGAAACAGTCAACAAAACTCAAAGACAACCTACAGAATGGGAGAAGATATTTGCTAATGACGTATCAGATAAAGGGCTAGTTTCCAAGATCTATAAAGAATTTCTTAAACTCAACACCAAAGAAACAAACAATCCAATCATGAAATGGGCAAAAGACATGAACAGAAATCTCACAGAGGAAGACATAGACATGGCCAACATGCATATGAGAAAATGCTCTGCATCACTTGCCATCAGGGAAATATTCAACATTTTAAAGTAAGCAAATCCAATAATTAAGAAACACAGTGTTTGATGATCAGATTGTAAATGCATATATATTCATATGTTAGTTGTAATAAGTTTCACAAAATATACGAGACAGTTATGTATGTTTGTTAATATTTCTGAAAACAATACCATACAAAAGTTTTAGAAATTATATATATTTAGCCAAATAGTGCTCTCGTTGAATGTATTTAAAGGTAATAATTATAGATATACATAGACATATAATAGCAAGATTTATTCAATGCAGTTCTATACAAATATTGAAGAACAATAAATCACTTAAATGTCAAAGATGAGAAATTAGATGAACAAATTAGTCTTTGATTCATTCATCAGATCTACAAATATTCCATATTTTCCCCCATGAAGAAAGAAATACTGTGTATTCTTCTGGGATATAGGAATAAAGAAGATAGACATCAGTCATCCCCTGTCTTCTTCGTGTTTTCAAGTTATCTTGGGAGAATACATTATACCAAAATTACAGTAAAGAAAGGGTCCACTCTAAGGGAAATAAAAAAACGTATAGACATAGAACAGGGGAATTCAATCTATTTTATGAATCAGTAAATGTTTCACTGAATTAGTACAGCACAGGTCCTAGAGATTTTAGTCTGATGATGGAGGAGGAATAGGGAAGAGCAAGCTGAACATAAGAAAGAGCAAGTTTGAAGGCAATAGGCAAGATGATCACTTTGGTGGGAAAGACATAAAAATAAGCATGGCTCAAAAGAATTTCTCAAAAAATTTATTAAACAGTTCTATTTCTAGATAAGAGACAAGGGAAATAAAATACACACTGGAAAAAAACATTATAAGGAACCTGAGGGAAATGTGCTCATGGATTTATTCCTGCATATTCTATATATTTATAACATTTCTTGATATTTATTGCAGTCTTGTGAATAAGCTCACTAATGCTTGGGGTCAAATATTCAACACAATGTAATATTAGCCATTTTCCATGAATTTAAACTGTTAAGGAATTGAAGTCACTCAGCTATTTTATAAACCCCCTAATTTTTTTTGCGTATAAAACATGTACTGATAATTGTGAGGATTAAATGAGTCATATAAAAAATACTTGAACCAGTGTTTGGCACATTGTAAGGACTGTACACAATTAGCTTGTTAAAAAGCTATGACTGAATGGCATACAGCAATAAGCTTTCCATTTAACACAGAAATCGTGAATATTTGGAACTATAATATGGTGGAATTACAGACTTTTTTGGAATAGTATCATATGAAAAAATGCTTTTTGCTCTTATTTTGTGTGGTTTCAAGATAGCCCTATCTTCATTCATGATTGTAGATTTTGTCTGAAAACAAACGTGGGAATTGTGACATCCCATATCCATGGGATTTTTTTAAATAAGAATCAAATTATATTTTCCCTCATGTAAATTTTTGCTTGATTATACTTTTATAATAAAAAGAAATATTTGAGAGTTTTTTTTTTTTTAATTCTCATGTTCAAAGTCTACAGAAAATAATGCAGATAGCAACTTGGGAAATGTGAAAACTGGTAACAGAAAGGAAATAGTGAAAATAGTGAAAAGACAAAATAAGAATCTGTGCTTTGGGGGTGGGGGTGGGGGAGAGGGCATGGATGGGCAGAGGGAAAGGGAGATGGGGAATCTTAAGTGGGTTCCTCCCCAGGGCAGAGCCTGAGTGGGGTTTGATCTCACAACTAAGATCATGACCTGAGCAGAAATCCAAGTCAGGCACTTAGCTGACTGAGACTCTCAGGTGCCCCGGTGTAATATTTTTATCCAAAATCATTCAATTTTCTATAAATTTCTATAACTGCATAATCTAAATATTACAAGGAAGCTTCTATTGAGACTTAGGAGGAGCAGTGTAGGAGGAAGAGTGTTTCATATGGAGAAAGTTCCTACTCAGAACCAACCTCTACTAGCAGTGATCACTGTCTGTTGAGAACCTTAGATCTTATACTCAAACTCTTTTTGTGGTGGGAAAAACTCCCGCCATCCATTTGAACAAGGAGCATTCTTGTCACAGTGACAGTGAACTTCCTGAGGCCCTGCAGCTTGTTTATGCTGCACAGCTCTAGATGTGTTATGGTAAAATGCTGTGCTATGCTTTGAGTTCTAAATATTATCTGAGTTGTAGAGCATTGTCAACAATTAGTATAGATAGGTTGCTATTTTTTTAAGAGACCTCATGTAATAGTCATCATGAGTGTTACTGGTAAAATTGTGTCCCCCAGTCCCCTCCCTACAAAAAATATGTTGGAATTCTAAACCAAAGTACCTCAGAATGTGACCTTATTTGGAAATAGGGCCATTCTGATGTACGTCAACTAAGTCAACTAAGTCAGGATGTGCTCATTTGGAATAGAGTGTACCCTTAATCCAAAGAATGGTGTCTTTATAAAAAAGATGGTCAAAACACAGATATTTAAACACACACACACAGACATACAGGGAGCATTCTATGTGATGACAAAACAAAACAGAGTATTCAGCTGTAAGCCAAGAAATGCCAAAGATTGAGAGCCACCACCAGATGGAAGAGGCAAAGGATGATTGCCTTTGCAAGGCAAAAGGTTTCAGAGGAAGTGTGGCCTGACCAACACCTCATTTCAGTCCTTGAGCTTTCAGAACTAAGACAATAAATCCTGTTGCTTTAAACAGTTTGTTGTATGTGTTACAGCAGGCTGAGGAAACTAATATCACAATCTAAAGAATTTTTCAGCTAGGGTCATTGAGCTAAAGATACATCAGTATCTCTGTATATGCAAACATTCCTTTATGTGTGGCACAATTATTTATCCATTCTATTTCTCCTTTCCTAAATATCAATGTATTCTGTTGGGAACCACTTCATAGTCTGATATTAAGTTACTTTAGCTTGATTCTGTTATAAATTTGACCTTAATTAACCTTCTTAAAATGCATTGGATTTCAAGGATAGCTTCCTTGAAAATGATGCTATAGTGCTAGTCAAGTGATAAAGTAATATCACTTCATAAAGCTATTTATAGAAATGATCTTTGAATAGTAAAAGCTTCCAATCACTTAGAACTTACATAAACATTATAATAAAAATGTCATTTATCTTGACTTATAAAAAAGACATTCTTAAAGATAGAATAGCCTTTTGAATAGTGTTCATAGATAATATTATGATAAAGACACAATGCAAAAAATAACTTAAAGTGACGTTTAAAAAAATCAAAGGAGCTTAATTTCATCATATTCTAAATACATTTTTTTAAAATGGATAGAGTATCCCTACCATAAGTCTTGCTGATGCCACAAACAAATTTAGAATATATGTAGACATATTTATTTTATATTTATATGAATTTTTCAGTACCAATTTTCTGTGTGTTGAAAATTTGACACACTATAATTCAGAAGGTCCCAATTTTAAAAGAATCTTTTATTAAAAAGTCATCTAAGGCACTACTTAGAAGAATAATTGAAAGTGCTTGAGATTAAATTGTTCTGTTTGCCCACAGTCGACAAGGTACAGGTTGCAGAGCTAATAATGGGTTTTTATTGAACAAATATATGTCAACTTTCTGTTGGAAGGGTCATCCTATAAAGCTGTAATTACTACTCATATTTTTTAAGTAGAGCTAGAGTTAGGAAACGGGTTTAAATAAATGGAGGTACATATAACAAATATAAATCTTACTCAGTATATGAATATTTGGCTGCTGTTTTACTTAGTGTAATTTAAATCAAAATGAGAATAGCTTGACTCAGCAATTGCACTACTAGGTTTTTACCTGAAGGACAAAAAATACTGATTTAAAAGGGCACATGCACTCTGATATTTATAGCAGCATCATCAACAATAGTCAAATTATGGAAAGAGCCCAAATATCCATTGACTGATGAATGGATAAAGAAGAGGTAGGAAGTATATACAATGGAATATTACTCAACCATAAAAAATACTGAAATCTTGCATTTGCAATGACGTGAATGGAGCTAGAGAGTATTATGCTAAGTGATTTCACTCCTACGCAGAATTTAAGAAACAAAACAGATAAGCATAAGGGAAGGGAAAAAAGCAGAGAGGGAAGCACACAGTAAGACATTCTTAGTCGTAGAAAATAAACTGAAGGTTGCTATAAGGGAGGTGGTTTGAGGATGGGCTAAAATGGTGATGGGTATAAAGAAGGACACTTAAAAAAAAAAGAAGAAGGACACTTATTGCATTACATAGTGGGTGTTATACATAGTGATAAATCACTAAATTTTATTCCTGAAATCAATATTACACTATACTTTAACTAACTAGAATTTAAATAAAAATTTGAAAAAAATGATTTAATTTGATAGAGTATAATAGATCTTGCTATCAAATGCAAATATCTTTTGGTTTAATATCATACAATTTTATGGGCAAAAAATAATGAAACACTAAAAATAAAAACTTTGATATTGAACATTTGCAAAATGATTTTTTTTTGCAAAATGATTTCTTAAGACACAGACATACGTATTTGCTTCTTGCAAAGATCAAAGTAACACTACGTATGCTGACCACTGAAAAATTGACAAATAGATATCTTTTAAAAGTTGAATTACCCATAAATTCAACTCACAGAGATAAGACTGTTAAGCTAATTACAGTATTTCTTGACAAGGTCCTATGTTATTAAATATTTTTCAACTAAATATTCATGACTCGTTGTATAGGTGACCCAAAATTTAGACTCAAGAATTATATCTATTTTAGATGCTTACTTTGTTGTCAATGTCTTATTGCCACAAATAATTCCACTATGAACACAGATGTTCAAAGTCTTTGGGTGCCCCAGGGTTAATTTCTAAAAGTGAAATTAAAGGTCAAAGAACAGAAAAATATTGCCAAATAACCTTTAAGAAAATAATGATCTGAATTTCTATTCAATAATATCCTATTAAAAGTAAAAGTGCATGTTAGAAAAAGAAACAGAAAAAATTAAGTAATCATTCATGTTTTTACTACCTTAAGATATCTGGTTTATCTTGTATTTCTGAATGCAAATTTTAATATAAACTTTATATGCAGTTAAAATATAGTTTATAAACAATTGTGAATCCTATATTTTTTATATTTTACTTTTTGTTGATGTGTATGCAATTTGCCGTGTTGCCAAAAAGTCTTCACATTTATTATGAGTACTTAATAGTCCATAAAGCAGGTATGTCTTTTCTCTAAAGAAAGAACGAAGTCATTTCCGATTTTCCATTATTATAATCTTTCTCCTTTGTATGTATACATTTTTAAAAATACATTTCCTGATATTAAATTCCACTGAATGAGATACTGCCTAATGAAGGAACAATTTAAATGATTTTCGTGGGGGTGGTGGTTGTCGTGGAAATGCCAAAGTGTCATTCAAATTTCAGTACCAATAAGACTAAATTCTTGTTTCAGTTTTTAAATAGTCTCCCATTAGTTCCAGAATTTATTTAGCATAGGATTTTAAGTATCCAAGACCTTGGAGTGGATTGTCTAGTTTAAATACCAGCTCCTTCCATTTTATAGCTGCTTAATATTAGAAAAATCCCTCAACTTTTGGGTTCTTTCTCTAAAATGTCTAATACTCTTCATTTCAAAGTGGTTTTGGTGTTAACTGAAGTAATGTATTTAAAGTAGTTACTACAATTGAAGTTTGCACATAGAGATAAAATACACCCTATTACTGGTAAGTGCTGTTATTATATTTTTCTAAGTATAAATTGTTGACAATTTATGCTTTTAATGGCCATTAAGAGAATCAAAATGATTTTATTAATTCTCAATTCCATATACCCAGCCAGATGGAGAGCAAAATTCAGAGATGGCCTTGCCAGAGTGGAGGAGAAAGTAAAGCTTGCTCTTTTTTTTTTTTTTTTTTTTTAATTTTTTTATTTATTTATAATAGGCACACAGAGAGAGAGAGAGAGAGGCAGAGACATAGGCAGAGAGAGAAGCAGGCTCCATACACCGGGAACCTGATGTGGGATTCGATCCCGGGTCTCCAGGATCGCGCCCTGGGCCAAAGGCAGGCGCCAAACTGCTGCGCCACCCAGGGATCCCCCAAGCTTGCTCTTTATAGTAGCACACTCTTTTCCACTATCCTATATCTGTCCTGGAGTGCCCTTTATGCAGTTCCCTGGTTGTCTTCTGCTTTACCCCTTCTAAAATTTCCTTTCCTGTACTTCAACCCTGCTGGGGTCAATTCTGGTATGTTCCTTAGATTATACCAGTTACTAGCTTTCTTTCCATAGAGGATGTAGAATGTATTAATTATTGAGTTGCACTGATGTGCCTTTGTTGAGTATAACAAAATGAAATGCCATCATAGCATCCTAGACTGGAAGGGATGATTTCTGTATCAATATGTCTTAAAAAATTCATTTCAGTTTACTATAAATGCATATCCACTGTAAAATGCAAATAATGCATTAAAATAAAAAAAGGAAAACTTTCTTGTCCTGGCCCTATTTACATTTCCATTCCAGAATACTGATATATACCTACAGTTAGAATATTGAATCTGCATGTGTTGGTTCCTGTGAGATCTGATTACTTCACTCCCTGGATACAGAAACATTGCTCTTGAACAACACAGTAACCTTAGAAATATCGTATTAGCAATATACTTGACCTCTGATACACTTAAGTATATTAGGCTGATGTTAATGACAATTTCTTGTTTTAAAATTCTTGCTAAAATGCAAACATCACTGAGTGAATTATATTTTTGAAGTGATTGTCAATTATAATCAATGTCATATTAATATGATGTTGGACACTATGTGATTAAAAACCATAGAGGCTTTCCCAATCTAATTAGATGCCTGACATACCTCTAAATAAAGCCAGGCCATAAAGTTAGAGCTCTTGAAGAGTGGCACAAATAAGTTGAAAGGCAGACAAACAGATACATAGATAAGATTTGGGTAGAGGGATCCCTGGGTGGAGCAGCGGTTTGGCGCCTGCCTTTGGCCCAGGGCGCGATCCTGGAGACCCGGGATCGAATCCCACGTCGGGCTCCCGGTGCATGGAGCCTGCTTCTCCCCCTGCCTGTGTCTCTGCCTCATTCTCTCTCTCTCTCTGTGACTATCACAAATAAATAAAAATTAAAAAAAAAAAGATTTGGGTAGAAAAATTAAGGGATCAATGTTGATGTTTTAATGATAATCACTTTTTCTCCTTTAAATCATCTTATTTTAGCAGAGCCTTTGACATATCGCACCTGTAGTTTATAGTAATTTATTGTTCTGTGTTTACAACTAAGAGACAAGTTACTTTTAAATCCTCTGATTTTACTTTCTCTTGACTCTTCAGAAAGGTATGATAAGCAACTTCTAACTATACTAAGAAAAAATTCCTAATACAAAAACCATACTTAATCGCATATATAAGAAGATGAAAAAAATAGTAGTTACTACTGCATGAAGGTGGGCTTGCCCTAGAAATTCAAGACAAAGTCATGTATCGGTTAGTTATGCATGAATGATGCTCCTCAGGAGAAAGCATCACTTCAAATGGCTTAGTTGTAGTTGTATGTAAAATAGAGCAGAAGCAAAATATGTCTATAATATAAATTTCTGTGAGTTCTGTCTTTCTGATAAATGGTGTGCTGATACTATCACAGGCCATGAGCATTAGAAGGCACAGAATTTACAAGACTATCTCTTCCAATTTTCAAAAGTAGATACAGGGACTTAGAAAAACTTTTTAGTGTATTGCAATTTTACCTGTAGTATCAAGTTGCCCGTTGTCAGAATATAGAATTCTAAAACTAATATTGGATTAATTTGATTTTTCTAGATTACTAGTAACCCTATCATTTTCTGAGTAATTGTAATTTAATCAAAGGAACTTAAAATATGCATTTACATTTGATTATAGCATAATTTCAAATCAATATTATGTGGCCCAGAATTGAACCATGCTTTCCAGAAAGAGTAATTAATGCTTTCTTTACTCCCTAAGTAATGTCTTCCTTGCATTTCTTCCTGGGAGAAGACAGAGTCAGCATAGTGTGTCTGATGTTAGGTTATTGTTTATATCTTCATTTTAGTAAAATATTCCTGAAAATGATAAATTTGGAGGCTGTAAATATAGTGGTTCACTTATCCTTTCAAGATACATAATTTTTACAGTTTCTTATTTAATATTTTTTTTCACTTACATAGGATGCTTTCTCTTTAAAAGAAATAAATGGCAGGATCAAGGCCTCACTTGTTTGCTTTATGATAGCATTTAACAATGTTTAACAAGACAACATCCTTGTAAGTAGAATATGAAACATTGTTTATAGAATTATTCAATATTGAAACAAAACAAATACATATTAGAAAATGTGGAGTGATTTTATTTCATAGTAATATCAAAAATAAGCTTTATTTCATATACCACTTTTGTAACTACCTTTGAAAATATGAATGAGGACAATCGGCTCTCTTGGCTTTATGTTTGTCAAATGTTATTAATAGCATGTACTTTAATTTCAATTGCTAAATATTGAAGACTTTATAATCTAATATTTTTGCATAAATAATAGCTTGTTATTTGTTGGATGTAGAACAATGAAAAAACTGTAATTCAATATAAAGCATTTTACTATTACATGTCATGCACATGATAAAAAGGCTCAGATATTGGCACAGGGAGAGTTAAGTATTAGTAAAACACAATCTCTTCTTACATATAAAAATATTAATCAAATAATAAACAAATACTGGTATACTTAGACCCTGAAAAATATGAATGCCCTAACAGAGGAGTGTTTCTGGCTAGGAGAAATCTGGAAAGTCTCCTTGGAAGTCATGATATTTGAGCTAAATGACTGATTTTTTGTTACTTTACTTTTATCCAGGGGGTACTCTAAGAATTATAATTTTTTTAATATTCATGTAACTGAGGTTAGTTTTCATGATAATATAGGTAGAGATCAAACACCAGCACACATACTGATAGCCCTTGGAACATAACATTATATTAAATGTTTTAAGCAACCTGAAGGACGGATGTAGCCTTGAAACCAGTGACTCTTACCAGAACCGTAAAATTTCCTTTTCCATAATTTTTCTACACCATTTTCCTGACTTATTGGTAGGCTAACCTCATCTAATCTTCTATTAGGACCCTTTCTAATATCTTCACATTAGAAACTTGCTTTCTGACCATTAGAAAGAACTCATCATTGGATTTAATAGTTGTCTTCAGCAATACAGCTTCTCTACCATAAACAAATAAAACAAACAAAAAAACCCATACATCTCACATTCTGCTTTTTTTTTTTTTTTCTAAACCTTGGCATCCTTTCAGTTCCTCTCTGAGAACTTTTATTGTTAACTATATCTCTTGCCACAGTTGTTTGTGCACCTTGCTTCTGTATATAATTAAGTCTTATGCTCCAACTGTAGATAAATCTGAAAATTTGATTTTCATTGTATTAATTGAACACGTGTAAATAAAATTCAACTTACTTTGGTAATTCAAATTGGTAAGTTATGCCAATAGTTAACTGTTGTTTATTAAGTAATTCTAACCTATGAAAGTTAATCTTATTTTATACAAATGCAGTGCATTTAAATATGTCCAGGAATTCTATGGATATGTAAAAGGTTATAAAGTACCCCAAGAGAAAAACGGAATCATCTTAAGGTATGTTATGTTACTTTCAGATACTACTTAACTCACATATAAAAAGTACTGACAAGAAAAATAAGCATTTTACATGCCCTATTTCACATATGTACTTAATTCAAAAGAGCAGGTGTCTGTGTGCGTGTGACATTATATAGGATAAGTTACTTATTGAAATGCATTATATGAAAAAGATAAAAGTTCATTGTTTATCATATACACCTCAGGTTGTTGCTATTGTGACATTTAAGCATATGGCTAAATATACTAAGTTATAATATTTTACATTTTTAAAAATTTTAAAAGATTTTATATATTTATTCATGAGAGACACAGAGAGAGGCAGAGACACAGGCAGAGGGAGAAGCAGGCTCTAACGCGGAACTTGATCCCAAGACTCCGGGATCATGACCTGAGCCAAAGGCAGGTGCTCAACAGCTCAGCCACTCATGTATCCCTAATATTTTACATTTTTAAATAAACCATTTGGAAACATGCACAATTTGTATTTTATTCTATTAATCAGGATACAACATTTTAAAGGCACATCTTACTAAAAGATATTTACAAATATACTGCTTCATTTCTTAACTCCAATACTTGCATTGGTTATGTAGGTATGCTTTCTTACTTGAGCTAAAATTCAAAAGTAAAATGGAGGGCCCTGAAAAAAGCTAAAAATAGAACTACCCTGCAACCCAGCAATTCCACTACTGGATAAACCCAAAGAGTACAACAACACTCATTCAAAAGGGATACATGCACCATGATGTTTATAGCGGCATTATTTACAATAGCCAAGATATGGAGGAAGTCCATGTCCATTGATTGGTGAATGCTAAAGATATATATATATGTATATATATATATATATATATATATATATATATATATAATGGAATATAACTCAGCCATAAAAAAAGAATGAAATCACATTTTTAAGTAGGCCAACTAAATATTAATTCACATCTGTGCCTTTTTCCTACCAGCCTAATTTTTTAAAAAAATATTTTATATATTCATGACACACACACACACACACATACACACACAGGCAGAGGGAGAAGTAGGCCCCATGCAGGGAGCCCAATGTAGGACTCAATCCCGGGATTCCAGGATCATGCCCTGGGGTGAAGGCAGGTGTTAAACTGCTGAGCCACCTAGGGATCCTCCAGCCTAATTTTTTATAGTCACTAGCAATAAGAGAATCTTGAATTAGTCCTTAATGCTCCAAAATTTCTCCATATTCTTTAACTGCTCACTTTACACTACACTGAGAAAATAAAAGGCATCAAAATGGAACCCCTTCGATCCACAGATCCACCTACATCCACACATTTTCATATCCACCCTTATTATTTTTTAATTATTTTTATTCTTTATTAAATTTAATCAGATTATTAAAAAAAATATTTTACCTTTTTATGCCATTATATCCTCTTAGATTTCTTCTTACCTATCCCCAAGCAATATTTGATTATCAGTGCCTATTTAACACTGTAGACATCCTATAAAACATGAATTAAAAACACAAAAAAGTAAAATAAACCAATGACAAGTAAGTATTCTGAGAATTTCTGAATCTAATTTTACAGTCCATTTTCAACACAGTCAGAAAAATAGGCAAATATTTTTATTAAACTATTAATACATCCTGAAAACTTTCTATATGTTGATTAAAAACAAAAGGGATAACACAACAGGCCCCAAATGGATTCCCTTATGCTAAGCCCCACATCACCAAACTGACACATAATTTACAGTTTCATTTTCCCAAGAAATTGAATCTTAAGCCACCCAGTCAAGAATCTCCTGATCAGTATTAATTTAGTTAAGTAATCTACTTGATAGACCCTTGTCAATACCTAAAAGAAAATAGCTTTGTAATAACCCACTTTTTGTCAATATAACTTCCTTGTTTCTACTTTCTTCTACTTATTAAAGTTGTTCATTTTGTACAGCTCTTTGGAGTTCCTTTTTATCTGCTAGATTGGATGCTGTTCTGATTCAAAATTATTTTTGCTCAAAATAGCCCTATATTCTATAATTCTTATGCCTCAGTTTATCTTTTAGCAGTATCTGGTTAATTTTTGGATATGATCCCAAAAGTAACCTCACAGCAACATATAGACTAGATTCAACCAAACAACTGATCACCATAGTCCATTCAAGTTGGCACATCAAATTAGTCATCACAGCCATTGACAGATTTCCTCTTCCATCCTTTATGTATCTCTTTTTTGTTGGTTTTATTGCTATTTTTTCTCTTTAATTATTATCAATTTGTTCCTACTACTTCATCTCTTTACTCTAATAGTTATCTCCAGAAAAATCTTCTACTTACAATATTTCAAGTATTACCATGCATACGGCTCATACATTTGTTTTTCCAAATATAATTAATCCTTTAAACTCCATATGAACATATATATATATATATATAAGACCAAATATTGAAAATGTATATGTAGATGTTCCACAAATCCTCATGTGATAGTTATGAATTATGTAAAATCGTATTATTTTGGGGGCATCTGGGTGGCTCTGTCAGTTTAGTGTCTGACTCTTGATTTTGGCATAGGTCATGATCTCAGGATCATGGAATTGAGCCCTGAATTGGGCTCCCTGCTCAGCATGGAGTCTGCTTGAGATTTTCCATCTCCAATTCCCTCGGTCTCTCTTACTGATTATGTGCCCACTCTCTCTCTCTCTCTCTGTTTCTCTCAATAAATGAAATCTTTAAAAAAAAAAAAAACCCTATTGTTTTTAAGCAATGTCCTGTTTTTACCGGTTCTAGTAACTGAAAAGATAAATTTGAAAATGTTATTATTTTCATAAAATCTTTCAATTATTTTCTAGTATCTATAGGGTAATAATCAATTAGTGATTAGACACTCTTTACTTCTTGTCCTCTATTTTCAGTTACATCTCTAGAGCTTTCTATAAGGAGCTTCAACCTCATAATTTGCTATGTGATTCCCATGCTACTTGCTGTGTTACTTATTCAAAAATATTATTGAACAGATACCAAGTACTAGTCATTTTGTGGTTCCCCTACCATCCTATTAATGGGTTTAGTCACAAATATAATACACAACCTGTGCTAAAAAAAGAAACAAAGACCAACTAAGGATCAGTGAATTCTAAAATCTATAATATTTAGAAATCTTTAGAAACATATTTATGTTAGATAACATGTAGTGCTTAACAGTGAAGAAATTGGGGATCCCTGGATAGCCCAGTGGTTTATTGCCTGACCTCAGCAATAGGAGGAAGGATATGGAGTCCCAGGATCAAGTCTCACATCGGGCTTCCTGCATGGAGCTTGCTTCTCCCTCTGCCTGTGTCTCTGCTTCTTTCTCTCTATCTCTCATGAATAAATAAATAAAATCTTAAAAGAAAAAACAGTGAAGAAACTATGACTAAAGTCTGTTTTTTGTTTGTTTATTTGTTTGTTTGGTATGGAATATTGGTCTGAGAAATGCCAGTCACAGATTTAGTGAGGCAGAAAGTAGCAAAATGTTTAGCTTACATGTCACACAAACTAATAGCTTTATGTTCCTTTCTGATCATAAAATAAATTGTACTCTGAGTTCATCTGCATGGGATCCCACCCATTGAGTTAATTAGGATTAACTAATTCTCAAAGATCAGAGGCCACAAGTTAGATGACTAAAATACATTTTAAGCAGTGTTTGTGTTGGAAAATCTTCACCATGTAGGTTAAGATTTTCAAATCAATTAACTGAGCAGAGAAATATTATAGAGTAAAAAAACAAACAAACAAGAGAGAAAGCTAATATATACTAACTTTAAGAAGGATACCCTTGAAAATATAAGATTATCCTATAAAATACTAGTTTGTCAGTCATTAACTGATTGGAATGCTTTAGAATATTTCTTGCTCAAACTATAGTTAAGAAAATATGTCTAGATTTATCTTGATTGTTGGTTTTTATTTTTGCATATGGAGAATACTTCCCAAATATTTTTAATGTTGAACTTAATTTAATTATTTTCCATTTGATAATAACACACTGATGGGGTGAAAGGAAAAGGCTCTTCTAAAATTAAACTGAATCAGCATGTTTACGGATTTTTTGTGTGTGCAGTAAAAACCTTTGATATATTATGTTTCTCTTATATACTCTTTTGCTCCACTAATTTTAATCTTCATTTGATAATAGAAAGTAGATTTTAAAAATGAAGAATATCTTAATTCTCATAAATAAAAGACTTGAATTAGAATTACATAATATGATCCAAGATGGCAGAGGAGTAGGAGACCTTAGTTTCATCTGGTCCCAAGAATTCAGCTACATAGCTATCAAATCATTATGAATACTTGCAAACTCAAACTAAGATTTAAGAAAAAAAATAGCTGCAACTCTACAAATGGAAAAGCGACCACTTTCTGCAAGAATGACAGGACAGAAAACACCTTGAAAAAGAGAACAAGCAGTTCTGACTGCCAGGGACCTAATCAGCATGAACAGAAGTAAGATGTGGGAACTAGAGTTTAGAATAAGGATTATAATAATATGATCTGGGCTTGGGAAAAGCATAGAAGACACTAGAGAATCCCTTTCTGGAGAAATAAAATAACTAAAATCTAATGATGTCAAAATAAAAAAGGCTATTAATGAGTTGCAATAAAAAATGGAAGGCTCTAACTGCAAAGATAATGAAGCAAAAGAGAGAATTAGAGATATAGAGAAAAAATGATGGAGAATAAGAGGCTGAGAAAAAGAGAGGTAAACAACTACTATAACACAAGGGGAGAATTTGAGAGATAAGTGATACTGTAAAGCAAATAATAATAATAATAATAATAATAATAATAAGGATCCCAGAAGAAGAGGAAAGAGATAGGGGAGCAAAAAATATATTTGAGCAAATTATCTAGAGAATTTCCCTAAACTGGGAAAGGAATTAGGCATCCAAGTCCAGGAGGCACAGAGAACCCCACTCAAAATCAGTAAAAATAGGTCAACACCCTGACATATAATAAGGAAACTTGCAAATCTCAGAGAAAAAGAGAAAATTCTGATGGCAGCTCAGAACAAGAGGTCCATACCTAAAAGGATAGAAATATTAGACTGGCAGTGGACCTATCCAGAGAGACCTGGCAGGCCAGGAAGGGCTGGCATGATATATTCAGGGTGTTAAATGAGAAAAAGATGCAGCCAAGAAAATTATATTCAGCTAAGATGTCATTCAAAATAGGAGAGATACGGGCAGCCCGGTTGGCTCAGAGGTTTAGCGCCACCTTCAGCCCAGGGCCTGATCCTGGAGATCCGGGATCAAGTCCCACATCAGGCTCCTTGCATGGAGCCTGCTCTCCCTCTGCCTGTGTCTCTGCCTCTCTCTCTCTCTCTCTCTCTGTCTCTCTCTGTCTCTCATGAATAAATAAATAAATGAAATCTTTAAAAAAATAGGAGAGATAAAAAGCTTCCAGGACAAACAGAAATTTAAAAAAAAATGTGATGATTAAAATGGCCCTACAAGAAATATTAAAAGGGATCCTTTAAATGAAGACAAAGCCCAACAGTAACATAGACCAGACAGGAACAGAGAAAGTATACAGAAACAATGACTTTATAGGTAATACAATGGCATTAAATTCATCTTTCAATAGTTACTCTGAGTAAATGGGTTAAATGCCCCAGTTAAAAGACACAGGGTATCAGATTAGATAAAAACACAAGACCCATCAATATGCTGTCTGCAAGAGTGTGATTTTAGACCCAAAGACATCTCCAGATTTAAAGTGAGGGAATGGGAAACCATTTATCATGCTAATGGACATCAAAAGAAAGCTGGGTGGCAAACCTTATATCCAACAAATTAGATTTTAAACCAAAGGCTGTAATAAGAGATGGTTTTGGAGGATACTATATCATAATTAAAGGGTCTATCCAACAAGATTTAACAATTATATTGCCCCTAACATGGGATATTTATGCCCCTAACATGTAAGCAGCCAATTAATAACAAAATTAAAGAAACACATTGATAATAATACAATAATGGTAGGGGACTTTAACACCCCACTCACAGCAATGGACAGATTATCTAAGCAGACTCATCAAAAAGAAAAGAGAAAGGACCCAAATAAATAAAATAATGAATGTTAGAGGAAAGATCACAACCAATATCAAAGAAATTCAAAAAATTCTGAGAACATATGAGCATCTTTATGCCAACAAATTGGGCAATCTGGAAGAAATGGATGCATTCCTTGAGATGTATAAACTACCAAAACTGAAACAGGAATAAATAGAAAACTTGAACAGACCAGTAGCCAGCAAAGAAATTGAAGCACTAATCCAAAATCTCCTAACAAACCAGAGTCCATGGCCAGATAACTTCCCAGGGGAAGTCTACCGAATATCTAAAGAAGAATTAATAACTATTCTCCTGAAGCTTTTTTGAGAAATAGAAATGGAAGGAAAACTTCCAAACTCTTTCTATGAGGCCAGCATTCATTCTCTTGATCCCAAAACCAGATAAAGACCCCATCAAAAAGAATTACAGACCAATAACCCTGATGAACATGGAAGTCAAAATTCTTTTTTTTTTTAGATTTTATTTATTTATTCATGACAGACACAGAGAGAGTGAGAGAGGTAGAGACACAGGCAGAGGGAGAAGCAGGCTCCATGCAGGAAGCCCAACGTGGAACTCAATTCTGGGACCCCAGGAGCACACGCTGGGCCAGGGGGGCTGCCCTGGGTGTCAAAATTCTTATCGAGATACTAACCCATAGGATCCAATAGTACATTAAATGGATTATTCACCATGACCAAGTGGGACTATTCCTGGGATGCAAGGGTAATTCAACATCTGCAAATCAACCATTGTTATACACTACATTAATAAAAGAAAGGACAAGAACCTTATGATCCTCTCAATAGATCAATAGATGCAGAAGAAAGTATTTAACAAAGTACAGCATCCTTTCTTGATTTTTAATATAATTATATATATATATACATATTTATATATATATATATATATATATATATATTCCTTCTCACAGTGTAGGGAGAGTGGAATATACTTCAATATCATAAAAGCCATCTATGAAAACTCCACAGTGAATATCATTCTCAATGGGGAAAACAGAGATTTTCACCTAAAGTCATGAACATGACTAGGATGTTGTTCAACATAGTACCAGAAGTCCTAGTCTCAGCAATCAGATAACAAAAATAAATAAAAGACATCTGATTCATCAGAAGAAATCAAACTCTCTCTCTCTTTGCAGATAACATGATACTCTGTGGAAAATCCAAAAGACTCCACCTCAAATTGTTAGAACTCATACAGGAATTCAGCAAAGTGGCAGGATATGGAATGTACAGAAAACAGTTGCATTTCTTTTTTTTTTTTAAATTTTATTTATTTATTCATGAGCGACAGAGAGAGAGAGAGAGAGAGAAGCAGAGACATAGGCCGAGGGAGAAGTAGGCTCCATGCAGGGAGCTGATATGGAACTCAATCCCGGGTCTCCAGGATCACGCCCTGGCTGAAGGTAGCGCTAAACTACTGAGCCACTCGGGCTGCCCAACAGTTACATTTCTATACATTAACAATAATACAGAAGAAAGAGGAATTAAGGAATCAATCACATTTACAATTGCACCCCAAACCATATGATTCTTAGGAATAAACCAAACCAAAGAGGCAAAGAATCTGTACTCAGAAAATTGTAGAACACTCATTAAAGAAATTGAGGAAGACACACACACACACACACACACATACACACAAATGGAAAAACATTCCATGCTCATGGACTGAAGAACAAATATTGTTAAAATGTCTATGCTACCTAGAGAAATCTATGCATTTAATTCAATCTTTATCAAAATACCATCAACCTTTTTTTTCTCACAGAGCTGGAACAAATAATCCTAAAATTTGCATGGAACCACAGAAGACTCTGAATAGCCAAATGTTGAAAAAGAAAACCAAAACTGGAGGCATCACATATCCAGACTTCAAGGTGTACTACAAAGCTGTGATCATCAAGACAGTATGGTACTGGCACAAAAACAGAATCATAGGTCAATGGGACAAAATAGACAACCCAGAAATGGACCCTCAACTCTATGGTCAACTAATCTTCAACAAAGCAGAAAATAATATCCAATGGAAAAAGAAGTCTCTTTAACAAATGATGGTGGGAAAATTGAAGGGCACATGCAGAAGACTAACATTAGATCATTTCCTTATATCATACACAAAAATAGTCTCAAAATGCGTGAAAGATCTAAATAGGAATCCATCAAAGTCCTAGAGGAAAACACAGGCAGCGACCTTTGTGATCTCAGCCACACCAACATCTTATTAGACACATCTCCAAAGGCAAGGGAAATAAAGGCAAAAATGAACCATCGAAGCTACATCATGATAAAAAAAAAAAAAAAAAAAAAAAAAAAAACTTTTTCACAGCAAAGGTAACAGTCATTTTGGAAAGAAAAAAGTATGTGCAAATATGAAATAATAAAAAAAATTAATCTTGGTCTAAAAATAATTACAATTATAATCATGACTATAAGAGCAGCCAACTAAAAATCCTAATACATAGATGAACAGTGGTCTCATGAATAAGAAAATAATGGGATATTTCACCCACTAATAAACGTGTAACTTTGGTTTTTAGTAATTTTGCCAGAAATTTCTCAATGTAAAGTCCATCCAATTAATATTAGAATAAAAGTTATTGCTATTACAAGATTTTTTTTAGATATCATTAAGGTCAATTGCCACAGTGAACTATGTAGCACAGAATTTATGCTAACTACTTGGATTCTGTGATTTAGATTTTTGGCAATATGTTTAGAACATATAATTTTTAAAATATTTTCATTCAATGATATCTCATTAAATGTTCAAATTTAGGTCCTAATCTTTCTAGCAGCATGTCAAGCTACTCAAGGTCTTGTTGCTATACACCCTAATACCTTCATCCCACTTTTAGGAAGGAGGGAAGATGATAGGAATGTGTTTAGGAAATAATGTTTGGCCATAACTGGAAGGAACATAGTTCCTCTATTGGGATCTTTCTCACACGTCTCCTCTATGGCTCTATTAAGATTCTTTTGCAAACTGTCTCATTGTCTTCCATATCTGTGTTGTAATATGAGCTCTGGTCATTCCTCCTTGTTTTAAGGACCTATATGAGAAAAGGGCATAGTAGAAAGAAATACACAGTTATGGACACTAAGCCAAATGAGCATTATTAATACACATGGTGGTGGTCAGCAGATCTAGAACTTGCATAAGGTTTAAAGGAGTACAATATAGGGTGTTCCTCTGAGTGTATTTAATATATCATGTGACCCCGTATAATACATGTATTGTATTGAAATTATCTCAATTCTGGCAAATCAGATAAAAAGGTAACACAATATTATGCTTTCCCCCCTCAAAATCAAAACATTTTGCCACATAAAATCATACTAAATTTTAGCCATGAAGCCATTAATTATATTTGTCAATTTGCATGTCCTTGTGGCAACTGAGTTTGTCTTATTATGACTTACCTACTTGAGTTGAAAGGAAAAAACAACCCTAAATTTGAATAATTCATCCAAATAATTTATACTTATGAATTCAGACTCAAACTTAGTAGGCAAAGAGTGACATTATTAATGCATATATCTTCCTTGTTAAGCATCTGTTCTTATCTTGGATACAGAGCTATTCAGTGACTAATTTAAATTGGTTGAAATATTTATATGATGCACATTTTTAACTATGCTTCCCCTCCTCTAATTTGTAAATACAATGAAATAGCTGCCAAGTATATCCCCAGTCTGTAATTGACTAGCACAAAGAGGACAACCTTAAGATTGTCTTTTGGAAAAAATATGAACATTTTTATAGCACAAATAAATGGTATAATATAATCATTGGGAATTGCTCGCTGCAGAAGTAATATTATTTCTCTTAAAGATGATTTTATGTCTTTCTTCTCCAAAATGGTATGAGATAGAAAAGAGAATGAGCAGGGTAGGTAGATTTATTTGCTTTATGGTTGAGCTAGCTTGATGTATTTTCAGTGACACTGGACAGTAAATGAGAAATCTAGATACTTTTATTTCAAAACATCGTGTGTTTTTTAATTTTTTTTTTCCTCCTGGGAATATTTGCAAGTGTTCTATATTGAATATATCTTCCTAGAGAGTGTTAAGACAGATTCAAGGACTTAGTTTTTATTTTTTATGATAGAATCTACTTGATGCTCAAATCTCTTTTTGGAATGAAGTAGTTTATAATCTAACTGAATTTTTTTTTAAGCATTAATATTATAATAGGTCTCGATGTTGAGGATTCCTTTAAAATCTTGTGTTTTCTCACCTTTTAAAAATGGTAGTACTTTCTATTAGAAAAATTAATAAAGTTCTCTTTAGGCTTGTTACAGAAAGGTCAAAGTCTTTCCCTTAGTAATTCAGTAACAACACATATATATATATTTTTTAAAAAAGCATCATGCTGTATCCTAGAAAACATCTCTTAACCTTGTCTGATCTTGGGCAACCCTCTTAGAGCAGGCACAATGCAATTCTTTACACTTTTGCTCTGGGCCCAGAAGCACTTTTTATGCTACTTCAGTTGTGATTTCTCTATCCCTTCTCCATTTATTCCCCCCATCTCCTTTAAAACAATCATTTTATCAGTCATGTGCCCACCAGGCCTCCCTTATATTTGTATTGTCTTATTTTCTGCCATTTCTATTGGTTTTGCACCCTAAATGTCATGTTCTTGTTCTTGAACTGATTTTTAAATTCATGCACACCTCAAATGACACTTTTTATGGAGACTTGTTCTTTGCTTTAATTGTTTTACTCCTTAAAAGATGGCCACACATTGTTGTTGTTGTTTGTTTTTTTACATTTTAATCATAATTCCTTGCAATGTGCTTCTGAATTCACTATGCTTATAACACTACACTGTTTTAGATTGTATGCATCTCATAAATCCCTCATTTTCCTTCACTTCTCCACAGTATTGAAAAGTGAAAAAATCGGGGCAACCCTAGTGGCCCAGTGGTTTAGCGCTGCCTTTGGCCCAGGGTGTGATCCTGGAGACCTGGGATCGAGTCTCATGTTGGGCTCCCTGCATGGAGCCTGCTTCTCCCTCTGCCTGTGTCTCTGCCTCTTGCTCTCTCTCTCTCTCTCTGTGTCTCTCATGAATAAATAAATAAAATCTTCTTTTAAAAAGTGAAAAAAATCAATTATATCTTCAATTTTTCTTCTTTTGTTTTGGACATCTTTAAAAATAGACACTTCTAGATTACAGATAATCCTCAGTCCTTAGCTACTGTCCTCCCACCCATCCTCCCTCTGTTCTTTTCCTTTTAACTCTATAGTTTCTCCATAAAATCCCATTATTTTTATGGGTTATTTTACTTATATGAGGATAATTCTCACATCCATGTCCAGAGCTTACTTATTATCCAGTTTCTAGTCTTAAAACATCTACTAAACATGTAGTTAGATGTCCTGCCATAATCTCTTCTAGCAAAACTGTCTCTACTATTGGTCACCATGAAGAAATACTTAGAACACTGCCTTAGAGATTGTTATTTGTATTTTGTGTAAAGTAGCAGTAGGGAGGATGTGACATTCTTTTGTAGATACCTCTAAGCTATTAGTCACACCTTGCTGGGATAGTGATCAATATTTGGTAGTCATCAGATTGTATGAATTTTTGAAGGTCTGAAGGTATACGGGATGGCTAGATTGAAGACTATGGTCAACTTATTACTACTTTCTTAGATTGGGACTTTGTTTCTTATTCAATATACTGTTTCTGATACAAAGTTCATGAAAATAATTTACATATTATTGCATAGTATATAATATTAGTCATTACTTTTGTGATTTTATTGTTTATATATTTTATATTAACTTTATTTTCCTTTTTTCATAGTATTATTTTCCTTTCACAGATTTACAACCCATTTCTTCATCCCACCTTCCTAGCCTCTATTAATAACTGGTCTTCTACTGTCTCCAAAATTTTGCCTTTTCCATAGTGTCTTATAGTTGGAATCATGTGGTATATAGCTTTCTCAAATTAGCATCTTTTACTTAGTAATATGCACTTGTTTCTTCCATGTCTTTTTATGGTTTGACAACTAAGTTATTTTATCTTATTTTTTTAAAGATTTTATTTATTTATTCATGAGAGACACACAGAGAGAGGCAGAGACATAGGCAGAGGGAGAAGCAGACTCTGTGTGGAAAGCCTGATGTTGGACTTGATCCCAGGACCCTGGGATCATGACCCGGGCCAAAGGCAGATGCTAAACCACTGAGCCACCCACATGCCCCACAACTAAGTTCTTTTTAATGTTAAATAATATTTAATAATATAAATTAAATAGTACCATTTATTTATCCATTCATCTACTGAAGGATACCTCGATTACGTCCAAGCTTTGACATTATGGATAAAACATGCATATCCATCTGCAGGTTTTTCTGTGGATGTAAATTTTCAATTATTTGGGGGTAAATACCAATAATGCACTTGATCATACAATAAGAGTATGTCTGATTTTTGTGGAAACTTTCAAATTGTCTTTCTAACTGGGTGTAACATTTTCCATCACTACCAGCAAAGAATGAAAGACTGTTCCTTCCCATTCTTTCCAGTCTTCTGGTTTGTCAATGTAATGGGTTTGGGCATTCTCATAGTTTAGTAGTGGTACTTCATTGTTGTTTTAATTTGCATTTCTTGGGTGACATATGGTGAATATTTTATCATATGCTTACTTGTTTTCTGTATATCTTCTTTGGTGGTTTGTTCAGATCTCTTGTACATTTTTTTTAACTTGGTTGTTTATTTTCTTATTAACTTTTAAATATTCTCCATATATTTTAGATAACAGTTGTTTATCGGAAATGTCTCTTGCATATATTTTTTACCAATTAGTGGAAGTCTTCTCATTCTTTCCACATTGACTTCAGCAGAGCAGAGTTTTTTGTTTTTTGTTTTGTTTTTTTAGAGCAGAGGTTTTTAATTTTAATGAAGTCTAGCTTATCAATTACTTCTCTCAGGGATTGGTTTCTTGGTATTGTATTTTAAAAGTCATCACTATACCCATGGTAATCTAGTTTTTTTCCTATGTTATCCTCTAGGAGTTTTATAGTTTCACATTTTATATTTAGTACTATGGTCCATTTTTAAAATATTTTATTTATTTATTTATGAGATATGCAGAGAGAGAGACAGAGGCATAGGCAGAGGGAAATGCAGATTCCTTATGGGGAACCTGATGTGGTACTCCGGACCCCAGGATCATGCCCTGGAGCTGAAGGCAGGCGCTCAACCACTGAACCACTCACGTGCCCTTCTATAGCCCATTTTAGACAAATTTTGTAAAGAATGCAAGGTTTTTGTTTGCTTGTTTTTAAAATGTTCAATATTCTATTATTCTAACACCATTAATTGAAAATACTATATTTTCTTCATTGCATTATCTTTGTTCCTTTGTCAAAGTTCCATACTGTGTTGGTTCTTCTGGGTCTTTTCTCTTTCCATATAAACTTTAGGATCAGTTTGTTGATATCCACAAGATAGTTCCCTGTGATTTTAGTTGAGATTGCATTGATCATTTGGACAACTGACATCTTGACAATGTTGGCTTTCTCTTTCTGAACATGGAATGTGTTTTTATTTATTCAGTTCTTTGATTTATTTCATCAATTTTGTAATTTTCCTCATATAGATCTTATAAATATATATATGTATATATATTATTTTAGTGTTTGGAGATTTTTTTGGGTATCAATATAAATGGTGTTGTGTTTCTAATTTCAAATTTCATAGGTTTATTTTTAGATTCTGTACTTTTTTACTTCTAGGATATCCATAGGGTTCCTTTTTAACTGGAATCCAATAATATAATTTATTTTAAAGGTGTCTGAAAACTCTTTTATCTAAACTTTTTTATAAGATTTTATTTATTTATTCATGAGAGACACAGGGTGGGGGAGAGAGAGAGAGAGAAAGGGGAAGACACAGGCAGAGGGAGAAGCAGGCTCCATGCAGGGAGCCCGATCCCAGGTCTCCAGGATCATGCCCTGGGCCAAAGGTGGCACTAAACTCCTGAGCCACAGGGCTGTCCAATCTAAACTTTTAAAAATTTGTTTTAATATGTGTAGATCTCCAGATCTTTAGTCAATTGTCCTCATCTTCTATTATATCTTATTATAGTTAAAAATTGTATATATAGTATATGAAAAATTTGAGCCTACGGATGATAGTAATTTGCTGCATGTAGAGTGCAATTTTGTCTTTCATAAGTTGTTGGAGGTAGAAGCAATGTAAGATAATCTTAATCCAGTTTTGATTATGGAGATGATTTTAAAATGTGTCAGTTATGGAAAAAAACGCTGGACTACTTCTATTTTACCCTTGCTTAAAAAATGTAGCATATTCTTTCCCTAGAGTCAATTTTTTATCACTAGCTTCCATCTGAGTTTCAATTTTTCTCCTCAGTTTGTGGGCCTATCAGTAACATTTTCAAAGTCACCAGACATTAAAAGGATAAGAATGGTCCAACTTGCCACATAATTCTTCATGCTTTGTTATCTCTTCAATTTGTTTGTGTAGATTATCTTAAAGACATTTTATTCATCTCTTATAGTTCTGTTTTTTGAGAAGTTTGATATGAATTAACTAGAATGCCATTATTGTCAGTAGAAATATGTAATTATTTATTTACCATACACAAAAATAAATTCAAAATGAATGAAAGACCTAAATATAAGACAGGAAAAAACAGGCAGCAGCCCCTTTGACCTCACGCTCAGCAACTTCTTACTAGACAAGTCTCTGGAAGCAAGAAAAACAAAAGCAAAAATGAAGTATTGGGATCTCATCAAGATAAAAAGCTTCTGTACAGTGAAGGAAATGATCAACACAAGTAAAAGGCAACTGATGGAATGAGAAAAGATATTTGTAAATGTCATGTCTGGTAAAGGGCTAGTATCCAAATTCTATAAATAACGTGTCAAAATCAACACCCCAAAAGTAAGTAATCCATTTAAGAAATAGGCAGGGACATCAATAGACATTTCTTCAAAGAAGACATACAAATAGCTAAGAGACACAATGAAAAAATGCTCAACATCACTCCTCATCAGGAAAATACAAATCAAAACCACAGTGAGATACCGCCTCACACCTGTCAGAATGGCTAAAATTAACAACTCCGGAAACAACAGATGTTGGTGAGTATGCAGAGAAATAGGAACCCTGTTACATTGTTGGTAGGAATGCAAACTGGAGCAGCCACTCTGGAAAATATTATGGAAGTTCCTCAAAAAGTTAAAAATAGAACTACTTAAGACCCGGCAATTTCACTACTAAGTATTTATCCAAAGGATACAAAAATGTTGATTCACAGGGGCACATGCACTGCAATATTCATAGCAATTATGGAAATTTAATTATTGTTGATAGCTAAATTGAAATATGTCTGTCAATGTCCAATATCATCAGACATTGATCAGAAGAGGTGGTGTATACACACACACACAGAGTAAACTAACTCAGCCATCAAAAAAGAATGAAATCTTGCCATTTGCAACAATGTGCATGGAACTGGAGTGTATTACACAAAGTGAAATAAGTCAGGGAAAGACAAATACCATAAGATTTCAGTCACATATAGAATTTAAGAAACAGATGAACATCGGGGAAGGGAAAGAAAAATAAAATAATATAAAAACAGAGAGGAGGCAAAACATAAGGGACTCATAACTAACAAACTGAGAATTACTGGAGGAGAGGTATGTAGGGGGATGGGCTAAATAGGTGATAGGCATTAAGGAGGGTATTTGTTCGGAGATCACTGTGTGTTATATGTAAGTGATGAATCACTAAACTCTCTAGAAACCAATAGTACAGATATGTTAACTAACTTGAATTTAAATAAATAAATAAATAAACTGTTTTGATCTCTTCAAGTGAAAGTTAAAATAGAGATGAGTTTGAGGTAAAAAAATCAAATCAAAAGTAACCATTCTACAGTATTAGTAAGGATATTGAGGTAAAAGGAAATATGTAAAATATATCAAACTCAAAACAGATTTAGGATATAAATTCTAATAGATTAAACAATAGGTTTTATTTCTGTTTAATAAGTCACAACACATATGTTAGTAGAAGAATAAAGCACCTGAATTAACTAAAACAACTTGATTACAAATAGATGTTTGCATAGATAATATCCAAATTATTTATTCTCTATCACAGCACACTGGAACTAAACAAAAGGATTAGATATCTATCCATTCAGAAAAGACAGCCTTATAACTTATTTAAAATATACTTACACGTCTGTGAATGCTGGCTGGGTATTTGCTGTATTTATTTTCACACTATGATTTTTCAGCCAAGTAGAAGTTTATATAAGAGTAATGTCTAATTATTAATTATTGATAGAATTTTGCAATCTTATTTGTTCATTCACTATAAAATATGCAAAAGAAATTTTAAGTATTAAGTTTAAGGTATTATTGAAATATCTCCACATATACATTTTTAATATGTAAGTTTCAAATTAAATAAAAATTAAGGGACATCAGGTTAAAGTGGCATATTAGACTTCCCTTTAAAATGTCTTTTTTTTAAAAATAGATACCATGTTGAAATCAAATTTTCAAGAGATTATCCAAATGGATGCAACCTCAGTGTCCACTGAAAAACAAAACCTCAATCGAACTGGAGAGTGGAAATGAACTCTACTTTAGTTTGGCAGTAGTGAAGTATTGGTGACGTTGGAGCATGCGGCTCATCCCTGAAATCCAATTACTAAGGTGAAATTAAGTCTTCTCTCTCACATGAAAAAGTAAAAGAAGCATCTCCTCATTAACTAGATGTCTGGGAATTATGACTTTGTAAAGTGGGAAAAAAAAAGACACAAGGACATACTGTGGTAGATAAGAACCAAGCCACACCTACCACTGGCTATGTAACTGAAGTGATAAGCTAATATTGCTGAAAGGAAGGAATCAGAAAACATCATTATAACATGTGTGTCTGGACTGGGTGTGAGGGTAAGCAAATGGAGTCAAATTAACAATATATCTACTAATATGGGCAACCTGGGTGGCTCAGCAGTTTAGCGCCACCTTCAACCCAGGGCGTGATCCTGGAGACCTGGGATCGAGTCCCACATCCGGCTCCCTGCATGGAGCCTGCTTCTCCCTCTGCCTGTGTCTCTGCCTCTCTCTCTCTCATGAATAAATAAATAAATAAATCTAAAATAACAAAACAAAACAAATCTACTAATATGATATCACATGATAATACGATTTATTATCATCTCATAATATCATAAATAAATAAATATGATAATATGAGAAAGTAATAAAACTAATTGATGTTTCAAGTCATATACATATGTAAATTTTACACATACACACATAGCAGAGACTAGAATATCCCTATCTATAGTGCTAAATATGATAGGGAACATGTACATTTTTAGGCAAATGTCTGCTATTGCAATTGATATTACTAAACATTGCAAAAGAAAAAAGAAACAAATATATGACTGAATACTTGGAATACAACTCATAGTAGAAACTGACCATGGATGATCCAAATGGCAGGGTTATAAGACAAATAATTTAAAATACCTCTAATTAATATGTTCAATAAAACCAAGAAAAGTTGGACAAAATAGAGAATGAGATGGATAAGGTCCAACAAGGATTAGATTGGAAAAATAATCAAGTTTATTATAGAAATGAAAACAAATATGTTATCTAAAATAAGAATTTGATGTGTTTAACAGTAGATTTCATATAGCACAAGATTGCCAAGTTGGCCAGGAAGACAAAATAAAAGCAGAGTAGAAAAAATAATTTTTAAAAATGTAGAACAGAGCATAAGAAACAAAGGAAATGCCAAGCAGTCAAGCGGTCTCTAAGCAAGAGTGACTGCTTAACTGCTAGGTTGTTTTGTCACAATTCCATAGATTTGGCCACAGAGGAAACAGTGAGCCCACGTGTATTTATATAGTTTATTAGTTCGATGGATAGCATAGGCAAGATCAGCATATTATCAGCACCTCTTGTACCCTGTTTCATAAAATGATCAAAGTGGGGAAGCCAGATGACAGATGGCACAGAGGATAGATTCTAACCTTCAGGGAAGTAACTTCATAGTCTCCACTTACACTCAAATAAGTCAATCAGAGAAGGACAAACATTATATGGTCTCATTCATTGGGGGAATATAAAAAATAGTGAAAGGGAACAAAGGGAAAGGAGAGAAAATGAGTGGGAAATATCAGAGAGGGAGACAGAACACGAGAGACTCCTAACTCTGGGAAACGAACAAGGGGTGGTGGAAAGGGAAGTGGGCGGGGGTTTGGGGTGACTGGGTGAAGGGCCCTGAGGGGGGCACTTGATGAGATGAACACTGGGTGTTATGCTATATGTTGGCAAGTTGAACTCCAATAAAAAGAAATTTAAAAAAAAAAAAGGGTACAAAATTAAAAAAAACAATACCTCCCTGGAACCATGAGAGCAGATGGTTAACTGCCGTGTGGCAGCCTCCTACAAATTAAGGAACCTTCTGAAAATCAATCAACAGTTGAGAAATAGCCTTGTGGTAGCTCCTCATTAGACTTCCAGGTGAATGATCACATGGTATTCTGTCCAAACATAGGTCAGACTGTGCTTGAGCTTTCCTTTTGTGTTTAGTGTGGGCATGAAGAGTTGTCAGGAGTCCATGATGAAGATATTCCCATTTGGTACACAGGGAAAGTTCTTACATATCTGCAAATGGAGCTCCAGAGAGAGAGGACAGGCATAATAAGGAGGAAGAAGCAATACTGCAAGCACAATTAATGAAAGTTCCCCAAACTGGTGAGTCATCAGTCAGTGACTAAAGACATTCTATGAATCCCAAAGAAGAAAAGGCACGTAGGAAGCACAACCAGGCTTATTATAGTTAAATGGATGTAGACCAAATAGGAAGAGAAAATATTAAAAGCAGCTAGAGGAAGATACACGTTTCCTTTAGAAAGCCCTAGCAATACTGGCTGCAAGCTTTATAAAACAATGCCAGCCAGAAGACAACTGACCGCCTTACTATTAGAAGACAGTGACTGCCAATGTAGAATTCTATACCAGATAGAAAGGTTTAAATTTTTAATACAATAAATATGCAAAAAATATAAAATAAACATACAGAATAGTTGCACTAAAATATTTTATTTGAAACCCAATGGGCATTTTTCAGGCAGAAGAGATGATACCACAAAGGAACTCAGAAATACAAGAAGGGACACAAAGCGATGAAAGGGTAATACATGGGCCATGATGTTGACTACATTACATCACACATTATGTTGATGATGATGTAATATATTTAGAATCAAAATGCATGATGACAATAATACAACAGGCTATGCAAAGTTCTAGTATGTTTAGGAACACAGCTAAGTTGTACTTATACTACTGTCGTATGTCAAAATCCCATAATAAACAGCATAGCCACGTAAATAATAGAAACTATGTGTAATTAAGATAGTATTAAGGAAAGATGGAATAGTGAAAATGAGTAGGTAACTATAAGTCAGAACCATAAGAAAGAAAATGAAAGATTTGGCATAACTTTAATAAAAATGTCCATTCTAAATGCTGGAAATAAATTAATAGATATTGAAATAAAAATGAGGCTCAGTCGACAGCATAAATCCTTTCGTGGACAGTGTAAAACATTTTCAAAATGGAAAATAGACTCAAAAACACTATATTGAGAAATAATGAGTAAATAAGTGAAAGAGGTAATAAAATGATTTGGTCAAACATACAGCAGGTGTGAAATACTGAAATGAAAGATTTGGCGCAGGAATGGTATTTGATTACCTAATATTTTAGAACCATTCAAAACTGAAAAAAGTACGTATCCCTAGGTTAAAAAAATTCTGTGTTTATATAAATGTACATGCGTGTGCCTATTGTGTTAAGAAGTGTAAATAAATATGAAAATTTTGTGGTCATGTAATGATTGAAACTTCACCATATGAATTATAAAGTAAAACAAAATATAGTATCTATTACAGAGAAAAAAAGACATATTGCTTAAAATAAATGAATGGTTTCATAAAGGTAAAAAAATAGAAATAAAATAATAAGGCATATTGAAAATGGAGAAGATAAAATAACATCATATTATTTACCACAAGAAAACAAAATGTTGCCATTTATTGTCATAAGATCCCATTGACTATAATTTCACAGATATTATGTATATAAAAGCATATTAGAATCAATTTGTTATTCAAAATGTATGTAGTATGTTTATAGCAAGCATTTGTAGGCTTATAGTCATGAAATAATATAAAAATATGTACTTGAATTATGTCTGTAAAACTGGAGATTTTTGGTCTTTCCTAATAGATGGAGGGGAAAAAAAGCTTGAAATCTCTCTGGTACACATATCAGAGAGAAAATTTAATTTTTTTTGTCATTTTTGTTAGATGCAAGTAAAACAAAGTATTAGTAGTTGACATCTTATTCCTTGACTTTTTCTGTATATTATAAATAGGTCACAATAAAAACACTAAATGCATGATATATCTATAGAGTTTAAGATTTTTCCTATTTATTGTAAATAGATGATCAATTTACTCACAGAATTTAAACGTATCATATTAAGTATGCACACCGAATGCTTGATATTCCAATTTCAGAAAGACTAAAATACAAAAAAATATATATATTCAAAGTCTTAGAAATACAATAGTTCACTAACTTGCCTACATTTGCACTAGTCCCAGTGGATAAGTGCTTTTTTGCTGAAGAGGAATTAAAGAATAATCTACTGCTTTTCACGTGAAGGTGTTTTCCATAGTCTGCTCCCTGAGGATTATTTGTTTGTTTTACTGTTATGCCAGTGATCTCTGCAGGAATAATCTCTATCTTATGTCCCAATAATAGCTTATATTTGTAAAATGTAATCAACATCCTACTTCCTCATTTTGTTGTATGAATCAAAAAGCTTAGCCTTCTTAATTCTATTCTGGAATTTGTTTATCTAAGCAAAGAAAAAAAAATCAATCATTGAACAACCCCTTGTAGTCACCTATGGTTTTATGGGTAAACATTATTAACTAAGAAATGATTCCACAAGTGAACTAAAAGACAGGGGGAGTCCTTGACCTGTGAAACACAGCTATGGGATTCCTGGGATAATGTATTCCACTGGTAGCAGCCCCAGGTAAATTCAAGAGACTAATTCGGTTCCTCTTCAAATTGCATTCAATCAATGACTCAGTCCATTTGGAAAATCAATATCCACAACTATCATCTTTGAAGAACCACATTATTCAGCAAAACCTAATTATCATAAATACTTGCTCTATTACAACAGCTCTTCACTATTGTGTTAAAATTATAAAATAAGATTGTCCTGATATTTTTAGTGAGTGAATCTGTAACAGCAACAGGAAATTAGCTTGCTGTACTATGCTATTACTTTTCGTATTGTGATTCTTCTTCTAGTCTGGAGATTTGATTTTTCAAAATTAATCTGGAGCTGTACTAATCATTAACTCTGTTAACTTTCTGAAATTCATAAAACAGTGATGGGAAGGTATGAAAATCTTCTCACGGATCTTGAAAAATACTGAGAAACAGCTACAAATTAAAAACTAATTTAAAAGAAAATTGCATACCCAGCTATTTATAAGATAAATACTTACAACATCGAATGGAATAAACCTGCATGAAAGAACAGAATAAACTAGAAAACAGAACTTGCATCAAATAAAAAGAATTGATTGCTAGTGTAAATATCCTCCACATATATTTTTAGCTGCCAACACTTCAACAGACTGCCTGATATTGCTGACTCTAGTAACTATGCCCAGGGTGAATCAAAGGAGCTCTGGATTCTCTGAAGCACATTGGAGTTATTGTCTGACAATGACTTGGCTTCAATATAGTCAGTGTGGTATTACATTGATTCTGAACTGAAAAAACTTTCTACCGATGCCCTGGAGATTGCTAGTGATAGAACACACCCTGACTGGAGAATTCAAAATGTTTTACATAAAAAATATAATAAAGAAATGACGTAGTATCTGAGGAAGGACATGGATCACAAGAGAATTTGCATTACTGCTGTCGCTGCTTTTTAATTTGATATTTATTTACCTTCTATGACATATTAGTATGCTGATGGGAATGATCCCAAAGCACAGAAATAATTTGATCCAGAGGAGAAAGGCAATATGCAGTAAAAGATTGACCTTGGCCAAGGAAAGGTTTGGCCCTTTGCCTCCAGCTCCTGGAAGGGAATCCTGGTAGCCTATAGAATGTCCTCCTCAACAGGACTGTTTTGCTTACTTGGTGACCTTGGGCCGTGCCGGGTAATCTATTCTAGTATTGTGATTTATAGTCAAAGCTTGGGCCACATGATATTAGTATAACCTATGTAGGGACTGGAGAGTAAGATCAGGTATGTGAGCAAATGGTCATATTTACATATTTAAAAAATATTTTCTTAATATATAATTCTTTACTTCTAAATATTTATCACAATTTTTGTAATAAAATTTAGCACAATGTTCTCGGCAAAATAAACCGAATGATTGCACATTGTCCATTTTGAAAAAAAAAAAAAAGAATAAAATATTTAAGGATAAAAAAAGAGCTGAATTTTTAAACTCAACATTGCCTCTCACGTCTTTCATCTTAATTAACTCTGCATTTATTGAAATAATCAAATTCTTTGGTGGAAAAAATCTTCTTCCATGTATGATACATATTGGGGCCATATTTTATGGCTATAGTGATATTCAAGCCTTTAAAAACATTGAAATTATATACGAGATATAATCAAAGAAAATCATCAATGAATCTTTGGGGTACCTGGGGGGCTCAGTTGGTTGAACGTCTGCCATAGGCTTAGGTCATGATCCCGGGGTTCTGGGATGGAGTTCCACATCAGGTTTCCTGCTCAGTGGGGTGTCTGATTCCTCCTTTCTCTCTGCCTCTCCTCTCATTCCTGCTATTTCTCTCTCTCAAATAAAATAAATAAAAATCTAAAAAAATAAAATAAAATCATCAATGAATCTTAGATATAATATCCATACTCAAAACGTTTTACATATAGTGATTTTGAAAACGTTTCTGCATCCTCCCTTATACACGTTGTTAAGAAGAGCCACTGGACAATCTTTTACGAGTCTACGTTGCTTCTCTGTGGGTGGAGTAACTACATTCCAACTCTTGGCTACGCATCCTGTTTTTATGGTAGTTAATGCAGTTAGCATGTGGTGATAATTAAAATGCAAAAGTAAGCAGATGATATCTGCGCTGAGTCCCAGTCATGAAGATAATGAAAGATTAAGAAAAAAATTTACTATGCCTACTTGAATTATCTCCAGTTTAAGCCCAGTTTTATTTTTGGGTCTTGGGCTATACAGATTAAAAACAATAAGAACATTTAAAAAATATGTTCTAATTATTTCTTCCCATTCACTGAATTCTTCATATAAAAATATTTCCCTAAGTCAACCAATTCCAGTTTCTGTGTTTTTCTAAAGAAAGGAAATACCCTATAAACAAAGAGACACGTGTGTTACAGAGGATATAGTTTTTTGTTGTTGTTTCTTGTTTTTAAATCCTGTCTCTTTATCAAAGCTGTGTGCTCTAGGATAAGTCATGGGATATTTCTGGTCTTCCCCACGTTCTTTGGGAATTGGGAACGTTAGCACCTCACAATGTTGTAGGGAGGATCTGGTTACCTAACATCAGTCCATTCATTTAACAGGTGGTGTTCTGAGTGCCCGCTGCGTGCTGTTAGATTCTGGGTGAATGAGACACATTCCCTGACATCATAGAGCAAACATTCTATTTGGAAAACATATTAAATAAATGATTGCCTAGCCCCTGTGGTTAGAAGCTTTATAAAGCTGCAATATGTTAAAGCTGCTTTAATATTAATTAAAGACAGAATTGAAAATAAGTGAGGCTTCTTATGCTGTGGAATTATCTCTGGCTTGGATTTTGTAACTGGTAGACCCTTCCTTTCCTTTTTTCACATAAAATAATATATAAGCTTTAAAAAAAAAACAGTTTTTATCTCATAGTGTCATACTAAGTGTTACCAGTGAGATACTTAGATTCAAATAAACTGGAGGTAGTATGTAAAAACATGTTTAATGTGTTGTCTAACTTGGAAAAATTATCTTCCCAAAGTACTGAAGCTTTCTTATTCATCAGATGAGAGGGTTAATTTAGGTCCAAAGCTGAATAATCAGTTGTCATAGATAGGATAGTAGTGAGATATATACTGAGAGATTATACAATGTGTAGATCAAACTTGTTTAATCTCCACGGAGGGGAGATGGGTGGAGAATGGGCTAAAAGGGGGATGGTCATTAAGGAGGGCACTTGCGATGAACACTGAGTATTATATGTAAGTGGTGAATCACAAATTCTACTCTTAAAATAATATTACACTATATGTTAACTAATTAGAATTTAAATAAAGCTTTGAAAAGAAAAGAAATAACAAATTTAATTAAAAATAGTTAAAAACCAAAATCAGTGAGTTCTATATACTTAGAACCAATAATTTAAAATTAAATTTTTAATAATTTAATAATTTAAAATTTTAATAATTTAAATTTAATTTTTTAAAATTTTTCCTTTGGAATGTGTATGACTCATGGAAATAAAAACAAAAAAATGAATAAAGGAAACAGCTAAAAAAAACCCTCTTCTCACCCCCGAAAAATCTGTAAACTGTTTATGAATCAATAAATGACACTGATAGATGGAGTATAGAAACTGTAGGAAACTTATGGAGAATGAGTGAATCCTGATTCCTTCATGTTGTTTTGAAGTGGAGTCAGATTTGAACAAAACATATAAGCTGGTCAGGGGTCGGCACACAATTTTGTAAAGAAGCTGTAAATAGGCTTTGAGTGTCATCCAAGCTCTCTTGTAAATAAATACTCAACAGTTCAGCCCTTGTAGTGAAGAAGTGGCCAAAGACAATAAGTAAAAGAATGGGTCTGGCTGTGCTCTTACAAACTTTGTTTATAAAAAAAAAAAAAAAGAAAGAAAGAAAAGAAAAGAAAAAAAAAAAAAGCATCTGACCTTTGGGTCACAGTTTCCTGAACTCTGATACAGGTGATGTAGATCTTAACAGATCGAAAATAATTTTAATTTTGGATATTAGTTTTTATATTTTTAAAAATACCAGTTAGTTTAACTCTGTTTTAATTTAGGACCTGCCACGATATAAATATTATTGTAGTATAGATTTTAGAAGAGCCCAAAATCCAGCATATCTTTTTCAGTCTTAAATCATCTAAATTTTACATTTATAGTTTTAGAATACTAGGCGACGGTCTTTTTTTTTTCTTTTTTACAGTTTTACTGATATACAATTGACACGTACTGCATTAGTTTTAGGTACAACATGATGATTTCTTATATGCGTATATTGTGAAGTAATCACCTCAATAAGTCTAGTCAACATTCATTGCCTCATATTACTTCACATAATTGCATTTTTTCTTGTGATGAAAACTTTTAAGTTCTACTTTCTTATCAGTTTTCAAAGATTGGATGCAGCACTGTTAACTATAGTCATCATTCTGTGTATTATGTCCCCATAAGATAATTCTCTTACAGCTGGAAGTTTGTATCTTTTGACCACATATACCACATATATGTGAAACTGTACAGTATTTCTTTCTTGGTCTGACCTAGTTCACTTAACATAATACCCTTTACATCCAACCATATTCTCAAATATAGTAAGATTTCATTCTTTTTCATAGCTGACCAATATTCTATTGTATATACATATAATATTCTATTGTATAGACATATAATATTCTATTGTATATACATATAATACATATACATATAATATTGAATATACATATAAATAAATCCATTTATCCTTCAGTGAACACTTAGGTTGTTTCCATCCTCGGCTATTGTTAACAATGCTGCAGTAAAAATGGAGGTGAGGTACAGATATCTCTTTGACACTGAGATTTTCCTTTTTTTAGTATATATGACAGTAGTCTTAACTATTTGTTGTTAGTTAATCATTTTACATAATATTTTGGAAAGATTTTATTTTTTCCCTGATTTAATGAATAGATTCTTTTGTGCCCTTTTTCCTTAAAGACATCAAAGGTTAAAACTTAGGTCAGTTAGTTTTTTTATAAAATCATGTTTGGATCCCAGTCACAGCCTCAGATATATGGCCATTTACCTTCATTTATTAAAGTTGACAGGATATTGACAACTTAGAAGGAATAGTGGTCCTCAGTTTTTCTTTGACATATCATCATTGATCAAATTAGCAAAAATATTATCACAGAGAGAAGTTTGGATGAGGTCAGGTTGACATTACTAAATATATATTTGTAAGTTCAATCTAAAAATATAAGTTTGAGAAAATAAAACATGTTTTAGAATGAAATAGAGAAAATAATTTTAATAAGCAAAAGTAGCATTATAGCACAGAATGGAGGAACGGTGGGCAATGTGTATTAATGAAGCTTAAACAGAGCGACATGGGGAGACAGGAGATGAAAGTTGTCATGGAAGGTCAAGGAACTTAGATTTTATCCTAAAACTAAATTTTAAGGAAAGTGATACAATCTGATTTACATTATGCATAGATCTTCTAGGCAGGCCATTGAAGTGTGAATTTTAATTGAATAAGTCTGGAGATAGGGAGAAGAGCAAGAAGTACAAAAAAGGGACTCAGAGGAAAGATAATGCAGATCTGAACTTGGATAATAAAAAAAAAAGAAAGAGTGAATTGAAAGATACAGATCAATAATGAGGACAGAACACACAAACCACACATGGACAGTGGGAAGTTGTAATAAAGAAGGACATCCTGGATCCTAAATCTAGACTAGAAGATATAGAACAAATCATTATCCATGAATGTATTCTTAAATAGTAGAAATAATAATAGAAAATGTGTTAATAAGTGTGTAATTACATGAAATAATTGAAAAGAGTCCTTGATATTAGGGGCACCCAAGTCACTCAGGGGTTGAGTGTCTGCCTCTGGCTCAGGGCATGATCCCGGGGTCCTGGAATCAAGTCCTGCCTCAGGCTCCCCACGGGGAACCTGCTTCTCCCTCTGCCTATGTCTCTGCCTCTCTCTCAGTGTGTCTCATGAATAAATAAATAATTAATTATTTAAAAGCATATTTGATATTAGCTGCATCAGTTAAGTTGGGTTATATGGCTACATTTATCATCATTTCAGTATGATTTCAATAACTATTCAGTATCCCTACAAGTAAATATTCTAGCTTCATTTTAACTATCCACCTATAGCTGTAGACTGAATTTTTAGTAACACAAATTATGTTATGGTGATTTTTCATGTATGTAAACTTTCAAATTATTTTCATTATTTCTCTAGGGAAAAGGTACAATTGTGGCATTGTTACCACAGCCATATAAATATTTTAAAGTTTTTACTTCTGTGTAAAACTTGCTTCCCATTTCTATTTGTACCAGCAATATATCACAATGTCCATTTCTCCTCACTGTTCCTTATAACTGGAGAAAGACAAGGATTTCTTGTTGAAAAACTTAAATGGCATTCATTTTTAAGTATTATTTTGTATTTCATGATGGAAAACATAAGCACATTTACTTAAAGATTCTAATTCTGTGAATTATTAATACATTTTCTTTAATATTTCCTTGTTAGATGCTATTATTTTTATGCCGGTAAGAGTTCTTTCAATTCATAATACTTAACATGCTTGTCCTATTTGTCATCTGTTTTCGTTCTCCTTATGGTATCTTTTTTAAAATGGGATTTTTTAATAGCAATAATCTTCCATTACTAGATTTTTGGAATAAAGAGAGAAAGTATTGCTATTGATATATTATCAATTTGCTGACAGAGACTAACTGTTGAATTGATCAACTTTTAGAGACAGAAGAAAGACTCTTTGAGTGAAGAAAGCAGAAAAAGCTAATAGAATATTGAGAGTGGGTATTTAGAAATAAAAATATTATGAACAAAAGGAAGGAATAAAAAAAAAACGTCAGCCACAATGAAACCCATTAAAAGTGGTTAATGAGTACAGTATGTAAAAAGGATCAAAGTATGAAGAGAGCCAACTCGAGGGAGCAGTTTACACAGGAAGACCATATTATAGAGGTCTTGAGAGTAAATTCAAAGAGGTCATGCTTATTAGATGAATGAAATAAGAAACCCATGCAAATTTTTGACAGAGAAATTACTTGAAAATTATATGTTTATATAAATTTAAGTATAGAGAGACTGGAGACAAGTAAACAGATTAAATAATTAACTATATTTGATATGTGGATGGTCATAATCTTCTTTTACATATTCTGATACTAACTCTAACTGGGTCATATTTTTAGGACCTAAGAGCTTCAAATATACCGTTAAAAGGAACACAGTCATTTGTGAAATACAGCTTTTTTATTCATAGTTTAAGACATGTGGAGAAGATATTTTAACAAATTAGTAAACCCACCTCTTAGTTTTCACTCTTACAGACAGATGGGTAGGCAGGAACACACTGTTGGTCTGAAGTTGTTGGGTGAGTTAATCTAAATATATAATGCAGAAAGGATGACATTCTGCTAGGCACAACTAACAGATCATTTTAATGTCAACTAAGAATGCACAGAATATAGTTCTGCTTTCACAATATGGTTAAAGAACTAACAAGATGGATTGTCTTCTTTGGGGAAAGTGCACAAATAACGCTTTGACATAATAGCATTCACGGAAAACCCACAGCAGTTTCACGTTAATGATATTTTACAATTCATTATTAGTATCAAAAGAAATATGCAAAATGGTATGATACTCTCTGGTTCTTAGTAGCCGAAATTAAAGGCATTTCCTTTTACAAGAAGTACTTAGTTAAAGCTAGAAGGAACAGTCACCTGTAGAGGAAAAAATTATTCTTTTTACCAACAACGTATTTGATTGAATTTTCTCATTGACATTAAAGTAATATATTGTTACACATATAGCTTCTAAATGTGTATACAATTATGAAAACTCTCCACTGACAACACATTTGCTTGAAATTTCTAACATACAACTACTACATGGGTACCCAAATATCGTTTATATACATGCAATTATAAAATATGATCAATTAAGTGCGATGTAATGAAACCACATAAAATCTAGTAGATTCGACAAAGGTTTTCAGTGATCATGAACACTAAATTTCACTTGTAGCTTTTTTATTGAGGTGTAAGTGACATAACATCATATTAGTTTCAGGTGTACAAAATAATGATTTGATGATATATGTATGTGTTGTGACATGATCACCCCAATAAGTTTAGTTAACATTCATCACTGACTATAGTTGTAGTTTTTTTTTCTTGTGATGAGAATTTTAGCAACTTTGAAATATACAATATAGTGTCATTAACTACAGTCATCATACTGTATACATTAAAACCCCAGGATTTAGTTATTTTATAAGTTTGTATATGTGTGTATATTTTATATGTATGTATATTACACTATTTATGTAAACTGTAGAAGTAGTGACCAAAAGAAAGAAAAAATGGTCAAAGACCTGGAGAATGTACAAATTGGAAACAATTTCAGAAAAGTCAAGATCTGACTCTATTATTATTACTGCTTCCTGCGTAAAGTAACCAAACTCCCTATAACTGGACATCAAGCCTCTTGTCTTCTGCAATGCACATATCACTAACAGATCGATGCCATTATTAAAAAACATAAACACATACCATTATGACATCTAACAAAATTAGCAATAACTTCTTAATATCTTATGTTTTCAGTTTTCCCTATTTGTCTCAAAAATGTCCTTTTGAGTATTATCAGTTATAGGAAAAATATTGTATGTTTCCTGATTAGATTCACTGAGGAAGAGAAAACATCATGCTTGAGGATTTCTTCAAAAAATGCATAATGTAAATATAACAAAGAGATAGTAGTCAAACCCAAGTTGAGGGACAGTCTACAAAATAACAGGCCTTTATTCTTTAAAAGTCTACGTCATGAAAAACAAAGACTGAAATACTATTCCAGATTAAGGAAAACTTCAGAGATACGACTACATGTTATCCTGGATTGGATTCTGGACCAAGAAAAAATATTTTTTTTTTTTTTTTTTTTGCTGTAAAAGATCTAGTGGGACAAATGGTACACTTCTAATAAGGTCTGTAGCTAATGTTAATTGGTGTTAATTTCCATATTTTGATAATTGTACTGTGGTTAAATATAAGAATATCCTTGTCTTTAGTTAATACACGGTGAAAATTAGGGGTAAAGAAAAAAAAAGTTCGTATCTTTTGACCACCTTCATTCATTTCCCTCAATTATTCTCCTACTCTAGCAATTCCTACTCTACTCAACTTTAGTTGAGTTCCATATCTCTGGTTCTCCGTATTTGAGTTCGGTTTTTGTTGTTGTTATTTGATTCCACATGTAAGAGAGATTATGTCTTTCTCTGACTTCATTTAGCATAATCCCTTCAAGATCCATCCATGTGGGGCACCTGGGTGACTTGATGGTTGAGTGTCTGCCTTTGGCTTGTGTCATGATCCTGGGATCCTGTGATGGAGCTCCACATCAGATTCCTGCAGGAGCCTTCTTCTCCCTCTGCCTATGTCTCTGCCTCTTTCTGTGTCTCTCATGAATAAATAAAAGACATCTTATAAAAAAAATCCATCCATGTTCTTTGTGTTTAAGAATTTGGGTTTTATGTTTGTCTATTTTTTTCATTTGCTTATTTGTCTTGTTCTTAAATTCTACATTTTATTGAAATCATATTTCAATCACACATCTTCAATCATTTGTCTTTTCTGACTCATTTCACTTAGTATATATCTTGTAGGTCCATCCATGCTGTTGCAAATGGCAAGCTCTTATTTTTTTTATGACTAATATTTGTGTGTGTGTGTGTGTGTGTTGTGTGTGTCTGTCTCTGTGTGTGTGTGTGTGTGTGTGAAATTTATTCATTCATCTATGGATGGACACTGGGTTGCTTCTGTATCATGGATATTGTAAATAAGGTTGCACTAAACATAGAAGTGCAGGTGACTTTTTTGAGTTAATGTTTTCATTTTCTTCAGATAAATACCCAGAATTGATGAATCACATGATAGTTCTACTTTTAGTTTTTTGAGGAACTTACATAGTACTGTCTATAGTGGCTGCCCCAATGTACATTCCTACCAAGGGAATGGTTTCCTTTTCTCCAAATTTTCTCTAACACATACTATCTCTTGTCTTTTTGATAATAGCCATTCAAAAAAACTGAAGTAATATATCATTGTGGTTTCAATTTGCATTTCCCTGATGATTAGTGATGATGAGCACCTTTCCATCACCTGTTGGCCATTTGTATGTGTTATTTGGAAAATATCTGTATAGATCCTCTGATCATTTTTAAATCAGATTCTTTTAGTTTGTTATCAAGTTGTGGGAGTTCTTTATGTATTTTGTATATTAACTCCTTACCAGATATATGATTTGCAAATGTCTTCATCCATTTAACTATTTGCCTTTTCATTTTGTTGATAGTTTCCTTTTCTGTGCAGAAGTATTTTTAGTTCAATGTAGTCTCAGTAGTTTATATTTGCTTTTAGTTGTCAAATCTAAAAATCATTTCCAAGATTGATGTCAAGGACTTGCCTTCTATGTTTTCTTCTAGAAATCTTACAGTTTCAGGTCTTATATTCAAGTCATTAATACATTTTGAGTTTAACATTTGGAGCTTTCGATGACCTCTAATGTTTGCTAATCCAGCAGTAAGATGATTGACTTTTTAAGCCACTGAACAAGCATATAATTTTTTTTCCACAGGAAGTGGTTTATTGCTTTTAGAACAAAATAAGATGCTATTAAAACTTTTGTTAAGTGAAGAGACACTGTTAGAACATGAAAACTTTTCTAAAACAATATTTTTGTCTGCTGATGGATGTAGCATATAATTACTTTTTTCTTTATCTACTAGAAAATTTCAATTAAAGAATTCAAAAGTTCTTAACTCAAGGAAAATCTTCATTACACACCCCATAGTATGTAAGATGATATCTCTCATTTCCAATCCTTCCCTCTTCTCCAGACTGCCATCCCATTTTTCTTCTAAGGATTATCTGACATTTTTACGATCTTTACTGTATATATTTTCCTCACAATATACCATTTGGGCTTTCTTAATGAAACAAGTATTTATTCTTCCCTGTTATGTTTTACATTTAATATTGTTTAAATATTTAATATTTATAATTATTAAACACCTTCCATATAAATCTGTTTGCGAAAGTATACATATTTTGAAATAAAGTTTTATTAAGCAATTTTCTCCCCAAATCAATAGCCTGTTACCCTGAAAAAACAATCTATTCCCCACTGACAGATTTAAATTTGTTGCTCAAGGGCAACACTCTAAGAACAGCGGTCATTTTAGCACAAACATATTATGGTTTGTCTCACTTTTAACTAGATGCCCAAACCAATAAGGTCCTTTCCTGAGTGGTGCTGCCATATTGTCAAATAGGTTCTAACTTGGTAAAATCTGAAGTGAAAAATATTCTTTGTAACTTGTCATGTAGATCAAGATCAGAAAATGTTTTGCAGGTGTTCAATGTTTGGCATTAGCAGGAGCATCTTCTTGATTCACCATAACACTTTCAATAGCCTATAATCCTTAAAGGCGTTTTGACTTGAAGAAAATAAGTAATATATTTTTTCACCTATAGCATAATATTTATTTCAACAATAAATTAGGTTTTCCTTCAAACATTAGGAACAATCTATATGGCATTTCAGTACTTATGTTCAATTTTTACATTTCTTTTTGAATTATTATGGTAGAGTTTTGCTGTCCAGGTGTTTGTTTTCTATCGCTTTTTCATATCACATATCAAGCAGTCTGGAACTGGCTATGTGTAGTTATCTTCCCATGCGTAATACAGTAGTTTAGAAAATCAAAATACTATAATCAGAGAGATATTTGAAATATACAACTATACCTGTATCTGTGTGTGGGGAAAAATACCTATATCTGTATAGGATGTTTATATATGTATCTCTGATCTCTCTCTTTCTCTCTCTCTCTATATATGTATGCACAATTATACATATACTTATATAATCCTATATACATTATTATACATACTTCATTGACAAAGAAATTATCTTTATAGCATTCAAATCACATTTGGGGCATTCTTTAAAAAATCATTTGTTGACAGAGAGATTCAGACAGAGGAAATAGAAATAACTGAACATAATATAATATGACTATATTGCCATTATGCAGATTGTTCCAGAGCACATAATAATGCTTTATTTGTACCATGCTGTAATTGGCACTTATGCATTCCTTTCTCTGAGAGCCCATTAGAAATGCAATTATGCCAAAACATGATGATATATTTCAGCACATGGAATTGAACCTCTGCCTTTGGCAACAGTCCCACGAGGTAAACACAAGCTCTGTGAGCAAAATATTTAACAAAGAATAAAAGAAAACGTAAAAGCTCATTGTACTATTGTAGTGTATAGTATTTGCTTTACACCTAGGATCATTTTTTTTTTTTTAAGTTTGAGGGGAGCACAAGCTGATACTCTTCCCTAGAAAGTGATCAGTCAGTAACTGATAAGATCATATTAGCAGCAGGGGCAGGCTTGTGATATTAACCAGTTTGTGATCTTATCTGCTCCAGATAATTATTTTGCAGTGGAAAGCAAGCAGCAAGCAATAACATCAGCTGCTGCTCATGGTAGGAAAAGGCATTATCATCAGCCATTCTCCTTGTGTTGTTTCAGTGTCAGAGTCAATCCGGATGCTATGTATTTTGAAACTCTCCATAATACTAGGTGATTCATTTATCTAGTAAGAATTCTCTAAGTCACAACCAAAATGATTACAAATGTGAAAAATAAGCATTTGAAAAAAGTCTTAGTGATTTTGGGTTCTATAATCAGAGGTTGATAAAAGTCAATCATATGATTGAAATACTATAGAATTTTTTTAAAAGATTTTGTTTATTCATGACAGGCAGAGAAAGAGAGAGAGACGCAGAGACACAGGCAGAGGGAGAAGCAGGCTCCATGTGGGGAACCTGATGTGGGTCTTGATCCAAGGTCTCCAGGATCACACCCTGGGCCGAAGGCAGGTGCTAAACCAGCGAGCCACCCAGGGATCCCGAAATATGATAGAATTTTTGTCTATGTTATAGGATATTTACCATGATTCTTTAAACTTAAAATATGTTAAAAATTTATAAAGTGGTTTTCTTTATATATTTTAAGGAAAGAACAGGGGCTATTTCCTTCTTTTAATATGAAGATACTGAAAATCAGAAAGGTGGTAGATTGCTGGAGGGAGACGTGGCTAAACTAGAACCCACATAAAGGATGAGATCCACCTAACCAAACTATACATACAAGCAGCTTACATTGGAAATACACAGTTTGGACATTTTCATGTTATATGTTAATAAGTAAGGAGGAGATTGAGGGATGTAGAAAGAATCAAAGAATTCTAGGCTATGTGAGACTGTACAAAAGATTATTATGTTCTGTGAGAAGAGTCTGTGATACAAAAGATGATTTAATATGTTTTGTGCTAAATATAGTACTTCTCCCCAATTGCCAAAGACAGAACCTAAAGCTTTAGTATTTTTTAAAATATTTATTTATTTATTCATGAGAGACACAAATTGAGAGAAAGAGAGGCAGAGACGTACGCAGAGGGAGAAGCAGGCTCCTTGCAGGGAGCCCGATGTGGGACTTGATCCCAGATCCTGGGATCACACCCTGAGCTGAAGGCAGATGCTGAACCACTGAGCCACCCAGGTGACCTAGGTACAGGGAAGCCTTTTCTGACTATGCGTTAGGTCACATTGTAGCAGGCATCCTCATTGAAGACCTTGCTTCAAGAGGAGATGAGTTATGCTTCAAGGAACACAATGTATTTCACTCTGGCGGGTGTGGCTTACATAAAGCACAGGATCATAAGTATAAAAAAAATAGATTTCAAAAATTCCTGTTGGCTTGCTGGAAAACAGGTTGAAAACAAATCTTGTGTTTATAGTAAATGGAAATAAAAGTAAATTTAGACATTTGAACTGATCTTTTTATAGCTAATTTATAATGAATTAATACTCATAGGAAGAAAATTACTATTACAAAAATATAATTACTTTCAATTAAAACAATACAAAATTTTAAGTGTAGCTTTTGGACAATTCTGTTATACTACGTATAATTCTTCCTCAACATTACCCTCCCCCTTTTCTTTCTTAAATAGAAACAGGCTATTTGCATTAATTTTAATGGTTCAACTGCTTGATTTCTCCCTGCATGAAATTGCATGCTTCAGTACCTCATACCTGCTGATATAATAATTCATATAATCTCAAGAGGTGTCATGAAGGGGCTTAAAGTAGAAGTAAAAACATATGAACTAAAATTAATGATGATTTCCCACCACTTCCTGATGAATAGGGCAACAAGTTCATCCATTTCAGCACAGAGGGTCTGCCTTTTTCTGGTGCCATTGGCCATAGGAGTGTCATTACAGACTCCTTGGGCACTGTTGGGCAGTACTGAGTAGAAAAACGCCAAGTTCATTCATTAAGGAATAGAAGGCCATACTATCAATAAAATAATAATGCATTGGCTTGTAGTAAACAATGGTATCCAAATATATTGGAATAATTCATGCTGCATTAAAAATACACAGTTTATGGGCAGCTCAGGTGGCTCAGGGGTTTAGCGCCACCTTCATCCCAGGGCCTGATCCTGGAGACCCGGGATTGAGTCCCACATGGAGGTCCCTGCTTGGAGCCTGCTTCGCCCTCTGCCTCTGTCTCTGCCTCTCTCTCTCTGTCTCTCTCTCATGAAAAAATAAAATCTTAAAAAAATACGCAGTTTATGGGGAAAATTATGTTGATTGCTTAGGAAAATGACTAAACATGTCAGACAAAGCATACCAACTTACATGGAAATCTAAAATTTTAGTGCATTTTTAAATATTCAGGGATTTGGAAAAAATATATTGCTTTTGTTTCTCTTCACTGAACCTTTCCCCACCAAAACTTCCCACCTAACAATATGTAAAGTGACTTTTTCCCCCCGTAATTTCAAAACAAGTGGCTTTCTTGAATGTCATAAGGACAGTGCTGCCTACATGTCTGAGATGCTTCTTACTGTTTAAGGAGCTGTGCTAAAAGACTGCCAAGTAACATCTCCTGAATTGGGTGTTCCATTCCATTGACTTAGGGGAAGGTGCATAGGTAATAAGATCCACCCTCACATTGCCATTACTGCTATTTTTTTTTCTATAATTTCAACAACAACAATACCAGCAATAGAAAGAGACTGTGGAACATTCACTGTTGAACTCACTTCCACTAGCTACTTCATGACATTTAAAGAACACATACTCGTTGACACAACGTTCCCTGTACTTATTTTCAGAATATTTGAATTTTTTGAAGTGGATGGTTGTCAAATTTGTGAACACTTAAATCACTTGAAAAATTGAAAAGCAAGAAAAGTCATTATTTAAACTCCAGAGAAGTACTTCAGCTGACCCAGGATTGGGCATTATGCCATCAGGACAGATGGATGAGAGTGTCACCTCCCCAAATGACATGTCAGGATCTAAAAAAGACCACTTCACTAGTGTCCTGTTATGATATGATATCCATACGGGGCCCAAACATGCCACAGACTATTATCAACCTATCAAATTGACTTTGAAATATTAAATAGTCTTTGAGGCTATGCAAATGAAAGGATAATCATATCTTTGATTAGCTAGCATAGCAGATAACACGAAATAGTATACTAAAAAGCCCATACCTTTCTTTTTATTTTAAATCTCTAGAAACCCCCATTTTGACAGATTCCCCATTTTCAATTATTTTGTAAGTTGAATAGTTAGTATATATTCCAAAATGTCATACTGGCAAAATCTTTAGGGCTTTAAACAAGAAATGTCTACCTGCCAGCTTTCTCATTAAGTGGACTCAATGTGGGATTAAGGATGTTATTTTTTCACTTTTGATAGGAGCACAATTCAACTGGCTACATTATTGCAATTCACATTATCTTTTCCTTTATCACATGTAAATGTATTCATGATGCATTTTTGTGGAGTGAAAAAGAAAAAAAAAAGTAGAATGACATGTAATTGTCAGTGTAATAAAATGGATCTCCTTAGCCAATTAATATTTTCTTTTGTTTCACATTTCAAATATAATTTTAGTTGGCATCTTATGTCTAAGCATATATATCTCACTACTGAATTATGACAAGGTCCGCGATTGAACTAACTCAGAAACCTATCATAAGTCCTTATCAAGTCAATTTCTATGTGTTCATTTTTTATGGTTGTAATTTGTTGAACTCTCATGGGTCTTGCACATTTTCAAAGCTGGTAGATGGCAATTAAACTTAGTTTCAAGCTCAAGCATAGGAATTAGTTTTAAATCACTAAATCAACCCTTACTTCCACCCTGGGATCTATTCAGGGAACTTCACAGGTTCAACATGCTCATCAACCAAGAGCAGTTAGATTGTACCAGCTTCCCACATCTTTATTTGCCTGTCCAATGTCAGTGCAGCCCTCAGATCACATAAGTTTGTGAAAAACCGATTTGCGGCAACGCTTGTGTACACACTAAGAATCCTGGTAATTGGCAATACCTCTATAAATATTTCTTTATTTCTATTTTTTTCTGTTCTTTTTGTCTATAAAGGCATCATTTGAAATAGCATTTTTCTAAAAATTTTGTTTTTATTTTGCTTTAATAATTACTTTCCACATTATAATCAATTGATATAAAGCATATTATTGTGATAAATTTCTCTATTTTCCCATATTCATTTATTCACTCATTCATTTATTCATTCATTCATTCATTCATTCAACAGTTTTATTTAGTTCGTAGTAAGTGAGGCATGCTATTACATACTTGAAATGCATCCATCAGTGAACAGAAGAGACCTTTACCTTAAATAGCTTACATTCCAACAGTGAAAGAAAACAATAAACACACATAAAAATTAGTAACATAAAGAATTTTGATTTGAAAAGTGTGTTCTAAAAAGGGGAATTAATATAATAGCATTATTTATTAAAAGGCAGTATAGGTGTCAATGAGAATACCATTTTAGCAAATAACTCAATCATCATTATTATTTTATCTCTTTATATCTCCCTGAAACCTTTTAGGATTGGTCAAATCAATGCCTTTCTTTGCATGAACAAATCATTACAGATAGATGACAGATGATAGATAGATAGATGGTAGATAGATAGACAGGTAGATACATCTTTTTACCTATTTAATTTTCATTTCTTTTTCATGATTAATTCCCATTTCATATGTAATGAAATTTCCACAATTTCCATATGTGGAAATACTTATTTCCTTAAATTTTATAGTCATTTATATATTATTTTTGTCAAATATGTTTTGCCCATCATTCTTTTGAGTTGATCTTTTCTCGCTGTTTTATCAGAACATTAGTCACTTGTATACATTGCAAAATTTTTTCCAGTATGTGTTTTTCAAATTCAGTTTTTCCAGTAATATTATTGCTATGCAAATATAATTTTACTTTTTAGTATTTATATTTTAGTATTTAGTATTTATATATCGGGGTTTATAGTTTTGTCCCTAGCTGAATATAGCCATCCACATATTGATGCTTTTTTCTAATAATTTGTTTTTATATTTATCGAGCTTCTGCTGAACAGGGAGCCTGCTTCTCCCTCTCCCCCTGCTCATGCTCTCTCTCCTTCGCTCTCTCTCTCTCTCGCTCTTTCCCCCATGCTCTCTCCCTCAAAGAAGTATATAATATTTTAAAAAAAAAATCGGGGTGCAGGTGTCCCGGCGTTTCATTGCATTTGTATCTTTGGGGTAAATCCCCAACAGTGCAATTGCTGGGTCGTAGGGCAGGTCTATTTTTAACCACCTGCACCCCGATGTTTCTAGCAGCAATGGCCACGATAGCCAAACTGTGGAAGGAGCCTCGGTGTCCAACGAAAGATGAATGGATCAAGAAGATGTGGTTTATGTATACAATGGAATATTACTCAGCTATTAGAAATGACAAATACCCACCATTTGCTTCAACGTGGATGGAACTGGAGGGTATTATGCTGAGTGAAGTAAGTCAGTCGGAGAAGGACAAACATTATATGTTCTCATTCATTTGGGGAATATAAATAATAGTGAAAGGGAAAATAAGGGAAGGGAGAAGAAATGGGTGGGAAATATCAGAAAGGGAGACAGAACGTAAAGACTGCTAACTCTGGGAAACGAACTAGGGGTGGTGGAAGGGGAGGAGGGCGGGGGGTGGGAGTGAATGGGTGACGGGCACTGGGGGTTATTCTGTATGTTAGTAAATCGAACACCAATAAAAAATAAATTAAAAAAAAAATCACCAGTGAAGCCATCTGGTCCTGAGCTTTTCTATGTAGATATTGAATCAGTAAGGAAGCTGATTCAATCTCCTTATGTGTTTTGGCTCTGGTCAATTTTTCTATTTCTTCATGATTGCATGTTTTAGGAATTTATCCCACTTATTCCAGGTCTTCCAATTTATTGGTATATAATGATACCATGTTCATGGTATTCCCTTTTTATCTTTTATATTTCTGTAATGTCAAAAGCAATGTCTTTAATTTCATTTTTAATCTTATTTATTTGAGTCTTCTCTTTATTGTTGTTGTTAATCTAAGGGTTTATTTTGTTTATCACTTAAAAAATCAGCTCTTAGTTTTATTGATCTCTTTTGTTGTTTTTCTATTCCCTAATTTGTTGATTTCTGTTCAATTTTTACTATGTTCTTCCTTCTGCTAACTTTGGGCTTAGTTTATTCTTTTTCCAGTTCCTTGAGTTGTAAATTTAGATTGCTTATTTGTTATTTTTTTCTTTATAGGCATTTATCACTATAAATATCCCTCTTAAAACTGCTTTTCCTTACCACATAATTTTTATATGTTGAATTTTCAATTTCATTTTCTTTTTTTGTTGTTGTCTTTTTTGTTTTTGTTTTGCTTTGTTTTGTTTTTTCAATTTCATTTTCATTTTCTTAAAGATATTTTTTTGGTTTCTCTTTTTATTTCTTCTATCATTGTTTGTTAAGTTAATTTGCATAACTGGTTTGGAGACTCGTTTTTGGGGCCTGCCTGGTGCTGGGCCAGGCCAGGAACCTGGGTTCCCAGGGGTCCATAGAAGGGCCCAGTGCAATGGCAGCTGGCCAACTCTGGATTAGGCTGTGATCCTGGGTTCACAGGAGCTTGCTAGGTGCCTGGTCTGCCTGGTGCTAGAGCTTCTGGTGCTGAGGTCTGCAGTGAAGTAGGTTGCTAAACGTGGAGTGGGTATTTCTCTCCATGCTGGGTATCCTGGGCTTGGGGAAGAAGTGAGTGATAGGCATAATGTTAATCTAGATTTCTTACATTCTTCAATGCAGCTTTCTTCTTTCTGCACTTCACTCAAAAGCTGTAATTCCTCACTTGGAATCCTCTTCTATGAAGGTATTTTGTGCATGGACAGTTACTGAAATTGATATTTCTGGGAGAGGACAGACACTAGAAATTCCTATATTTCCATCTTCCTGGTGTCATTCTATGGCTTGTTTTATTTTTCAGTTGACTGAAACCAGTGGTCCAGCAGTTTTCTCAAGATGGAAAACAAAATTTTCTAAAAGTTTTACAATGTCTGAAAATGTTTGTCTTATGCTTTTTTATATGTAAATGATGGTCTTACTCTTTTTAAATTATTTGATCACTGTCTCTTTCCCAAAAGGCTTTATAGTCACTATTTATTTTCTTCTCGTTCTGAATTGCAGAAGTAATATCTGAAGTCAGTCAGCATTTTTTTGTCCTTCTCTCCTTCCTTCCATCCTTTTATTTTTGTGTGTGTGTTAAGGAGATGATTTTATTTCCTATATTCTCAAGGGATTTATTCTTGATCTTACAAATCTGGCACAGTTTTGGTTGGTATCCAGTGAATCTCACTTGGAATAGTATGTAATACATTGTGCTATAAAATGATGTCTTCTATTATTTTTGTAAAAATTTCTTGAAT